>NC_080686.1:12459196-12773085 GCF_030445035.2 Dasypus novemcinctus
AAGTGTGTGTCTAAAAATGGCTAAAAAGGGAAATTTTGTGATATGTATCTACATATATATATAAAAAGCACACTTAAAAAAAGAACCAATATCACTACACTACCATTTCTTTGTTCCCTCTCAACTATACTACCAAAGATTAGAGATTATTGTTAGTATTATTTTTGAGAAACTTCAACCACCATGACATGAACGGAGTGGACAGTTGACTTATGGCTGCTTTGATTTAACTTTTTGACGTGTGCAAATTCAATATATTACTCTGAGGCACAATTCTTATTTTACTTCCTTCTACATCCATTATTTTTCTGACTTCCCCTGCCACTATGTTCCTTTTGGGATATATTAGCTTCCAAGTAGTAGACTTAAAACAAAGTTCATTTGGATTAAAGCACAAGCATTAAAAAATATAACTTGTGCAGTGAACAGCTTCTGCTTTTATTATTTCTATATTTTGCTGGGAATTGAGGGAGATCAAATATAGATTATTTCAATAAGATGAAATGAATGACTTAAGTGATAACATCTTCATTAATGTCTTAGACATAAACATACAATTTACAATGCTCAATTATTGTGATGCTTTACTTTCCTTTTTCAAAATTATCACCATAATCCATAGGAAGTAAATTGAAGAATGGACACTTTGTAATAGAAGAATATTACAATGCTAAGTACAGAAAAGCTTTATGGAACTTCTACCCAGTTGATTTCATTGATGAAATGACACTCTTCCCACATAATACCTTTTAAAATATTTGGCTCAGGGTGTGTCATTTAAGGTAAATTGCTCGTATAATCTTATGTTCTTTAGCAATCTACTCACTTGTTTCTTACTTTCTGCTTTATTAATTTTCAGAAGGGAAATTGTCTCACAGTCACTTTTGATTGAATACTAATGAATCAACTTTCCCTCTGGCATTCAAGATTAGATTTCTGAGGAAGAAATAAGAAAATTCATAATCATCGATTGAGAATGAAGGTTGCAGTAGCACACATTAATGGTTTAAATATCCTAAAACTCTTATAAAAGTTGAAGCAACCCATATGCTTTTATTCTATTAAAATAAACACTGAAATCACAATTGCTTTTAACTTCTTATAGACTATTTATGTAATTAAGCTGCCATAGAATTTTCTTTATGCAGGTTAGGCTTTTACTTAGAGGTCAGAGTAGAGGGGTTTTCCCTTACACTTAGAAGTTCGGTTGGCTCTTAAATCAAAACTTTATTTTATATAAATTATGCAACATATAGTAAGTGCAGTTAAAATATGACTCACATTCAGATGATAGCAACACAAGACTTTACAATGATATTCAATATTTCAATTAATTCAGCAGAGGGCATGCTTTTCTTCAGTTGTTGATGGTATCAAAATTTTTCACCACAGATGGTCCTGGTCTCACTTGATTGCTTGTTAAACTTTGATTCCTTGCCCCTCCCCCCAAGATTTCTCCCTCTTCTGTCTGCTCGTTGTGTCTGCGCATTGTCCTTTTTTTTTTTTAAGATTTATTTATTTTTATTTATTTCTCTTCTCTCCCCTTCTCCCCATCCCCCCACCTGCCCACCCCGGTTGTCTGTTCTCTGTGTCTATTTGCAGCATCTTCTTCGTCTGCCTCTGTTGTTGTCAGCGGCACAGGAATCTGTGTTTCTTTTTGTTGCGTCATCTTGCTGTGTCAGCTCTCCGTGTGGGCGGCGCCATTCCTGGGCAGGCTGCACTTTCTTTCGCACTGGGCAGCTCTCCTTACGGGGCGCACTCCTTGCGCATGGGGCTCCCCTACGCGGGGGACACCCCTGCATGGCAGGGCACTCCTTGCGCACATCAGCACTGCTCATGGGCCAGCTCCACACGGGTCAAGGAGGCCCAGGGTTTGAACCACAGAGCTCCCATGTGGTAGACGGATGCCCTAACCTCTGGGCCAAGTTGACTTCTCTGTCTTTTTAATTAATAGGCTTTCTTTACAAAAAGAAACTACACAAAATTACAGTGCCTATACTGCCCCCGTATTTCCCCTAATATTAATATCTTGTGTCATTGTGGTACCTTTGTTAAACAGTTACTGAATCAATATTAATATAGGATTAATTAAAGTCCATAGTTGACATTTGAGTTCCCTCTTTGTGTATATAATGCTGTGGATTTTGACAAATGTATAATATCCTGGGTCCCCCATTGCAGTAGCATACAGAATAGTTTCCCTGCCTAAACATATCTTGTGTCTTGACTTCATCCCTCTCCCATTCTCACATAGCCCCACACTCCAAAGCTCTGGAAACCACTGATGTTTTTACTGTATGTATAGTTTTACCTTAACCAAAATGTCATATTGTTGGAATCACAGTAAGTAGCCTTTTCAGACTGGCTTTCTTCATTTAGCATTATGCATTTAAGATTCTTCCATGTCTTTTCATGGCTTAATATCTCATTTCTTTCATTAAATAATATTCCATAGTATGGCTATCCCACCATTTGCTTATCCATTCACTTATTGAAGGACATCTTGGTTATTTCCAAATGTTTGACGATTATGAATAAACATTCCTCTGCAGGTTTTTGTGTGGTCTTATTTATTCACCTAATTTGAGGAAATACCTAGGAGCACAGTTTTGTTTAGCTTTGTAAAAAACTAACAGACTGTTTATCAAAGTATCTGTATCACTTTGCATTCCCACCAGAAGTAAATGAGATTCTGTGGTGTTCCACAGCCTTGCCAACATTTGGTGTCAACAGTGTTTTGGGTTGTAGCCATAATAATAGGTGTATAATAGTATCTTCTTGTTTTAATTTGCATTTCCCTAATGATATATGATGCTGAAGATATTTCCATATGTCATTTGTATGTCTTGTTTGATGAGGTGTCTGTTCAGAGCTTTTGCACACCTTATAATTGGGTCAATTATATTCTTAATATGTAGTTTTAAGAGTTCTTTATATATTTTAGATGAAAGACTTTAATCAAAGTCCTTGTGCAAATATATTCTCCCAGTCTGTGATTTGTCTTCATTCTCTTAACATTGTCTTTCACAGAGAACAAGTTTTTAATTTTAATCAAGTTTATATTAACAATAATTACTTTTATAGATTGCATTTTTGTTGTCATATCTAAAAACAAATCCAAGGTCTCACAGATTTTCTCCTGCTATCTTATAGAAGTTTTATACTTTTGTGCTTTATATTTAAGGCTGTGATTCATTTTGAGTTAATTTTTGTGAAAGTCAATGTACAGATTATTTTTTAAAATTTGTATGTGGATGTCCAGTTGTCCCAGCACTCTTTATTGAAAAGACTACTTTTTTCCATTGAGATACCACTGATCCTTTGTAAAAGAATAGTTTATTATATTTGTGTAAGTCTATTTCTGGGCTTTTTATTCTGTTCTGTTGATAAATATGTCTCTTTCTCTGCCCAAGCCATACAATTTGGATAATTGTAACTTTACATTAAATTTTTTTAAAGATTTATTTTATTTATTTATTTCTCCCTTCACCCCTCATTGTGCTTGCTGTCTGCTCTCTGTGTCTGTTTCTTGTGTGCTTGCTGCCTTCTTTTTTTTTAAGAGACACTGGAAACCAAACCTGGGACCTCCCATGTGGGAAGGAGGTGCCCAATCATTTGAGCCACCTCTGCTCCCTACTTATTTTATCCCTCACTGCGTTTTCCTCCTTGTTTCTCTTTGTTGCATCATGTTGTGTCAGCTTGCCGTGCCAGCCTGTCATGTCAGCTTGCTGTCTTGCTCGTCTTCTCCAGGAGGTACCAGGAACTGAACTCAGGACCTCCCATGTGGTAGGCAGGCACCCAACTCCTTAAGCCACATCTGCTTCCCATATATTAAATCTTGAAGTTGGGTAGTGTCAGTCCCTGAAATTGTTTTTCTTCAATATTGTGTTGGCTATTCAGAATTTTTTACCTTTCCATATAAACTCCAGAGTCAGATTGTCAAAATCAATAAAGTATTGGGATTTTGATTGATATTACTTTCAATCTAAGGATGTAGTTGGGAAGAATTGGCATCTAAACAATGCTGAGTTTTCCTATCCCAGTATATGGAGAATCTTTCCATTTATTTATGTCTTCTTTAATCACTTTCATCAGAATTTTATAGTTCTTTTCATATATGTCTTGTTCTATAGTTTTCTTTTGTTAGAGTAAACCTAAGTATTTCAAGTTATTGAGTCCTTATGTAAATGATGATGTGTTTTCAATTTCAAATTTCAATTATTCATTGCTATTATATAGGTCTAGTATCCTTTACCTTGTTACAATAATTTTTAGTTCCTGGAGGGTTTTGCAGTTGTTTTGTCAATTCCAATTTTAGGGACTTTCTCCATAGATAATCATGTTATCTTTGCAAATAAAGACAGTTTTATTTCTTCCTCCACAATTTGTATATCTTTATTTCCATTTCCTTATTGCATTAGCTAGGACTTCTAGTACAAAGTTGAATAGCAGTCATGATAGGGGGTATCCTTACCTTGTTCCCAATTTTAGGACTACTTTTTCACAATTAAGTATGATGTTAGCAGATTTTTTCGTAGACTTTCTTTATCAAGTTGAGGAAGTTCTCCTCTTTTAGTCATGAATGGATGTTAGTTTTTGTCAAATGCTTTTTCTGCATGTATTGATCTGATCATATGTGTTTTCTTTCTTTGGATTGCTGATGAGCTATATTACAGTAATTGATTTTAGAATGTTGAACTATGCTTGCGTACCTGGAATAAATCACACCTGATTGTGGTGTATAAATTTTTTGCACAATGTTCAGTTTGATTTCCAATCTTTTTTTTCAGGATTTTTTGCACTTATGTTCATGAGACATATTGGTCTGGAGTTTTCCTTTCCCATAAGGTCTTTGTCTGGTTTTGGTATGAAGGTAATGTCTGTCTTATAGAATATGGGAGATGATCCCTTTGCTTTGGTTTTCAACAATGAATTGCAGAGGAATTTGTAGCATTTCTTCTTAAAGTTTAGCAGGATTTGCCAATGAAACCTTCTGGGCCTGGTGTTTTCTTCTTTGAAAAGTGTTACTAATTATTTGTTCAATTTCTTTATATTATGAACAACTCTATGCCCGCCAATTTGGTAACTTAGATGAAATGGGAAAATTCCTCGAAAGCCACACCTTACAAAAGTCACATAAGGAGAAATAATCTGAAGATCTGTATCTATTAAAGAAATTGCATGCATGAAAAAGCACTCAAGGCTTCAAGGTCAGAACCATGGAAACTGAGGTCTGGGCCAAAGACACCTTCTCAGGCCCCAGAGTGGAACCTCCCACTGTGTGGAAAGGGAGAGTCTGTCCCAGGGCTTGGAGAGGGAGGGCCTTCTACCCCATTTTTAGGAAGAGTCATGCCACCTCGGTGGTCTGAGAGGGTTGAGCCTGTGTCCCGAGAGTTCAGAGAGTTTGGCTACCACCCTAACCCTTGTAGATGGCAAACCTTTTATCCCATGCTGGGGAGAGCCTGGACCTTGTGCAAATGCCTGGAAAGGGTGGGGCTGCCACTCCCTCAGGCCAAGAGAACAGAACATTTTTCTCTATTTGTCTCTCAGATCTTGAAATCTAATAGAGTAGGTTCAGTTGCATTTCAAAACTGTTTGGAACCTGTGACTTCTGTTTTCTTTTATTAACCTTTCAATATGCATAGAATATGTCCAGTTTTGAGGGACCTTCTTTCACTTATTCTATGAATCGTTTGTGTCTTTTCTCTTTTCTTCTTTCTTACAAAATTAGTGGCTTAACAATACTATTAATTTTTTTTCAGAAGACCAGCTTTGGTTTCAATGGCTTTCTCTAGGAATTTTGTTTCAAATTTGATTGATTTCTGCTTAAATTATCATTATTTCTTGCTTAGTTTACTCTGTACCCTTTGTTCCAGGCAGGCAGTGATTCTGTTCATACAGATCTCTCAAAAACTTGTCAGTTTTGCATGTAGCACACAGGGGTCCAAACATCAGACAAAAGAACTTTCCACAAATCCTGCCAGGACAGCTCTATTTCCAATCCTGACTTGCCCTGAAATGGCTGGCTAAATCCATGTTCACTTAAACCCTCACATAGAGCACTAGTCCCTGGGGACCCATTTTCAGGAAACTGAGAATTTTCCAAAGCATCAGTTTCTGTTTCTTTTATATCCAAGGGTTCAAGTCTCAACATAGCCCTGTCCTCTTAAAATTTTACTACAAGCTTCAAGGAGAAACCAGGCTGCACTTCAGATGTTTTACTTGGAAATCTCCTTAGCTAAATATCAAAGCTTCTCACTCTCATGTTCTGCCCTCCATCTGACATCAGAACTCAATTTTGCCAAGTTCTTTGCCACTTTAAACAAGGTTTGCTTTTCTCCAGTTTCGAATAACACATTTATCATTTCCATTGAAGTTCTCATCAAAAATACCTTTAACATCCTTAATTCCACTAACAGTCTCTTCAAAGCACCTCACAATTCCGCTAACCTCTATTCATTACCAAATTACAAAGCTATTTCCACATTTTTGGTCTTTATGATAGCAGCACTGCACTCTCTAGTACCAAAATCTGTTTTGGCTTCCTAGGCTGCTCTAGAAAATAATGTGAAATGGGTTGGCTTAAATAATAGGAATCCATTTTCTCATGGTTTTAAGGCTAAGAGAATGTCATTCTATTGGAATGGAAATATTTGTCTTATAGTTGTCCCTCCATTATGTATCTTAAGCAGCTAACTGGTTCTCTAGGTTTCATAGGCCCATAGACAGAAGGGAATTGTGTCCCAGGACAGACAATACCATAACCAGATTTGATGAGACATCACACCATTGTGGAACATTTGTTGCAGATTGTGAGATAATATCATCAAATTATTACCACTAACTAACTATGGTCCTTAGCGTACATTTGACATTTCCCCCCATAATTCCCTATTATTTATACAGTGCATCTTTGGTATTGATGCAAGGATATTACAATATTGTTGTTAACATAGTCCATAGGTTACATTAATTGTATTTCTCCCATGCTTCCCTACTTTCCCACCACCTTGCAATAGTGGCACATATCTGTTCTAGTTCACAGAAGGGTATTCTTGCATTTATACTATTAACCATAATTCTCATCCACCTCTGGGTTTATTGTGTTATTGAGTCCCTAGATTATTCTCTAGCTTTCTTTCAACTGATGGTTACATCCCTAGACTACTCTTTTCAACCACAATCCTATTTATAAACCAGCTGCCTTTCACTACAATGTGTTATCATTGCCTCTATCCCTTTCCACACATTTACAGTCAAGTTGATTAAAACTTCCACATACATTAAGCATCAGTACTCCATCTCAACCCTCCTCTGATCTCCTAATAACATATACTCTAAGTTTTAACTCCATGTGTTTACTCTTTGCATTTGGTTCATATTAGTGAGACCATACAATATTTGTCCTTTTGTGTCTGGCTTATTTCACTCAGCATAATGTCTTCAAGATTCATCCATGTTATCACATATATCCCAATTTCATTTCTTCTTATTGTACCATAGTATCCTATTGTATGTATGTACCACATTTTGTTTATCCGTTCATTGTTCGATAGACACTTGTGTTGTTTCCATCTTTTGACTATTGTGAATAATGCCTCTATAAACATTGGTGTGCAGATTTCTGTTCATGTCATAGTTTTCAGTTCTGGATTAATTCCTAGTAGCCAAATTGCTGGATCATATATCAGTTCTATATTTAGCTTAGCATGAGTCTTAATCCTTTTATTGGAGTCTTTTATAAGAGAATGATGTTCATGCAGAGATAGAGAAAGTCACAGAAATAAGATGCTACAATCAATGAAATCAGAAAAAGTAAGAAAGAGGTTGGGAGGTGCCACCAGGAAACTTGCCATGTGACAGAGCAGATAAGGAATACCAGCATCTGTCATCAGGGAGAAAGCACTACCTTGATGGAGCCTTGATCTGGACATTTTCAGGCCTCAAACCCAGGCATGAATAAATTCCCATTGTTAAAGCTGATCCATTTCATGGTGCTTGCTGGAACAGCCTAGGAAACTACAAAACCTTGAGGATCTATTGGTTTTTGCCCTAAATATTTTGATGCTCTGCTTTAGACACTTACACATTCTGGACTTTTATGTCTTCTTGGAGAATTGACTGCTTTAACATGATGTAATGCCCCACTTTATATCTGATAATATCCTTCCCTTCAAAGTCTGCTTTGTCTAAAAGTCATGTAGCTACTCCAGTTGTCTTTTGATTAATACATGATATATGTTTCACCATTCCTTTACTTTTAATCTATCTGTATCTTTATATTTAAAGTGGGTTCCATGTAGAAAATATATAGTTGTCTCTTTTGTTCCCCACTCTGACAGCCTTTTAATTGTTTTAGTTAAACCATTTAAGTGGTTATTGATATAGATGGGTTAATATCTAAGATATTTGTAACTGTTTTCTATTTATTGCCCTTGTTTGTTGTTTCTTATATTGTGGCTCCCTCTTTCTCTGCCTTTTCTGGTTTTAATTCAGAATTTTATATTATTACATTTTTTTTCTTTTCTCTTAGCATACAAATTATATTTATTAATAAAAAGTAGTGGTTACTATAGAGTTTTAAATACTCATTTACCACCAATGTCAATTCACTTTCAAACAGCACTGTACCATTTCACAGTTAGTACAGTCACCTTATAGTACATTCTTCCCAATTTCACCCTCCTGTTTCTTATAATATTTCCAGCACTCATTTCACTTTTCCATAAGCTGCAATCACCCAATACGTTGTTGCTATTATTATTTTGAACAAACTGTTATTCAGATCAATAGAGAATAAGAAAAATAAAATATTTTACCTTGATTTATTCCTTCTCTAACACTTTTCCTCTCTTTATGTAGATCTGAGTTCCTGAACATATATATTTTTTTCTCTCTGAGAACAACTTTTAATAATTCTTGCAGGGCAGGTCACGTCTCAAAATTTTTGTTTGTCAGAGAGAGTTTTTATTTAGTCTTCCTTTGAAGGATAATTTTGCCAGAAATTCTGTTCAATTTTTTCATTCTTTTATCTCTTTTCAATTCATTTCAGTTTCAAAAGTTTCTACTGACTTATCTTCAAGCTCACTAACTTTGTACTTAGCTGTGTCCAGTCTAATCAATGGTCCATCAAAGGCACTTTTCATTTCTGTTACTGCATTTTTCATTTATAGGATTTTTTGTTGATTCTTTCTCAGTGTTCCCATATTTCTGCTCACATTACCCATCTATTAATACATATTATCCCCTTTTTCCATTACAGTCCTTAGCATATTAACCATAATTATTTTAAATTCCTGGATTGATAATTCAAAACTCTTGCCATGTTTGAGTTTGGTTATAATGTTTAGTCTTTATACAGTTTGGTCTCTGTGTCTTCAGACTGTGTTTTTGCTTTTAAGCTTGCCGTGTAATGGTTTTGTTTTTGTTATAAGTCAGAAATGATGTATCAGGTAAAAGGAACTGAAGTATATAAGCCTTTAGTGTGAGGTTTTATGTTTATTTGGTTAGCAATTAGTCTGTGTTTACAGTTTGCTGTAGCTGTGGGACTCAGGCTAAAGTTTCATTTCCTTGTTTTTCTCTCTCCTGTTCTTTTGGGTTTATCTAGAGACTCCTTCTGAAATAGAGTCCAAGTTTTGCAGTTCTTTCAGTTGTTTTCATATAGGAGCCCTAAGGAGGTGGTGATAGGCTGTCAGGGAGGAGAATTACTATAATCCTATGATTACATGACTCAGTCTTTCAGCAAATTTGTGTACTGGGCTGTGACCTTCACAAGTGCTTCTCATCTCCTGCTCCCTTTAGGTGAGACAAGAAGGCTAGATGAGGTTGGTGTTGGGTTTTTCCTTTCCTTCCACAACAAAGGCTGGATGGGCTGGAGTACTTCCCCTTCACCAGGTTGGTTAGGCTCTGGTAAAACCCAAGTCACTTAAGCTCTGGTGAAATAACTTCCCATGAGGGCAGGTCATTGTTAAGGAGAACAGAACGCTCTGGGCATGGCACCTTTTCTTTTTCTCCCTGCTTTGATCACAGGGAGAACTTTCCCTGATTTTCACCCTGGATATCTGGTGGGATTCCTGGAGTTGAAACTCAGGAAAGAGTGGGAGGTCCACCTATAGTTGGGCTCCTAAAGTTTTTATCTTTAATGATAGTCAAAGCTGTCTTCGGCATCTGGCCAATTACCTTTTAAGCATTCCTACCAAGTTCCATTTGTAGCTTTGGCTTCTGTTAACTTGTGATTCTCTATATTTTCCTGTTTTTCCAAGGTTTTTGGAGTGCTTTGAACTGTGATCTAAGTAGAGTTGATTTTCAGTTTGTTCAGCTTCTTTCTCGTGAAGTCAGGACTAAAGACTTCCAAGCTCTTTTCATGTCAGACTGAGAACTGTAGATTGTTCCTCTGATTTTATGACCAGCTCTTTGTTTGACATTCTTCCTGTCATAATAATAATTAAGATCCATATTTTTGCTGCACATACTGACATGATCTTTCTATTCTATAAGTGGATTATTTTGTGAAAGGCCTCATAAAATTTTACATATAAAAATTCAAATAATGGGTTGTACTAATGAAAATTGTGAGCAAAGTGCTACAGAGAAGGGTTAGAGTTTTAAAAAATAAGCAAATTTAGGATTATTTACATTTACAAAATGTGGTATATACATACAGTGGAATACTACCCAGCTGTAAGAAGGAAAGAAGTATTGACACATGTGACAACATGGATGAATCTTGAAGACCTTATGTTGAGTGAAGTAAGTCAGTTACTAAAGGACAAATATTGCATGACCTCACTGATATGACATAAGCATATTGAGCAGACTCACAGAGCTAAAGGTTATCATGAGACAGAAAGAGGTAGAGGGTGGTGAGCTGATGTTCAACATGGGCAAAACCCATGATAAGGTGGAAGGGGTGGTTTGACATGGATGGGGGTGGTGGTGATGCAGGGAGATGAGTGGGGTCGAAGGTGCTGGAATGGGAGGGTGAGCAGGTTCAGGGGGCTGTGTTGGAATATCCATGGAACTGAGGGGAGAGCTAAAGGAAGGTCCAGGTGAACTCTGGGGATTTGTAGGTCTGTTTTGAAACTACAGTGGTGAGAATGTTTTTGGCCATTTGGTAAATTTGGGAATGGCATCAGTGGTGGGGGAATAGGTAGGAAAGTAAGTACCTGAGGCATGTTTCCGTAGAATAGGAATGTGTTCATCCCAGTGGGTGGAGACCCACACAATAAACAAGAAAATATTAAACTCCCACACTGGGGAGTCTTGCTACATTCTCAAATAGAGGGACAAGAATATCTTGAGTACACAGGAAGTGCTGAATAAAAGTAAACAGATCAGGGAAGCAAACTTGGCCCAATGGATAGGGCATCTGCCTACCATATGGGAGGTCCGCAGTTCAAACCCCAGGCCTCCTTGACCCGTGTGGAGCTGGCCCATGCTCAATGTTGATGTGCAAAAGGAGTGCCCTACCATGCAGGGGTGTCCCCACGGAGGGGAGCCCCATGCATAGGGAGTCATCCTGTAAGGATTGTTGCCCAGAGTGAAAGAAAGTGTAGCCTGTCCAAGAATTCACATCACACACACGGAGATCTGACACAACAAGATGACGCAACAAAAAGAAACAGATTCCCGGTGCCCCTGATAAGGATAGAAGCCGTCACAGAAGAGCACATGGTGAATGGACACAGAGAGCAGACACAGACACATTGGGGGGGGGGGAGGGGGGGCGGGTAGAGGGAAGAGAAATAAATAAAAAAATAAATCTTTAATAAAAAAAAAGTAAACAGATCAGTATATCAAGCCTTGAAACTTAGTGGTTGCCATAGTTTTCATGGGAAGGGAGAGGGAAGAATGAGTAGAACAAGGAGTATTTTGGGGCGTTGGAATTGTTCTGCCTGATATTGCATTCACAGATACAGGCCAAATTATACATATTCACAGAACCTATGAACATGTATGATGTAAAATGTAAAACATATTGTAAACCATTGACCATGGTTAGTAGCAATGCTTTGCTTTTTATTCATCAGTTAATACAAATGTGCCATACTCATGTAGGATGTTATTGGTAGGGGAGGAAGCAGGGGGATAGGTATGGGGTTATCCTATATTTTTGACATAATATTTGTGTAATCTAAAAGTTCTTTAAAAATAAGTTATTTGTATAAAAATGTGAATTTGGGATCATTTACATTTATTGAAATGACCAATCAGTTCATCTCCGTTCTATCATATTATTTTGTACTGTAAAACATGCATGAATTTTCTAAACAGAGGTTGAATTTAACAAGTCTCTAGACTTTTTTTTTCAAAATTTTGTGATGCATAAATTGGAGAGTGAGTAAAAAAGGTGGTCAAATCAACGGAAATGTTGTTGTAGTATAGGATTCTTGCCTTCTAGATGACTTTTTCTTCTCTTTTCCTGAGAAAGGACCTAATTGGTTAACCTGGTCTTCAGATAATGTAGAGTATAGTACAGATAGTGGGGGAGCTTTCATGCAAGGCTATTTCATTTGTGAGTAGCTTAACTGTGAGTCAGGTCTTGATTTTGATTAAATTAGTCACAGTACATTAGATTGGACAATTCATTGAAAATGTGCATAAATAATCATTTCTCATATTTTCCTGTCTAGCTGTTTTCCTCACAACAGGGAAGTGGGATTACTACATACTCAATATACCCTGGACTGTATGATGAACATATGGAATAAATCAGTGGTAATGAGAATGAAAAGGAAAGTTCTCCATTGGATATTGGGATTAAAAGTTAAGGTGGAAAGCTTGATTGAAGACTTAAAAAAAAAGTTAAGGTGGACTGAAATTCCAACCTAAAATAAGGAATTTCTTTTACCATTAGCTGATATTGGGAAATAAGAAATGGGTTATGTTTGAGAAAATATTACTAATTGAATTTGGGGCATATTGAGTTTAAATTGCATATTTGTGGCCAGAAGGGGATATTTAGAATGAAGTTGGAATGCCAGATTGGAGCTCAGGAAAGAAGCTGAGAGCCATCTGCATGCAGATGATAAATATGTAAAGTGAAAAGAAAGTATAAGAGACCAAGGATAAAATCATGGGGAGCATGACAATTTTAAGGGAGTGGTTAGAACAATATGTATAAAAGAACGAGTTGGGGGAAGTACTTTCAGGATGGCAGTGCCAGGAACCCTGCGGTTCATCCCTCCAGTGAAGCCACCATACTGAAGAAAAGTATAAATAACCAACCAAACAGCCATTTTGGGAATTGTCCTAAGGGCATAGAAAAAAATTGAGAAAATTTATTAAAAAATAAACTAAATTTCAGTAAGAAGAGTGAGAGATCAGTGTGTGAGCTGCAACCAGCATCCCCTCACCCAAATTTTGTTGGTTATTCTTATGTATCAATTTGGCTAGGTTATAGTGTCCAATTTTTTTGTTAAACACTATCCTAGATATTGCTGTGGAGGCATTTTGTGGATGTAGATTTGTAACATCCGTAATCAGTTGATGTTAAGTAGAGAAGATTACTCTTCACAAGGTGGGAAGGCCCAATTCAAATATATGGAGATGTTAAGGGCAAGACCTGAAGGTTCCAGGAATCAAGAGACATTCTGCCTCAAAACTTCAACATTAACCCTTCTTAGAATTTCAAATCTGCCTGCCATACAGAATTTGGACTTGCCAGCCTCCATGGTTACATGAGCCAATTCCTTAAAATAAATCTACTATATAGATAGATCATATATAGATAGGTAGATATAGAGATTAAGATAGAGATGTTGATATGAATAGATACAGATAGAAAGATGAGAAAGAGAGAGAATGTATCCTATCGTTTCTGTTCTCTAGAGAACTCTGACTAATACACAGCTCAAATGAGAAATGTTCTACCCCAATTGGGTGAAACAAAGAAAGAACACAGGGCTCCATCTCCCAGTCTAGAGTTAAAAAGTATCTCTTCTGGAGGGGCAAGCCATCAGCATTTCTCATCTCCCCAGTTCTGAGTCACAGAATGTATATTCCAGGAATAAGATGCTAGAAAGTCTGGAGGTCTCTTATCCTCAGCTCATTTATTGGGCTGAGGTTCCATGCTGGGAGACACAGATGAGAAATCCATAGCTTACTGCCCCTGCACATTTCCTTATTGTAAAACCAAGGTAAAAGGACAAGGGGAGAGAGCAGCTGTTCCTGATAGGGCTCTGGCACAATGGTGCAATTTGAAGGCATTTCGAAGACCTACTGAGAGAACTGACTTTATTTGGAACAAAGTGTGGGGCACTTAAGCCTAAAGATGCTGTTGGAAACAATGTAGACTTTGATGGCAAGTGGAGAATGAAAACACCATGAGAGTAACAACCTAAACCACAGGCCGTCTACACCTTTGACAAGGGTTATCTGGGAAAGAGACAGGTAAGAAGAACCTTCCCTGAGTTAGAACAATACTTCATTATGGCCCCAAAGACTGCCCCCAAAATCTAATTAAATCAGACTCTGGAACGATTTATACCCTGGGAGTTTTTGAAAACAATACAGCAATCAGTTTGCCATTAGTGGAAGCTAACAACTGCATGTGATATAAACAGATTCAGTCTACTTAATGATAGACCCATGGAAGGAAGTCAGAGGAGCTCTGCTAAAGCCGCTGCCATCCCAGAATGACTGTGTGTAGGCTCAAGGTTGAAACATCTGAGGAGTGACATCAGAGACTGCACATAGCAGGGAAAGAGGCTTCACTGAAGTGGTCTAGCCAAGCCACTAAAGCAGACAAACAGGAAAATGAAACAACAAAAGCCCTCAGGGGGAGAAGGCAGAATCAGTATCCAGAATTTTTTATAATATATTACCTTAAATGTCCAGTTTTCAGCAAGAACAAATTAGGACAGAAGCAAAGCAACAAAATATGTGACCCAAATACAGGAGGAAAAAAGCAGGTAGTAGAAACTGCTTGTGAGAGAGCCCACATGTCATGCCAAACAGCAAAAGATATCAAAAGGCATTGGAGGGTAGATAATGCTGGAAATGTATCACCATCGGTGATCAGAATCTAAAGCGGTCTAAAGTTGTGGGAGAAAAGGAAGATAAAAAGAGCAATGGATGACAATTCAAAGTGCAAAAGGGGGGGAATAAACCTTTTAACCAAGAATCTTATATCCAGCAAAACTCTTTTTCAAAACATGAAGGTGAAAAAAGACATCCCCAGATAAACAAGACCTGAGAGAATTTGTTGCTCACAGACCCACCTTTGTGTATTTAGAAATACTAAAGGAACATCTTCAGGCTGAAAGAAAGAGATCTTTGGCACAAATTTGAATACACACACATGTAAAAGCAAAGAACACTGATAAAGTAATTATGTAATTATGAAAGACAGTATAATTGCAGAATACTTCTCCTTTCTTTTCTTACCTGATTTAGATAATTGTATTATTGTGCCCAGAATATATAGAAATGTAGTATTAAAAAAAAAAATAGTAACAGAAGAAGGTGGGTGGGAGCAAAACTCTATTAGAGTGAGGAAAAGACACTGAATGGTAATGTGAATTCACAGGAAAAGATGAAGAATACAAGAAATGATACATGAGAAAGATATTATTGCAAATTTTAAAATATGTGTTTGCTCTTCATTAATTATCTAACCTTCTTTAAAAGACATAAAGCTCTATAAAGTAATAACTATAATAATATGTTATTGTATTTTATAACATAGCTAAACATGATTTGTATAAAAATAACAGCACAATAAGGAGAGGGAGGAATAGAGATTTGTAAGAGTAACTTGAATTTAGTTAGCATAAATCGAAATACATTTGGATAAGTTAACATGTATATTGTAAGCCCTACAGCAATCATTAAGCAAATGACTCAAAAATATAGAAGGGTTAAAAAAAACATTTGAGGCAATAAAAGAAATTTGTTGAGCTGCCAGGCATTAAAGCCATCAATTAGCACAATGAATTGAACTAAAAATAACAAGCCTTTCCTGACACACTGCAATAGTGTTAGCAAACAGTCAAAAAGAGGGGTGACACCTCTTCAATGTTCCCCATAGAATGGAATGAGTAAAGGTCAGTTAGATGACATGCAGGGCAGTGGGGGTTAATGTCTCACTTCTCAGAAATATTGAAGAAATAGGAGCTGATGTTTTTGTTTGTTTTCAGATGAAATAGACTTTATTTCTCATCTTTTCTTTTTTAAAGATATACAGATCACACAAAATGTTACATTAAAAAATATAGGAGGTTCCCATATACCCCACTCCCCACCCCCCCACACTCCTCCCATATCAACAACTTCTGTCATTAATGTGGTACATTCATTGCATTTGATAATACATTTTAGAGCACTGATACACAGCATGGATCATAGTTTACGTTGTAGTTTACACTCTTTTCCTGTCTATTCAGTGGGTTATGGCAGGATGTATAATGTCCTGCATCTATCCCTGGAATATCATTCAGGACAACTCCAAGTCCCCCCCATATCACACCTCTTTTTTCCCTCTCTCTGCCCTCAGCAACTCCTGTGGCCACTGTCTCCACATCAATGATAATTTCTTCCACTGCTGGAGTCACAATAATTCTATAGTAGGATACCGGTAAGTCCACTGTAATCCATATTTTATTCCCTCATCCTGAGGATACTTGGATGGCAGTGCCCACTCCAATTCTAAACTGAGGGGGCTTAGATCCCACACAGCTGATGGATGGGTTCTCCTGCTTGCAGTTGTAGGCTCTCTTGGTTCCTTGGTGTGATGGTTGACCATTCTTACCTCTTTGTTAGCTGACCTGGGTAAGTCCAACGAAGTGGAGTGTAGATGTTGCAACTCTGCTGAAGCTAAAGTGACAGAAGAGGCATGGATAGAGAAATCACATCTGAGTCCAACTCTATCACACTCAGGGGCACAAATTCCAAAGTAGAGCCCACTGGCAAGGCACTGAACTCCAGAACCATCTGTCTGAGTTCCTGCTGAGAAGTGCATAAACACAACCCCTCTGATGACATCCTAACTCAGTTTGAAATCTCTTAGCCATATAATCTCATTTGTCTTTATCATTTCCCCCTTTTATCCAAGATCTTTTTCTCATTGCATCATCAGCCGGTGCTTGCTTGTAATCCCTCAGCACCAGGGAGGCTCATCCCCAGGAGTCATATGTTCCACTCTGAGGGAAGGTAATGCATTTATATGCTCAATTTTACTTAGAGAGTGGCCACATTTGAGCAACTCGGAGGCTCTCAGGAGGTAACTCTTAGGTACCCTGCAGCTCTAGGCCAAGTTGAAATTTTAAGCACACAGACTCATAAGCATTGTCATCAGTATCAAGGGCCCAGCATTGAACCATCTTTCTTCACAGGTCTTTGCACTGGGAATGTGACAGAGCTCCCCAGCATGGGAACTCAGCACTCCCTCAGTTGTCATGTGAAACTCTACCCTCTATGTCAATACCCAATGAACATCTGGACATATCTATATACCCTATATGCAAGCCCTGAAAAACTCCCTGCACACATGCATACACCATCAATGACAACCCACACCAGTGCTCCTCCCCCACCGTACTTGTACCCCTCTGTGATCCAAAACTTCTTCAAAAATGAAGCCTAATACATTGCCAAATTCAATTAATAGGAAAATGAAATAGTAATGGTAGGTTTAAACATTAGAAATAAAATACATAATAATTTAGAAAAACTAAAATAAAGTAAAAACTAAATTGGGGTATTTAAAAAATGAAAAATATCTTAAAATTTTTTTGATGATTTGTTTTTCATCACTGTAATAGGTGTTCTCCTGTATGTATAGTGGCAAGGTTTCCATTTCTTCTTCAGTACTTATATCTTTTTTTTTTAATTGTTATGGCTTCAAAAAAGTTTTAGGTCACAGGAAAGTCGCATACAGAATATAGGGGACTCCCATATACCCAACATCCTCCCTCTCCACCCCCCTCCCCAGCAATGATCTATTTTACATGTGGATGTTACATTTGTTATAATTAATGTACAAATATTGAAACAAAGCTACTAACCATGGTAACATTTTGGTTTACATTATGATTTACATTTTAGAATATATACCTCTACAAATTTTTGATAACATTTCACATGTCTTGCATCCGTCATTGCATGATCATGCAGAACCCCTCCATTCATAGCAGCATTATTCACTATTGCCAAAATTTGAATCAACTCAAATGTCCATCAACAGATGAATGGATAAACAAAATGTGGTATATACACACACTTGAATACTACTTATCTGTAAGAAGGAATACAGTACTAACACACAGGATAACATGGATAAATCTTGAAGCCCTTATATTGAATGAAGCAAGCCAGGCATTGAAGAATATATACTACATGACCTCTCTGATATGAATTAAAGCAAATCAGGCTGTCTCAGAGAGCTAGAGACTGGAAGATAGGCTTACAGGTAAACGTGGGGGAGAGGAAGGTTGTGAACCAATGCCCACATGGGCAAAATCAATGATAAAGTGGAGGTAAGTAGTTGTGCAGTGAAAGGATAAGGTGGGGTATAGGGGTACTATTGTTTTGGGCTTTGCGGCCTTGGGGAAAGCTGGGGTTTGAAGGATGGGTCAGATAGTCCATGGAACTGGGGGAAGGGTTGGGTGGGAGCGGGTGAACATAGGACACTGTCAGGTATATGGTTGAAACTATAATGTTGAGAGAACTCTTTAGAAATTACAATAAGAAAGGGTGATGGGGAAACGGACTTGTCCCAGTGGTTAGGGCATCCGTCTACCACATGGAAGGTCTGCGGTTCAAACCCAGGGCCTCCTTGACCCGTGTAGAGCTGGCCCATGCGCAGTGCTGATGCGCGCAAGGAGTGCCCTGCCATGCAGGGCTGTCCCCCGCGTAGGGGAGCCCCACGCGCAAGGAGTGCGCCCTGTAAGGAGAGCCACCCAGCTCGAAAGAAAGTGCAGTCTGCCCAGGAATGGCACCGCCCACACTTCCCGTGCTGCTGACGACAACAGAAGTGGACAAAGAAACAAGATGCAGCAAAATAGATACAGAGAACAGACAACCGGGGGAGGGGGGGGGGGAATTAAATAAATAAATAAATCTTTAAAAAAAAAAAGAAAGGGTGATGGGTTACAGGTGTTTGACAGGGAGCATCTGGCACATTGTGCACCTGGGACAGGCTTCTAGGGAGTGTGTGAGTGCTCATCTTGTCATAGTGTCTTATATTAGTGGGTGGAGAGATATTCAGAGAGCAGTAAGTTGTACCCCCATCCTGGGAAACCTAACGTTCTCAAACAGAGGGGAGGGTGTCTCTCGAAACATAGGTGACTCCCAAAGGGGAAGGACAGACTAGAGTGACAAGCCCTCAGCATTGTTCTAGCTATCTGTGGATCTTGTCCTTGAGGCAGTGAAGCTTGGTTGTCACTGTTGGCCCTGGGGGGGCGGGGGGAAGGAGGGAGGTTAGGAATACAATAGATGGAAGAGGAGGTCCTGATGTTTGATAGAACCAGAGCCTGGAGGAAGGGAATTGGCGAAAAAACTGAAAGTGGAAAGTGGAAATTAAGACTATATCAGATTCACATGGCCGCCCTCTAAGGAGGTCTCCATGGAGGTGACTGAGAAACGATCTGTCAAGACTCCTCATAAAAGATAATTCTGAGTGGAGCTGTGTGGGCTAGGAATGCTAATATGTATATGAGCGTGTTAATTTTACTAAAATACATCAATAGAGGGACCATTGTTCATCTCTTTGTATGAGATCAGTATTACTCTCATACCAAAAATAAAGACATAACAAGAAGAGAAAACTGCAAATCAATATCTATTTTGAATATGGATGCAAAAATCCTCAATATTAAAAAATTCTAGCAAATTGAATCCAGCAACCTATGAAATGGATTCTATACTATCACTAAATGGGATTTATTCCAGAAATGCAAGGTTAGTTTACATCTGAATATTATTCAATCATTTCAACTGAATTAATGACTAAAACTACATGACCATCTCAATATTCCAAGGAAAAGTATATGACAAAATCTTTTCATGATGAAAACATTCAACAAACTAGGTATATTAAGGAACACTGTCAGTCTGACAAAGGGAATGTAGGAACACAGCCAACATCATACTTAATTATGAAATACTTCTCCTTAAGATCAGGAACTAAACAAGGATGCCATTTCTATTCAACATTGTTCTGGAGATTCTAGCCAGAGTAATTAGGTAAGGAAAAGGGAAACAAAGTCATCCAGATTGGAAAGGAGGAAATAAAATTGATATGATCTTCTATATAGAAAATCAATGATCTAACTAAAAACTATTAGAAATAAAACAGTTCAGAAAAGTGTTAAGGCAGCAAATCAGATTGAAAAGACCAATTGCATTTCTATATACTTCAATGAATAATCCAAAAAATAAAATTAAGAAAATGATACAATTTACAACACCAATGAAAACAATAAAATTCTTAGGGATAAATTTAGAGAAGTGCAGACCTGTACTCTGAAAATGGCAAAACATGATTAAAAGTAATGAAAGAAAACCTAAATAAATGGAAAGGCATCCCATTTTCATGGATTTTAAGATTTAATGCTGTTAAAATGGAAAAAAAAAAACAAAATTCACCTAAATATTCAGTGAAATCACTTTCAAACCTAGTATTTATTTGCAGAATTTTATAAAATGTTTCAAAAAGTCATATGGAATATAATAATCTAAAATGCCAAAACAAGCTTAAAAAAGAATAAAGTTAGAGGATTCACATTTTATGATTTCATAACTTATTAACCAAGCTGTAATAATCAAGAGAGTAAGTTTTTGCAAGAGGGTAGCAAACTAAGGTTCCAGAAACAAACCCCTATAATCCTATATTTACTATGGTCAATTGGATTTCTACAATGGTGTGAAAGCATTTTAATGGGAAAGTCTAGTCTTGTCAATAAATGGGGCAGGAACAGTTTGATACCTATATGTAAATGAATGAAGTTTTACTTCTTTCTCACATAATATATAATAAATTAACTCAAAATGGATAATAGACCTAAGTATAAGAGCTCAAACTATAAAACTCTTAGGAGAAAACATGGGAGAAAATCTTTGGGGCATTAGATTATGTAAAGCCATCTTAGATTTGACACAAAAGCTCATGAAATAAAGAAAAAAAAAACAGACAAATTGAATGTCACCAAGATGTAAATCTTATGTGTTCAAAGACATTATTAAGAAATGAGAACTCATATAATTAGAGAAAGCACTGACAAATCATACATCTAATAAGAGACTCATATCTAGAGTATATAAAGAATTACATATGAAAATAGAAAGACAATAAATAACCCAATTAAAAATGGATATATGATTTGAATAGAGTATTTCCCAAATAGATATACAAAAGTTAAATATATGTATGGAAAGATGCTTACCATAATTTTCCATTTGGGAATAGCAAATCAAAACCACAATGAGATTCCACTTCACACACACTAGGATGATGCACAATAAGGAAGGTAATAACAATTATAGATGAGAATGTGGAAAAATGGAAAACCCGCACATTACTTGTGGGGGTATAAAATATTTTAGTTGCTTTGGAAAACGGTTTTGTCATTCCTCAAAATATTAAACATAGAGTTTAATATGACCCATCCTTTCCACTCCTAGGTAAATATCCATGAGAAAAGAATACATATGTCCATACAAAAACTTGCACAGGAATTCCATGTAGTCCAGGAGGAGATGAACTTTCAAATTACATTATTATAGTAGTAGCCAAACTATACACGCAAGAAACTAAGGCATTTTCTAAAACAGTATCACATTGTGGTGGACTTGTGTGTATGTGGGTGAAAGAGGCAATTTAGTTGAGAAGCCACAGGAACTCGGTGGTGGCTCAGCTTCAGCAGATCCACAGCAGCACACTGACTCTTAGTAAAATTTTACATAATAGTGTTGCCGGATTTTCTTTAGATTCTTGGTTATGTTATAAAAAAGAATTTTAAGTATATGCCAGTTTAGTTAGGCCAAGAGTTTATTAAGAAAATGAGAGAAGAGGGGAGAAATTATGGTCTCAGGTATACTTGCAGGCTGGTCCAGGCAGAGAGAGGAAAAGGGGTAAAAAGGGCCAAGAAAAGGGTTGATTTACAAACTACAAGTCCCCGTTACAGATTACAATTCCCACTGCAGATTATAAATCTCCAGGTCTACTTGCATACCAGTCCAGGAAGGGAGAGAAAGGGCATGATGGCAGTTTAGTCTCTGTACTTGCTTTTAAGACCATTAATTACCCTGCCCTTTGTTATTCTTGGGGGAGGAGTCCCAGCTGTTTGCTGTCTTGATTGGTTACCCCACCCATCAATTCCCCCAGGAACCAAATGGCAAGGACCCTTGAGAATATCTGGGGCCTTTCCTTGACCCTAGATGAAATCCCATTCCAATGGGGAATTTACACAGAGTTCTTCCCGCAGCCATCTTATGGGGTCCTTACCTCAGGGAGGGTTCCTACAGCCATGTGTTTCACAGCTGTGATTTTCTACCAGGTCCCAGAATCATCTTTTCATTCCCTAAAATAGCCTGCTTCAACAGGATCCTATGTATTTTGGGGGGATAATATTCCAAAAATAATTTGAAAACGATTATTTTATTATATGCTATCTCCTATATAGAGTTATACAACAGACTCCATGCTATTTGATTTGAAGTGTGTTAACTTTTATATTCCTTGAGGGACTATATAGTTAAATCTTGGGTAACTGTCATAAGTGAACACAGAGAGGCTCAGAAACCTTGTTAACTAGAAACAAACTGCCACACATCTGCGTTGACAAATGGGTAATGTTGGAAGAAACTTAAAACTGGCTTTCATGTTACTTCTGAACATCATCATAAAGGTGGAATTCTGAGTAGTTCTGTTCTGTTCTCCATTAAAAGACTACCATCCCTGTAGGGGTAAAAGTGGATCTCATTTAGTAATAGACCTCTTGAGAGCAATTTGGTTTTATGTATTACATTAATTTGCAGACAGACATAATTCAAGATGTAATGCTAAAAATTTATTCTTAGTAAATAGAATGTAGAAATAGTACAATCAGTTTTCTGAATGTAGGACTGTTGCACCGATAGTACATTTTGCATTCACTCACTTTTGTGACTTCAGTTAAAACACATGTAGATAATACAGATATCGAAAAGTGGACAATAGAGTATAAAATTTTCAGAAATTTATTATCCATTTTAAATTTACATGTTCCTTTGTGAAGGAAACTCTAGTCATTGTATGTATGGAGATATGCATATATATATATGTGTATATGTATATATGTTCACTGATAATGTAGTTTTAAGATCAAGAAGAATGATACTTGAGGGTATTCTCACATTGATATTAAGCCTTTGCTCTGAACTCTGTGTTGATTATACAATGAATGGAAAATCAGATGAGCTATCATATTCTTATTGAAAACACCTTTAATTATTTACATATGCATATTTGTAAGAAAGTTCTCCTCTTCCTACATTCCTTTCTACTGTCTGTTAACACATAAGATTTTAGGCCCCTAGGATATTTTTTATTTCCGAAGTACACTGAATTTTATTGCATGTTGTAGCAGTTTGATAGGTTTATGAATTCCAAAAAGAAATATTGGATTATGTTTGTAAACTGGTCTTTTCCTCTGGACATATTAGAATGCATTGGATTCAGAGGTTTTACTTTTACTTGATTAAATAATGATTAAGGCTTTGACTGGGCCACATCAGTAGGCTATTCACTCCCCACCCCTTTGGTGGGCAGGGACTCACAGAGAAAGCGCACCACAGAAAAGGAAGGCTGGAGTCTTGAGCTGGAGCCGTGGGAAGTAAGTACACAGAGGAGCTTGTTTGTGAGGAAAGAGAAACAAGCCCCAGGCAGAGGAACCTTGCGCTCAGAAAGGAGCAAGCCCTGGAAAGAGAGAAACACAGGAAACCTGAACCCTGGCAGACATTGGCAACCATCTTGCACCAACATGTGGTAAAAGACATTGGAGAGGGAAGTAACTTATACTTAATGGCCTGCTAATTGTAAGCTTCTACCCCAAATAAATACCCTTTATAAAAACCAACAGTTTCTGGTATTTTGCATCAGCACTCCTTTGGCTGACTAATACACACATCTAGCTCTGTATTTACAAGTTGTTATGAATGAATGTGCATGTTTAAATATATGTATATGAATATTTACATTATATTTTATCATAGTGTAAATATGCTTTGTCTTAGGTGATATGATTGGGATGTTTGACAAAAATAATTCTGTTTTTACTACCCACCTGACATTTAGGCTACAACCCTCAAGATCACTCTTCTTATTAATGAACATTATAAAGAGCTGTGCATCGAGTTGGGATAACCTAACACAATAAGATTATTTCACAGATCTGAAAAATAACCATTAAAGGATATTTAATGTAATCTTCTTGCTTGTGAATAATATTTTCCATTATTTCATCTGAACCTAGGAATATTCTGTTGTAATGAAATGGAAAATGACAATGTTTTATGGTGGAAAAGTCAGGAGCACAAAACAATGAACGGATGAGAGGGAACCTCAAAGGCAGGGTGTTAAAGATATGATGGCTACTTCTGGGTGTCGTTTAAAATGATCCCAGGCCTGAAGATGCAGTAAAAAACAAACAAACAAACAAATAATTTATTGCTTCAGTGTTTCATGGGGTTTTATAATTAATAGAATGTAAGTGATAGAAAGAATTGCAGTAATTGCCTAGCCAAATCACCTCATATTTCAAAGAAAAATTTTGAGGTCTAATGATAAGATTTGTGAAAGATCATACATATCCTTAGTGAGTGATCTAGGACCCCAATTTTGTTTTATTTTAGATGGGGACATTCTGAGAATGAGACAGTCGAGTTGAAAGTGAGATATTAAGGCTTCAACAATTATAGAGCGGATGCCATCTTAAACTAGGATGAAGTACTCAACTTGAGTTAGACTAGCCTACTCAGTCTAGAGTGAAACAGGAAAGAAAGAAGAAAAGTGGAATGAAGCCACGGGTGTATGAGCAAATGCTGAGACGCAGAGGGAGGGTGGTATTTTTAGATGATTTCTTTGTTCGTTTGTTTGTTTTTGGAAAATAGGAAATAAGGATACTTGCTGAGAATAAATAGGGCGGCTACAGGTGAAGCATTTGAGAAGAATGAAAAATTTAGAGAATAACTGCAAAGGAGGTGTAGCAGTTTGATATTATTAACAAATTCCAAAAAGAAATACTGGATTATGTTTATAAACTGATCTTTTCCTCTGGACATATTAGATTATGTTGAATTCAGAGGTTTATTTGATTAAGTAATAGACGTTGGTGAGGGAAGTAACTCATGCTTCATGGCCTGGTATCTGTAAACTCCTACCCCAAATAAATACCCTTTATAAAAACCAACCTATTTTCTGATATTTTGCATCAGCACCTCTTTGGCTGACTAATACAGGAGGCCTGGACAAAAAAATAACTTAGGTCTGGTGGGCAGTGTGGAGAACCCAACTGAGTTTGGTGATCTTCTCCAATAACATTCAGCAGTTATGGGTTTGTGGAGAGCTGGCTGAGTCAGATTTATGCAGGTTAGTCTCCTCTCCTAGACAGATACCACCAGGTCAGTTGAAAAGAAGGATGCTGTAGCAAACCTGTGCAGATTCTAATATCTGACATTAGAGTATTAGATATTCTATGCTCAATATTAGAATCTATGGTCAATAGGGAAGGAGTGAAAGAGCAACTTAAGACGTCCTTCCCCCGGTGTCTTCATGGCTGGCCAGTTGAGTGGTGTACTCAGATACTAGTTAATGCATTTTCAGTATGGGCCTCCTTTCCTCTGTTTGTTTGAATTCCATTTTATTTAGGTAGTTATTGGTGGGTAATCAAGAGCATCTGATACCCTAGAGCTTAATGTTCCTTTTATGTCTAAATTTTTATCTTCTAGAACACATATATTTGCTGAGTTCCTTTGAATTTAAAAGTTTTCACCCATAGCCAGGGAGTACAACTACAGGGAAAATGTAAGAAAATAATATAAATTGTAAGAAAAGTAAATTCCTAGAAATTAAAAAAAAAGTTATTGATCATTGAAAAATATATGTTATATCACTTAAGATAGTTAAATTAGCATTTTTTGTTTTGTCTTATTTTTACTGTTTTAAAAAATAAGTCCTAGACCTTTCATTTCCTTCATTCTTTTATTTCCCCAAATTTATTCATAAAATTAAATAAAATAGAAGGATGTACTTCATACTTTATGACAACCACTTCAGTTTTCTAGGATTTCTCTAAAGAATAGGCACATGTCAAATTACATGCAATATTAAAAATCCTGGAATACTGACCAATGCTCATTATTCTTTGATAAATATGTATAGGTGTAAAGTCAAAGCAGAAGCAATAAGTCTTCTTTACCCTTCAGTGTTTAGTAAAACATCCTTAAAGAAAGAGTACTTCATTCTTTGTGTCCTTTACTTTTAAATCTAATTTTATTTAAAAACCTCATATTGCATTTTGAAGAGAATATCTGTAACTAGAAAGCTTGCAAATATGGACAAAATCACAATATAGAATATACTTTCAAAAAAAAGAAAAACCTTTTAAAAAGAAACTGCAGTACTTCATAAATACTACCTATTATAAAAATTAGAATTTTATTCAATGAAATAACAAAATAATAATCAAAATGTTATTTAAAATTTGTTCTCAGGCAATTATATAAATCTACTATGAATGCTTTCTACTACTTCATAACATCAGAAGGATTATGATTCTAATACCTAGTGTTTTTCATAGACTTTGTATTTCTAATACCCAAGGCAATGAAATTAGCAAACTTTCCAATTATCAGCTTTCCTATATAAATTTGAACATGGAGGGCAATACTTTATATTTTTTAGTTTGTGGTAAAATGGAATAATTTTATTTAATAGACCTATTTTATCCAATGTGTATGTAATTATTATAATACCTAGAAAATAATTAGCCTTGTTAACAGTAGCCTTCTGTGAGCTACTTACTTAGTTTTGACATTCAAATATCAATTTTAGGTTGGCTCTACTTTAAATAAGCAACTCTGTAAGTCCATGAAGCTGCTCTCGATATAAACTATCACTGTGCAATCAGAACTCTGTATGCTTTACTCAATTTCAGCATAATTATATATACATATGTATGTGAGTGTGTGTGTGTATGGCTACTTATTTCCATTAGTTTTATAGCATTGCATCCTGTGACCCCATCTCTTCCTTCACAGATATGTGTCTTTGTTGTAGTGTCTACTGCTCCTAAATTGCTTATCTAACCTAATTTCTATGTTTAGTCATTTTAAATTGCTATCTCCCTGCATCTCTAACATCTTTTACATTGCCCTCTGGACATTGGAAAACTCCATTCTAGGTCAATCCTTCCTTTCTCTCACATAGTTGCACATGGCTAAAGAAAACACTGTCATTCAGGATTTTCTCTCTTCAATTACATGAAAATGAAAATGAAACTCAAGTTGGGACAATTAATTTCCTTAATCATTTAGCCTCCTGCTGTGTTTTCTCTCCAAACCTTCAACACTTACTCCCCCACTCTCTCTCTCTCTGGTGCTGATCTTCATATTTCATTGAGAAAATATAATTCATGTACAATTAGATTTCAGTCTCCTAATGCATCCAGCTCCCTCTCTTCGCTAATGTCCTTTTATTTTGCTTTTCATCCCCAGATAATCTATGGTTCTATCTAAAGCCAAGATTTTCTTCTTTATTTTCATATGTCATTTACTCTGCCAATTCAAGGATATCACTCCAGAAATTTTTTACTCTTTATTGAATCCTCAAATTCTACTCCTTAATGGATATTTCCACCAACATATAAACACATTACTTTTCCCCTCAAAAATGTTAATAATAAATTTCTTCATCTCTCTTCTCCCTCTAAATGCCAACTTATTTCTCTTCTCCCCTTTATAATAAAGCCCCTTGATGGAGTTGTTTATATCCTTTCTACAATTCCTCCTCACTCCCATTTTCATTATGAATCCTCAAATCATGACCTCCCACACCCTGCCACTTCAAAAGTTTCACCCATGGTTATTATATTGCCAAAACAATAACCAATGTTCAGTGTGCATCTTCCTTTAACCCTTACCACATTTGGCACAATACATCAATCACTCAGGCTGTAAACATTTCCTTCCCTTGCTTTTGGAAAAATGCAGTTTCCTGGTTTTCCTCCAGCCTCATTGGTTGCTCTTTCTTAGAATATTTATGGTTCCTTTTTCGCTCCTTGATCTTGAACTACTGGAGTTTTAGGACTTATTCCTTGGTCATTTGTGTTTCATCAGTGTCATGCCTTTAAATGCTTTGATGCATCTGAAACATGTCTTCAAATCAGACACCCTCCGTGAGCTCCTGACTCATCTCTGCAGTTGCCTACTGAACCAGGCTCCTTGGATGGCCAAAAACCAAATTAAACTTAAGATATCCATACCTAAGTCTTGATTTTTCCTCTTCAACCTGCTTTTCTGCATTTTTTTCATTTAGTGCTAACTCCAGTTGCTGAAGGTGAAAATGTTCTTCTCTCTCTCATTCTACATCCACAATAATTAAGAAAGAGACTCTTCTCTCACAATGTATTCAGAATCCTACTGCTTCACCCACCCTCCACTGCTGCTCTCAATCCCAGACTACACTGTCTTCTGCCTGGATTAATACTATAGTCTCCTAACCAGATCTTAGTAGTCTGCTTTTTTTTTTGTCTTTGCCCATTTTCTGTGCAATAGCCAATGTGATCTTATTAAAATAGGACCAAATAAAGATCTCTGAGAAACTCCCCATGCCACTTTCATAAAAGTCAGGTCTCCTCAATGGCCTGTGATGAGATTTCCAAGCTGCCTCAATGTCTTCTTCACAGATATGCTTTCTTGGCCCCCTTTTGTGGGATGGACATTGAATCCTCCCTGTCGTGCAGGGTTCCCCGTTCACACTGCCTGCTATATTTTCTTCCGACACCCTTATCATCAGTTCACTTACTAAATACACTCAATTTTGTAAAGTTTCTTTGTCTCCCACGCTAGAATGTAGGTGCCAAAGGACCTGGGATTTTTTTTTGTCCATTCTGTTCCCTGCTGTATCCTCAGTGCCGAGATCTGTTCCTGGCTAAATAAGCATTGTTGAATTAATTAATTATACCTGGTATTAACTTCCAATCATTGTTCACTATAGGAGAAGTAAAGTCTCAAGCTGGCATGCCTAAGAGAATGCCTATTCATTCATTGAACATTTTCTCATTCCACGCGGCCCATGAGAACTGAAACCAGGCTACCTTAGGACAGATGGCGACTTTCCATATTTCAAATTCCACGATCAGCATCTGTTTCTTGCCTCTTGCCATTTGTGTTGAAATGAGTGATTGCTTAAAGCCAGGATTTTAATTCTCACGGCAAAGAGTTTTTCATCTTTCTTTCACTGCCGTCACTCCTCATTCAGATTTTAAGCACAGATATCATTGCGTATATTTCTAAAAATCTATCAATAACTGTTCCTCCGAGTGATTGAATAGCAGAAAACTTGAGGAGGCTGTGTGCACTCCGCAAATGCCTGTTTGTCCCTGTTATCCTGTGTTGATTTCTCTTTTTCTTCATATTATGCTCTAGCTCAGTCTGCTTTTATCCTTCTATATATCCCCTTTCAGCAATGCTGTGAAAGGATGAGGGTTTACAGAGCTACTTTTTGTGAAAAAAGGGAAACTTCAATGTTCAGTTTGACTTGAGAAAGCTAGCCCCGTAATGCAAATATCACAGACTGTGCAATATCAAATATTCATTCTCCTTGGCTCCAATAGGCCAATGTTTTACTGTTTAATACCCTTAAATGTCACATAAATGCACGCAATATCAAATATTCATTCTCCTTGGTACCAGTGAGCCAAGGTTTTACTGTTTCATACCCCTAAATGTCACGTAAATGCAAGCAAGAGCAGTACTTGAGCTTTACTGACAGAGTCAGAAATAATGCCTTCCTGCTGGTTATTTCATGTCCGTCCTTCCATTCCACTACAGATTTGAACAAGAAGTTGTACCAGAAAAAAATTTGCTTATTTGGCTGATAAAGAAAAACTATTTCCCGTGTTTAAACATGGGACCTTTTGAAAGCATCAAAGCACAGTGTCAAGCAGTGAGGAAAAGGAACTTTCCTCTTGCCTTCCATTTCCTTCCCAGACACATGACCACCTGATTTAGCTGAAAGTCCTGCTGATTACTACACCCGACGAGCAGACCAGCCAGGCTCTGTGCCTCAGCCTGCATAGAGCAATCCAGCCCAATCAAGGACTCCAGTACCGTGCACTGGAGCACACCGATGCCTTTTCAGAAAGCAGCAGTCCACCCAAGCGTGCCGAGCCCAGCCCTGAGAACCCGCGTGGCTCACTAACGGTTACACAGCCACCTCGCAGAAAAACATTACAGTTTATAAAGGAATTTCACAGATATCCCTTTATTTGATTTACACAGCCTCCATGTGAAGAGAGCAGGGGACTACGTTTTACAGATAAGAACACTCCGCTCAGAGAAATTGTTTGCCAAAAGTGACCCAGGTAATAAAACTACTGGGTAAGGCCGAGAGATAAGAGTTTATTTAGGCTCTTACACCCAAGTTGTGTCCAATTCGCAGGCCACATTTTATCAAGCTTGCCACGTTTTGGCACCTCCAAAGATAGACATCCTATGGAAACTTTTTATTTGTAATTTTAAAGTTTTATTACTGAATAATATCCCCGTGAACTATGAAGAAACAGGTGCAAATGGAAGTGATGAGATTAAATAACTGTAGGAAAGTGATGTATCACAGAATAGATAACTGGATGTGACTCACCAACAATTTTGAAAAAGACCTGACTTCCAAGGTTTCTTCCCTCTTCTGAACACAAGGCCTGCAATTTCAGCATGATTTGGCCCTCAGAAGTGTCTGTTGTATTTTTGTTCTTTTATGTGAGTGGTCCTCTCAAGTACATGGTAGTGTTCTGAGTGAGAAGAACTATATTATAAGAATTCTTCTTTGTATTTACCACTAATGGTTTTTTCTTGGTGAATGGTGTGACTAAAACAATGAGATGTATTTTCGTCTTTAAGTGTTCTACACACTCACAAATATGCAAATGTTTGTTGATTTGGGATAAGCTTCTGTGAACGAATTCCATTTTGGGGGAATGAGGTAGGGCAGCAATGGCCAAGAAATTTTAGTAAATGTGAAAATAGTATATCCAATTAAAGCCTCTTTGGATTATTAAAAAATTAGCAAAAGGGAAATTATTTGAAAAATTTAATAGTGACTATCTCTCTGAGGGATGATTTGAGTATTTTCAATGATAAGAATGTATTATTTTTGGAAGTGGACTTGGCCCAGTGGTTAGGGCGTCCGTCTACCACACGGGAGGTCCGCGGTTCAAACCCCGGGCCTCCTTGACCCATGTGGAGCTGGCCCACGCGCAGTGCTGATGTGCGCAAGGAGTGCCCTGCCACACAGTGGTGTCCTCCGCGTAGGGGTGTCCCCTGCGTAGGGAAGCCCCACGCGCAAGGAGTGTGCTCTGTAAGGAATGCCACCTTGCGCGAAAGAAAGGGCAGCCTGCCCAGGGATGGCACTGCACACATGGAGAGCTGACACAACAAGATGACACAACAAAAAGAAACACAGATTCCTGCGCCGCTGACAACAACAGAAGCGGACAAAAAGAAGAACACGCAGCAAAATGAACACAGAGAACAGACAACTGGGGTGGGAGGTGGGAAGGGGAAAGAAATAAATAAAATAAAATCTTTAAAAAAAAAAGAATGTATTATTTAAAAAAAGGAACAGGTTCCTATAAGTTTAGCAATAGAAATCATCATGTTCATAATTTTAATATTTTAATATTAATGATTCCCTTGGTTTTGGAAAGAAATGTAAAATTATATTGAGAGAATTGCTCAGTTTTTCTTCTGTTTTTTGTGGGCCTTGAAAGGTTTCAATTCTTAAATTTGTTTAGGGCATTACATGCAAAGCTGGCTCCAAATTTGGTAGAATTGACAATTGTCTGTGAAGTCACAGAATAAAAGTTACCTTATGGCCTAGGAATTCCTCTCTTTGGTGTATAAATAAAAGAAATGAAAATGTGTATACACACACACACATTTGTACATATATATTTATAGCAGCATTAGTCACAATAACCAAAAAGTGGTAACAATCCAAATATCCATCAACTGATTAATGAATAGACGAAATGTGTAACTCAGCCATAAAAATGAGGCTCTATACATAGTACAGTGTGGATGAACCTTGAAAGCATTATGCTGAGTTAGAGAAGCTAGTTGCAAAAGACCTTATAGTGTATGATTTGATTTATAGGGAGTTTCCAGAACAGGCAAATCAATAGAGATACAAAGTAGATTTAGTGGCTCTCCAGGGCAAGCAGGAATGGGGAGTGACTAATAGTGGACATGGAGTTTCTTTATGGTGTGATGAAAATGTTCTAGAATTAGATAGTGACCACGATTGCACAAACCTGTAAACACACTGAAAACCAAATTGTATACTTTAAAAAGGAGACTTTAAAAGGATGAGAATTAAATCTCAACAAAGCTGTTATAAAAAGTGAAATAGCTTTGTATAGTTGCTTAAAATAAAGAGTTGGAAAATAATTTCTTATTACTTAAAATATAAATGCTAATGATGGAATATTAAATATTAATGTTTTTGATTTTTTTTGGCAAACAGTTGCAGTAGTCTTATTGGACACACATATGCTTTAGAAAAACCTTCACAGAGTCTAGCATATATTAGCATTTTTCATTAAGTACTTGGAATTAAACATACTGGTTTATTTAATGTATAGGATAAGTTTAAATTCAAGAATAAAATAATAAATTTCTAAATGATATAATTATTATGGGACTTTTTTTTTTTTTCTTACTTTGATTAAAATGCAAAATTATAGCTTGAATTAACTCATCTCCTGAAGAACATCCTATCAGGGAACTCTATTTAAAAGATAGATGTATTTTAATGTTGAAGTTACTTGCTTTTATTTTTCCTGGAACAGGAGCTGTCCTTGTAGATATTAGAACATTGTGGTAGCGACTCCAGGGGGAATAAAAGTGGTTTGGTCATTTTCTTCTTGGACAATGCCCAAATGAAAATTGCTTGCTCACTTGGCACTCTCAGCGAGAATTAAGTCATGCTTCCAGGTGTCCCCTTCCTGTTCCCTGAAGTCTGGCTTAGTTCCAGAACAATCTGGATGAGGTGAATTTCACTGCAGTTGACCTAAGGTTATTTTCCTCTTGAAAGACTTTGCCAGGCATCCAAAGTTATGTGAAGGCTTTTATCCCTATTTGGCTGCCAACATTTGTACAAGGGTGTGCAGTGTGGCAGTGGTTAGCAGCCCGCAAATTGGGATATGGAAGACACAGTGGCCACATGATCTTCAGCACGTTATTGAACGGCCTTGACCCTCAAGTTCCAGTCTCTCTTTAGTGTACTATGAGTCCCCCACTTAGGAGTATCCAAGGATTAAACGGGATGATGTGCACAACACTTTAGCATTATAATTCGTACATTGTGTGTAATGATAATAGAACAACTTAAATTGTATCTTTTCTTTTGTTCCATGGATTTTTATCTATGAGAGGCCCACTGGTTTCACCTGAATCAGGGTCCTTAACTTTGAAAGATGTTTATTCCAGAATTCCTAGTAAATTTGGGAAACATAATTACTTTGAATTTTGTAAAAACAAAGAACAAAAAGTCTGGTCGTCTCCCAAGTCTCTTTAAGGGAAGGTGTGCAATGCAATTCAGGGTTGCTGAGTATTAAGAATTGTGTCAGGATCTAGATCTACATTTAATGTAACCTTGTAATAAATACCCAGCATCTCATTCTTCTCTAGCTCTCTCCTCCATACCTGCACAGCTAATTTGCTTTGCATAAAGCTGACAGCATCTTTTCTTCAGAGTACCTGCAGGGTACTTAGTCTGAAGATCCCATCTGCTGGCAAATATATTTACTATTGTAGTGATGGACCTGTGACCCAATATTGTCCAATGAGAGCTATGTAGAGATTTCAGGGGCTTTTGCAGAAATCAACACATTTCCTTAATCTCCTGAGATATCTTCCAATAGAAATCCACTCTTCAACCTTGAGAGTAGGTGAGGAAGTATAAGTCACCGTGCCGCTACTTTAAAGTAAAGAGGAAGTGAGCATTAGAAGGAGAAGCTAACATCACAATAAGCAAAGCACAGGATATGAAAAACAAACAAGCAAACAGACAAAAAACAAAAAACTGGAGTCTTTATGACATCATTGCATGCTGAATTAAACCTTACTTATTGACTTTCCATTATGTGAGCTGATAAATCTACTTTATTGCATGATCCAGATTCAATTGTATTTAGTTTTGTTTCTTGCAGGAAAAATATGCTGAAACAGCAGATAGAGTCATGTATTTTTTTTAATAGTTTCTGATACTAATACTTAGAATGATATAGTCTAGTAAATGTCTAAAATTGATCTGTTGGTATAGCCAATGATAATAACAAATGTACAATTAAAAAGAAAAAGAATTTTTTTTTCTGAACAGGGTAAGAACACAAATATAAAACCTTGTTGTATCACAAGTGTTCCCAGAAATATAATTAAAATATGTATTTTTAAAATTTTGCATAATGCAGTGATTTTCCCAGTATGATAAAAATACACACTCTTTAGTAAGAGATTACATATTTTGTCGTGATATCCTTGTCACATATATATTGCCTTGAATAGAATACATGTATCCTAAATAAATTTTAAAATTTCCTATTTTGTTTCTTATCTAGTAAAAAAAGAACAGCAGAAATGAGGTAATCTACTAATACTCCTGCAGAAAGTGAAAAAAAAATAATTTTATGCTCTAATCTAATAGATATTTGGTTAACAGAATTCAAATGATTTTGTGTCTGAAATAAACTCAAAACATCCAACAAGGAACACAATAAAGATGTAAATCTGTATTATGCTTTCTATATTACATCATTTTGTGAAGTAGAATGAAAGTCTTAAATTACATATACAGATCTACAATCCAGGTATTACATAATAAATATTTGAAGTTCAGCTATAAGACAATTCTTATGATGGAATTAAATTTTTTCCTAAAATATCATTTTTTAAAATGCACTGTACAAAGTCATGTTTGGGTAGTGAGTGATTCAAGTTATTAGAGATATGACCATGTAGAGTCATCAGGGGTTATCACTGGTAGATCGATGTGAGGAAAAGGACATGCACAAGGTGAAGGAGGAGTGATTTTATCTTTGATGGCAGGGAAATGGATGCCATGCATTAAGAGAGTAAATTCTTGAGCAGAAATATGTTTTAAAATAGAAGACAATATTTTTGTCTTTGGAACTTTAAGTTTGATGTGAGAAGGACCAGTAGGATTTTCATGTTATGATGGGTGCTCAGCTAGCAATCAGGATGGTAGATAGATGCTAATTTGGAGCCATCAGTATTTCATTATATATTTATTTATTATTTATTATTTATTAATTTATACCCCCATTGTGGCTTGTTTGCTGTCTGCTCTCTGTGTCCATTTGCTGCATGTTCTTCTGTGTCTGTTTATCTCCCTTTGTTGCTTCATCTTGCTGCACCAGCTTTCCCCACTGCGTGGGCCATCAGTTCTCCGCAGGTGTGACCATCAGCTCTTCGCAGGCCTGGGCAAGCTTGCCTTCACAAGCTCCCATGTAGCAGTCGGGAGCCCAATCGCTTGAGCCACAGCCACTTTCCAGAATTTCATTTTAATGGGTGAAATCATCCTGAGATAAGGTAGATATTGAAAAAGGAGAAATAAAAAGAGAAGAAATAGAAAAAAGTCCTGAAGGTCACTTAACGTTGAGCTGAAGAGAAGGAACCAGCAAATAGGACTAGGAATTTAAGAAATAGGCAGAATGCCAGGAGAGAATGTGGCTATTCCAGAGCTTATACAAGACTAAATCCTCCAAGCGTCCCTATGAGCAACCTACTGCCATCTCCATTTTAAAGAAGGAGCAACAATATTTCAACCATCCCAGAGATTTAAAGTATCTATCCGAGATCACTAAATAGTTAGCTCTGAAGTTAATGTTTGAATACAATTGAACTGACACTAGTTTACCCCCTATACCTTATTCTAACAATAACAGTAGTGACAGCCAATTATTTTTTTCAGGCTTCCTGTGAGCCATGTGACACTTTAAATGCTTAACATGTGTTCAGAAAGGGATAGAGTGGTCTCAGGCTTTGTATTTACTTTTTTCATTATTGTTACTACAGTTTTATTTTGAGATAATTGTAGATTAACCTGCAGTTATAAGAAAAAAGAGAGATCATGTGTGCCTGTTACCCAACTTCCCCTGAAGACAGTATCTTGAAATCTATAGTATAATAGCATAACGACGATATTGAATTGAAACAGTTAAAAGAAGGATTATCTGCATCACCATCACCTCTAAGCCTTATAGAACTACACTCATTTATAGTCACTTACCTACAGTCCCCTTCTGTCCCTTAACTCTACTCTTGACATCCATCTATTAATTTGTTCTCAATTTCTATAATTTTGTGATTTCCAGAATGACATATACATAGAATCATATTATGTGAGGATACTTTTCATTACTCTGGTTTACACTTCCAGGTGTGAAACCGATGGTTTGCCTGGCAGTTAAATGTTTCGTTTTTTTGTTTGTGTGACTTTTTTTAGACATGTTATTTATTGATTTCTCCCCACCAGCTCATTATTTGCACTTGCTGGTATGTTTCTCTTCTTTGTTCCTTTAGGAGGCACCAGGAACTGAAACTGGGACCCCCCCCCCGCCATCTTGGGATGTGGAAGGGAGGTGCCTAATTGCTGAGCCTCCTCCATTGCCTGCTTTTGTTGTGTCTCTCATTATGTTTCTCTACTTATGTCTCTTGTTGTGTCAGCTTGCTGCACCTGCCCATAGCGTCAGCTCACGGTCTTGCTCATCTACTTTAGGAGGCACCAGGAACCTCTGCTCCCTGCTTTGTTGAATCTCTCATTATGTTTTTTCTTTCTTGTGTCTCCTGTTGCATCATCTTGTTGTGCCAGCTTGCCGCACTTACCCATTGCACCACCTTGCTGTCTTATTTAGGAGGTACTGGGAACAGAACCACGGACTTCCCATGTGGTAGGTGGGAGCTCAGTTAAGCCACATCTGCTTCCCTGCATGTCTAGTTTTAGTAGAAACTGCCAAACTAATTTCCAGAGTAGTTTCTTTTTTTTTTTTAAGATTTATTTTCTTTCTTTCTTTCCCCTTCCCCCCATTGTCTACTCTCTGTGTCCACTCACTGTGTGTCTGCATCCACTTGCATTATCAAGCAGCACCGGGAAACTGTGTCTCTTTTTTGATGTGTCATCTTACTGCATCAGCTCTCTGTGTGTGCGGCGCCACTCCTGGGCATGCTGCACTTTTTACATTCAGGACGACTCTCCTTGTGGGGCACACTCCTTGCACATGGGGCACCCCTATGCAAAGGCACCCCTGCATGGCACAGCCTCTTTGCACATAGCAGCACTGTGCGTGTGGGTCAGCTTACCACATGGGTCAGGAGGCCCTGGGGATCGAACCCTGGACCCTCCATCAGTTGAGTCATGTACACTTCCTAGTTGTTCCATTTTTCATTCTCACCAGCAATGTATAATAGTCCAGTTTCTCTGCATCTTTGCCAGCATTTGATGTTGTCAATATTTTTAATTTTACTGTTCTGATAAATTTGTAGATATACCTTATGGTGGCATATTTGCATTCGCTAATGACTAATATTTTAATATCTTTTCATGTACTTATTTCCCATCTGTATATCCACTTGGATGAAATGCTTGCTCAAGTATTTTGGTCGTTTTCTAAATGGATTATTAGTTCTTTAACTGTTGAGATTTAATAGTTCTTCAAATATTTTAGAGATTGAATCACTGGTTTCTATGTCACTGATGCGGTTTGCAAATATTTTCTCCAAATATGTGTCTTGTCTTCTCATGCCCTTCACAGCTCTTTCAAGCAAAATATTTGTAACTTTGATGAGGTCAAATTTTACTTTTAGGGATCTTGCTTTTGGTGTCAAATCTAAAAACACTGTGCTAACCCCAAGAGCCCTAAGATTTTCTCCTTTGCTTTCTTCCTAAAAGTTTAGTAGTTTTACACCTCACATTTAAATTGATAGTCCATTTTGAGTCAATTCTTGTGTAAGGTGTGAAGCTCTGGTTGAGGCTGAATGTTCAATCATTCTATCACTTTTTGTTGAGAAGTCTGTGTTTACTCCACTGAATTACTTTTGCCAAAAATCAGTTTGGAATATTCTGTTTAGTCTATTTCTGTGTTCTCTATTTTGATTTTTTTATCTCTGTATCTGTTCCTCTGCCAATACCACAATGTTTTGGTTACTCAACCATATAGCCATCCTTGACATAGGGCAGAGTGGTTCCTTCCCCTTTATTCTTCATGTTCAGGATTGTTAACTATTCTGGGGCTTGTACCCTTCCAAATACACTTTAGGATAAATCTATCTGTGTCTACAAAAAACAGTGCTGGGTTTTTGATAGGAATCACAACAAGCTTATATGTTCTCTCAATATACACTGAATTCTTTCATTTGTACCATTCTTTCACATAAAGTAGTTTGGAACACTCCACCCCCCCAAATAGTAAATAGTATCTTTGCAAGATGTTACTTTTAGTTAAGGTATGGCCCAACTGAAAGAGGGTACGTCTTAACCCAAACTCCTGGAGACCTTCTAAAGAGAAAGTCATAGAAGCAAAATTCAACAGGAACTTTGAAGATAAATAAGAGGACATCACCCTGTGACATGAGGCAGAGATGCAAGGCAAGGAGGCCCAGGGGTTTCAGCAAGCCAGCCATAGAGCACTGCAGAATCCAGGAGGAAGCCAGCTGCCTAGCCTTCCAGACTGGGAGGCAACACTTCCTGTCCTTTCAGCTAACCCATTGTGTGGTATTTCTCTGGACATCCTGACAAGCTCTAAAGCAGCTGAAAACACCCAATTTCAGACTTCTGGCCTTCAGAACTGTCAGAGAATAAATTTCTGTTGTTTTAAGCCACATAGTTTGTGGTTATTTGTTCAGGTAATGATAAGAAATTAATACACATAGGTTCATTTTCAAATGTGGAACTAGCCTTCCACTGGAATAAATCCCACTCAGTCATAAAGTATAATTATCCCTAGACATTGCTGAATTCAATTTTCTCGTATTTTGTTGAGGATCTGAGTATGTGGGGCATATTGACCTGTAATTTTCTTTCATTGTACTGTCATTGCCTTATTTTGACATGGCATTATTGACCTCATCAAATGAGGTGGGAATTTTTTCATCCTTTTCTATTGTCTGAGAGGAATTGTGCAAAATTGGTTTTAATTCTTCTCTTAACTCTTTAGAAAAAATATATGGATCCAAAGATTTCTCTATTTTGGTAGTTTTGTTTTTTTTTCTGTTTGCTCTTTTTCTTTCCTTTTCTATTCTTTTCTTTTTTTACATTTGTCTTTTAGTTTTTATAGGGCTAGTCGGGTTAGATATTTCATCTTGGTTGTATTTTGATAGTTTAGGGTTTACAAAGAACAGGTCTGTCTCTTTTAAGTTGTTAAATTTATGAAAATGGGGAAACGGACTTTGGCCCAGTGGTTAGGGCGTCCGTCTACCATATGGGAGGTCTGTGGTTCAAACCCCAGGCCTCCTTGACCCGTGTGGAGCTGGCCATGCGCAGTGCTGATGCGCACAAGGAGTGCTGTGCCACACAAGGGTGTCCCCCTCGTGGGGGACCCCCACGCGCAAGGAGTGCGCCCGTGAGGAAAGTTGCCCAGCGTGAAAAGAAAGAGCAGCCTGCCCAGGAATGGCGCCGCCCACACTTCCTGTGCCGCTGACGACAACAGAAGCGGACAAAGAAACAAGACGCAGCAAATAGATACCAAGAACAGACAACCAGGGGAGGGGGGGAAATTAAATAAATAAATAAATCTTTAAAAAAAAAAAAATTTATGAAAATGGAGTTGTTGGTAGTGTTTTCTCATTATACTATTGATAACTGACAGTTCTGTAGTGATAGCCTGGGTTTCATTCCTGTTATTATTCATGCTTGTCTTGCCTTTTATTTTAGTTAGTGTTTTTTAAGGTTTACCAGTCTACTGATTTTTTTCCAAAGAAACAGGTTTATAGTTCATTGATTTTCACTATTGTTTTCCTATTTTCAATTTCATTGTGTTCTACTCCTATCTTGACTATTCCTTGCTTTTAGTTATTTTGCTCTTTATTTTTTTCAATTTCTTCAAGCAGGAACTTAGAGTATTGATTTGAGATCTCTGTTCCAATGTAAGCATTTAGTATGTTTTCATCACTGCTTTAGCAGAATCCCACATTTTTAAAATATGCTTTATGATCATTTTTATGAACTTGTATTTTTTGCCTTTAATATTTTTTCTTTGACCCATGGTTCTAATTTTCAAGTATTATGATAATTTCCCATTTCTTTATGATATTGATTTCTAGTTAGATTACATTATATTGAATACTAGATTAAAGAATAGAGAAAATATTGTATATGCCTTAAACTCTTTTAAAATTACTGAGGTTTGATTTATGGCCCAGGATATTGTCCATATTGTGGAATGTCCCATGGACACTTAGAAAAATTATATATACTGTTCTTTTTTGATAAAGTGTTTTACGTGTGTCAATTATATCCTGCTGGTTGAGAGTGTTATTCAGATCTCCCATATAATCTGATTGTCTGTTTAGTACTTCTACCAATTGCTGAGGGGAAGATTTTGAAGTCCCCAACCATAATTGTGATTTTTTTCTATTCCTTTTTTTAGCTTTATAGTTTTTCATTCATGTCTATTGAGGCTTTATGTCAGATTTAGGATTTTTATTCAGGATTCCATTTTGATCTATGTCTTCCTCATGGATTCCTTTATCATTAAGAATTGTCCCTGGGAAGCAGACTTGGCCCAGTGGTTAGGGCATCCGTCTACCACATGGGAGGTCCGCGGTTCAAACCCCGGGCCTCCTTGACCCGTGTGGAGCTGGCCCATGCGCAGTGCTGATGCGCGCAAGGAGTGCTGTGCCACACAGGGGTGTCCCCCACATAGGGGAGCCCCACACGCAAGGAGTGCGCCCCGTAAGGAGAGCTGCCCAGCACAAAAGAAAGTGCAGCCTGCCCAGGAATGGTGCCGCACACATGGAGAGTTGATGCAGCAAGATGATGCAACAAAAAAAGACACAGATTCCCATGCTGCTGACAACAGAAGTGGACAAAAGAACACGCAGCAAATGGACACAGAGAACAGACAGCTGGGGCGGGGGGGGGGGGGTTGAGAAACAAATAAAAAATAATAAAAATAAAATAATCTAAAAAAAAAATAAATAAATGTCCCTGTTGGTCTCTATTAATTTTCTTTGCTTTGAGTCTACTACATTTGACTTTTATACAGTCATATATCATCTTACATCCTTTTACTCTCAAGCAATCTTTGCCATTTAAATTGAATTTAGTTTCTTGTAAGCAGCATATGTATTTTTTAATCTATCTACCAATCTCTGACTTTTAATTGGAATATTTAAAACATCTACATTTAAGATAATTATTGGTATGTCATGAGTAGACTACTACTTTTTTTTGGTTTATCGTTATTTCTACTTTTCCCTTTCCTCTGCTTTACGTTTGTTACCTTTCTATGGATAACTTGCAAATTTTGTGACTCTGTCTTGATTTATTTACAGGGTTTTGAATGCATATCTTTTATTTAGTAGTTCTAAAGGGGGATAAAATATTCAACCATGACTTACTAGTCTTTTGATAGCAACATCTTACAATATCAAGTATTGTACGAAAACCTAACTTCCATTTAAGTCATTTTACCATCCTTACTTTTAAAAATCATTGTCTTCAGTGTCAGATGGTGTTACAGTTGTTTTTTTCTTTTTTGTCAGTCATCAAATATGATTTATAAAACTCGTAAGGAGAAGGATTGTCTACCCCAAGTACTCATATTTCTTCTCTCTCCGGTGACATGTGGCCTCAGGCCTTGCAGCAGTGACGTTTTCCATGCCAGGCATTTTCTGTGCTGGGATTCTCCAACGGGGTCTCTGAATATACGGTGTCTCTAGGGGGCAGGTGCTACTCTTAGGACTAGTAGGAAGGAGAGGCCTCCCCTGGCCACGCATTGTCCCCAGCATTCCCGACCAGTCCTTTTTGCCTATTCTGGTTGTTCTGAATTTGCCTGGTGTTTATTAGTTTCCTTTCAATACAGCAAAGGCAAGAACTTGCCTGAGATGCCTCTGCTGCTATTTTGAGGATCAAGAAAAGCGAAGCCAGGTTGCCTCCTTCTCCTGAGGAGCGCGCACAAGGCACCCTGCTGCTACGCTGTTCCACCAACCCTGGGATCCCTAACTAGTTTGCTTTTTCCTTTCTACCTTTCCGGGTTCTCCCTCGTTGTCTTTTGCATATTTTCCCTGGGTTTATAGTTGTACTTGTGGGGAAGAGCTGGGAAAATGAGTCTGTGGCATATTGTCCAGATCAGAATTTCTAATTCATTTTAACATAGGTGTTTTCCTTGTCTTGGGCACACTACATTCCCTAGAGGTAAAACAAACAAACAAAAATGAATTAGCAAGTTTGCCTGGAGTCATTGAACTTAGAGTTGCCTCAACAAAATTTGAAAGAATGCTAATTAAATGCTGGAAGGAATATAATGATAATCCCATGGATTGGGTTCAGATAGCCATGCAGCTTTCATAACTGGCTCCTGACTGCCGGAGATGACAAATTCTGTAGGATTTCAGAGAAGAGAGAGGTCAGAGAGAATTGGAGAGGGTGAGAAAACTTGTATGAGCAGGGTTTGAGCTCTACTTTGAAGGCATTTAGAGGGACAGTGGGGCATTTCACAGCCATTTCAAAGAAAAAACATCTTGCTATATTGAAAGCAAAGCTTAAGGGTTGAGAAGCTCTAGAGTCAGTGTTCCTAGATTGGAGCATATATTCTTCCCCAGAAAGTATGTTATGTGAGCAAGTTAATGAGCTGTCTTTACTGCAGGTTCCTCATTTGGAAATGGAACTAGTAATAGTACTTGCCACGAAGAGCTTTTTGAAGGATTAAATGAGCTACTATGCCCACATTTCTCAGTGCAGTGCCTGACAAAGGATTCCTTGGTTGTAGCTGTATTTTATAATTGAATGTCCTGTGGGAGCGCTTATTATGGGCAGTTCATCATTTCAGGTTTTCTTAAAAATCATCACCCACATGTAGGTAACTGCATGGATGGAAAGAGGGATAAATGTACAGATGGGGAAAAAAAGCTCCATCAAACTTACAGTGGAAAATGCTAGAGAATGCTTCCTTGATTTAATACTGTTGACAGCTTGTTGCAGTAAATCGAATTATGAGTCAACCACCTGTTTGTCATATTTCCAATTTGCATCTATTTGTGGATTAGATGCCTCACAAGACTTTAAATGATTATGCTCTGAGTTATATAGCTACATTACTTAAATGCATACTATATGCAGTTTCTGTTATTTATTAGGTGCCTGTCCATAGTTGGAAAATAAATTAATGAATTAAAGAGGGACTGTGTTTCATTTTTTTCTTACAGCATGTAACTAGCTGCAAATCTCTCATTCAATAATTTCAGGTAATTCTAATGTTTATCCTTCAGCCCCCCAGTTTGCCTCTTATAGAGAATCATTTTCCTAGGTAGTGCTTCAATTAATTATGGATTTGTCAGAATTTAATTTCGTCTTTGAATTTCCCATGCTTATTTGTATGTGCCTTATATGTGCCTATCTGAGAAATTGTTAAACTGCCCAACTGTCATATCTGGACTCTGCTGCAACCTGTTTATAAATGACATGCTCATTTGTTGGACTGGGGCACTTTTATATAACCCAGCTCCACTTAAATGTAATTTAATTTCAGTTGCCATGCTTTTGCTAATTTTTAAAGTATTGGGTATATGTGGAGTTTTATGTTATCATGGGGCATGATATAGGAATTCTTATATAAAAACTACTCTAGCCACAGGAATAGTTTGGGCAGACTTGGATGAATTTTTCTCCTGGTCTGAAGGGTGATAGTCATGCATGGAAATGTGATTTGATGCATAATACTTTACTTTTCTCAGAAAACATATACCTAAGGAGGTTTCTATAATCTGATCATTAGCCCAAGCATTTCTATATATGTTCTTGGGGATTTTGTGGCACCATTGTGTTTTATTATATTTTCGGATCTGAAAACCAATTCTTACTATAGCTATTGTCCTTATATTTGTCTAGAATAAATCGTCCAAGCATTTTTTTGCATGGTTCCTATCTTCCAAATTCAACAAATAACTCTTTTGAGCTCTTACAAAGAAAAACAAAGTTTCAATGTGTCAATCATCATTTACTTGGATAAGAATACATACTTTGTCTATTATTTATCTCTTGACCAATTGGGTTTTTCCTTACTCAAGTCTTGTCACACCTGATTACTTAGCTCAATTTCTTGCAATTTTTTTTCAAGCTATTGGTTTAACAAAGTTATTAGCATGTAAAAGTAAAAATAATTTTAAAAGCCATTTTTCACTTACAATTATGTCTACTGTATAATGGCACAAAATGGTAATTGCCTTCAATTTATCCAGGCCCCTGAGACATTTTCCACATTTATAGAGGAAACTGAATGACAGGAAATTTCAATAACTTGCCTTTGGTCACTCAGCTGAGAAGTATTGCCCTTGGCCAATTTCTTAAATTTACCAATTGGAGGCAAATAATCCCATGTATTTCACTAATGTCTAGAGTGAGAAATTAATTATATATCTAATTCATAAGCCAAAATATGAATGAGTTACATGATTGCTAAAACATAAAGAAATCATATATCCAAAAGAATCACCGTTGTAGTTGTTCGTTTGTTTTTTTTCTACAAAATGAAAATAGGTACATATGACAAATGCCAATGAAATATCTTAAATTCTGGGAAGTTTTCCTAAACCATAGATACTTTTTAATACATTTACTTAAAACTTGCCTGTAAAGACTTTCTGAATATTTCTGTTGCTTAGGAAACCTCAACTCATATTTTATCAACCATAGCTTTCAATGGACAAGCTGTTGACATTTAAGGATGGAATAGTTTGACAACATTTGGTTGTACATTTCCTAATAGGGAGTAAAAGGTAAATTCCAGGTATGCATGAATTGGGTAGCTAGTTAACTGCAATAGCTGAGGGAACAGGCCTTCCTGGAGCGAATCCCTTTGTCTTGGTATGTGTGCAGTGGGGGGAGTGGGCGAGTGGGGGACAGTTTAACCAGATACTTTTCTATCAAATTTCATTTCTCCCTTCAGCAGAAATAGAATATGCCATTTTCTTTCTGTTTCATTGGTTCATTTTGTCACACTGTTGCTCATTCATTTTAATAACAGTGCAATTCTTTTCTCTAAAAGCAAAATACATATGCCACTTTGACCTTTTGAGTATGAACAAAATTGAGACAAATTTAAGAGATTTCTGTCATATATCTGGTTGGTCAATTTAAATGCAGTACTCTGTGACTGAGTATGATATTGCTTTGAAATGGAAGAGATCTATATTAAATAATGAGTGGGGCTTTCATATGTGGATTAAAGAATCAGTGCCATTATCTTATTGAGAAAGAAAAGGATTTGTGATCTGACACACAAGATTTTGAATTCCAGCTCTGACACTTATGAGCTCTGTCATCTTAAAGAAAAATGCCCACATTAAAGATTTCAAGTTATAAAATGATATTTAAAGGGCTGTGCTTTTAGAGTGTGGTATTTTTATTAGTCTAAGACAGTGATGCCTCATGAACTCTTTCTTATTTTTAAACCAAATTGTTTCTTAACTTTGCCAAGGATGTTTGACAACTCAGAATTTTGAAGGCTCTGATGGAGTTATTTAACTTTAAACACATTTTTTTTACCCTTGCATACTCCCTTACTGCTTGTAAAATATTAAATTAATAGGTGGTAATGTAGCATTGCCAAGTGCTGATTTTTGTGCGTGAATCTAGGCTCTGTCTCAAGGCAAAGGACTCCTGGGTCTTTCTGTATTTATTTTGAGAATCATGCTATGAATACAATTTTGGTAAGAGACTGCCAATGTCTTAATGCCAAATGAAGAGGAATGTATTTTGAGAAATCATCCCTCCTTTTCCTAAGTGGAAGAAGATCAAGTTGCTGATTCACATGCCAAGTAGTGGAAAAAGAGCAGTGGACATAAAACAACAGATCCTGCCCTCAAAATCCATGTACTGATGGAAGCAGAGAAAACTTTGAACATTGGTAAAACTGATGGCTGCACTTCATGGGCACAGTACAGATTTGTAACACCTTATCATCTTCACTGGCTGTTGGAATCCTGCTAGGGTCCACAAAATTTTCTTCTAGTCAGTCTTTGTGGGTTCAGCTTGCTTCAAATTTAGAGTGATGGGGGAAAGGATAAATGAAATTGGGAAAAGGTGAATTATTTCCATAAACACATAGATTTTACCTAAAAATATGTGATTTTACTTAATTCTTACTGCTTGGACTTCAGGAACACCTGCCCTTGTTCTATAGGTGTTGCCTTTATCTCTTTTCTTTGCTTCTCTTCATGTGGGAAAGTGTGACTGAGATTTTTGGACTCTGTCTTTTAATGGAATGTGAAAAGTAGGGATGGTTGTATGTTCTAGGAGGAAATCTGACCCTGCTGCATAAGCAAACACGTCACTAACATGTATGTGCCCCAAGTCAGGATTGTGGCTGAGGAACTCCAACAAAAGCAGGATTTTAGTACAGGGGCAGTTCTTTATCTTGATAATATTATTCCTTAACATTTGTATGAACTATAAAGTTTCAGATGGGTTATATATTTATATTTATTATATTTTATCTCATCTTTTTATCACAATAACTCTGAAGTTGGAGAAATAAAGTTATTAAATTCAATTAAATGTTAGTCTCAAAATTTTGCTCAATAAATATTTGTTGAATGGGTGAATAAATGAATGAATGAATAACTGATTCAAAATTGGTCATAATGTACTCTTACTAGTGTTTAATCTTGCTGGAGAAATACTCTTCTTTATCAGAGTGATAAAAGATTCATTAAATGCTTTGAATACTGCAGACTTTTAGAAGAACTTTTACTTAAAATAAGGACAGGTGAACTGGACCATCATAAGTTTTTGTTTTCATGTTTCTCAAAGCAAATTCTCTGCTGAAGTTTGCCCACTTTCTTTGACTTATTGATTTCTTCTTTTAAAATTTTTAAAAATTTCTCTCTATTAAACTTATAACCTAGAAATAATAGGACTGGACTAGATATGTACATTTATTTATATTTATTATTTATGAATTGGACTTTCTATGAAAGCAATTTTCTATATGAATACTAAGGTTAAAAAGTTTTGTTTATTTTTAATGTTATTTTAATATAGTTCTATAAAAATTTAAATCTATCAAATTTTCTTGGAGGAAATTATAAAGAGAAAACACAAACATAATCATAAGCGGGGTTCTGTAGATACCCATGCTAAATGCAATGATTACCTAAAAGATTTCATTAAATGCTTGACCTGTAAGTTCTCCACCATTTGTCAAGGGATCTCTGTGTGAAAGCGTACTTCCAAACTTGAGACACTTTATCAGACAGCCTTAGATTTCACTCCTTATTTGTACAGGTTCTCCAGGTCAGCCAGAGATGAGAGGCTGGCACCTTATCCTTTCCCAAATACAACATTGATGTGGAGGCAGTGGCCACTGGAGACTATGGGGGCAGGGAAAGGGAAAAACAGGTATGATGTGGAGGCCTTTTCAGGACTTGGGAATCATCCTCAATGACATTGCAATGACAAATATAGGCCACTTGATAGCTTCCCATAACATCCAGAGTTGTATGGGAGAGAGTGTAAACTACAATGCAAACAATGTGAACCATGGTCCATGCTCAGTGGCAGTGCCCCAGGATGCATTTATCAATTGCAATGCAATTGTAGTGAATGTGCCACACTAAGAGATGTTGTTTATGTGACAGGGTATGGGAGCGTGGGATGTGGGACATATGCGAATCCCTATTTCTTGTGTAACATTTATGTAATCTAAGTACCTTTTAAAAAATAAAAAATGTATATAGTATAAAAAATCAAGTAGAAGGAAGTAATAAAAAAGCAGAAATAAATAATAAGGGAGCTAAGAGTAGAGACCATCAATGAAACCAAAAGGACTTTCTTAAAAAAAAATTGACAAACCCTTAGCAAACCTGAAGAAAAGAGAGAGAAAGGGAGAGAAAACTCCATTTAATAAAATTAGGAATAAAAAAGGCATTACTACCTACCTACCTTAGAGAAAAGCAGACCATAGACTAAATGTAAAGCTAAATTAATAAAATTCTCAGAACAAAAAGTAGACGTAAACCTTTATAGTCATGGGTTAGGTAATGGTTTCTTTTATATGAAGCCTAAATAAAAAACATAAAAGAAAAACATAAGTAAACTGGATTTTACCAACTTTGAAAAAGAATTGCCTGTTAAAGATCATCTCAAGAAATTGAAAAGACTACCCAGAGAATGGAGAATATATTTGCAAGTCATATAACTGATAAGGGCCTATTTTCCAAAATACACAAAAAAACCTTACAACTCAACAATAAAAACCTATTAAGCCAATTAAAATGGGCAAGTGACTTGAATAGACATTTCTCTAAAGAATATATGCAAATGGTTAAGAAGCACATGAAAATGTTTAACTTTGTCATATGATAAATGCAAATCAAAACCACTGAGATATAGTTTAGCCAGCTGGCTAAACTGAAATAGACAATAAAAATATTGAACAGGATGTAGAGAAATTGAGCTGTTACATATTTCTGATGGGAATGTAAAAAGGTGCAATCACAGAAAGTGGATATATATCAGGTGACGGGGCTTCCACTGATCACATGGGAAGCTGCTGGCTCAGATCCTAGTGCCTCCTAAAGAAGACAGCAAGCTGGTGTGTCAGGCAGGTGTGGTGAATTGACACAATGAGATGATACAACAAGAGATGTAAGGAGGAAGAACAGAATGAGAGACATAACGAAGTAGGGAGCGGAGGTGGCTCAAGCGATTAGACACTTCCCTCCCACATCAGATGTCCCCAGTTTGGCTCCTCTTGCCTCCTGAAGAAACAAGGAAGACAAATAGACTCAGCAAGTGAAAAACAAGAGGGTTGGGAGAAATAAATAAGTAAATCTTAAAAAAAAAAAAGGTGCAACCACTTTGGAAAACCTCTTGGCACTTTTTCAAAATGCTAAATGTAAAGTTATCCTAACACCCAGCAATCCCCATGGTAGATATATACCCAAGAGAAATGATGATATACACCCACACAAAAAGGTGTACTAGAAGTTTCACAACAGCATTATTCATAATAGCCAAAAAGTGAAAGCAATGTGGTGGATCCATACAATGGAATAATACTTGGTAAAATAAAGGACTGAGGTATTGAAACATCTATCACACATATGAACCTTGAAGATATTGTGCTTTGCTGTAAGAAACCATGACATAGAACCACACACAGTAGGGTTCTATTGAATTTAAATATCTGTAATAGGAAAATAATTAAAGACAGAAAGTAAATTATTTGCCTAGGGCTAGACCCAGGAAAGGGGAAAGGGAAAAGCAGTAGAGAAATGATTGCTAATGTGCACAAGTTTCATTATAAGGTGTACACATTTTCTGGAAGCATGGTGTGGTGCTGTTTGCACAAATCTGAATATACTAAAAACCAATGAATTGAATAAGTGAGTGAATTTTATGGCGTGTGAAATATTGCTCAATAAAGATGTAGAAAGGTTTTCATTCTCTTTCTTATAGATCTGGGGGAAATTATGTAAGTTCTCTTATTTGAGGAGATATCCTGTCTTCAGATAGCAATTGTAGGGATAGGTTTTTAAACACAGGAAAATGAGTTAGTATGTGGAAGTGTGTAGAATGTATCATGTTACTTAAAATGGAGCAAGAACAATCTAAGAGTTGAGGGAACTCCAAAGAACCTCTTTTTACACTTTTACAATTTCCTATTTATTCTCAGTGAGGTCTCTTAGATTTTCGTACTTTCCATATCTATGAAAAAATGATCTGGCCCTGAACTGATCTATTCACCCCTCCATCATCCATTTGTGCTCCATCCATTTATCCATCCACCCACGTCTACATCCACCCTTGAATTCACCCAGTTAGCTCAAAGTAAGATAAAATCGTGACTGACTCAGACATTTGGCAAAAAAAAAAAAAAAAAAAAAAATTAAGAACAATAACTCCCCAAACACAAGGGTATTTTAAGAGTAGCAAGCAATGTGATAATGAAGACTTTACTGTAGGGCATAAAAGCTTAGAGTACATCTCTGCAAACTGCAATTTAGATGACTGTTTCCCCTGTTGGAGTCTCACTGTGTGCAAAGCCTTGTGCACAGTGCTGCTGTCCATACCAAGACAGAGAAAAGGGTTTTCCGAACATGAATGCTGATTTTCCTCCCTCTGTTACTTGAGATGCTATACAAATAATGGTAAATTTCACAAAAGTGATTGTGATCCTGAAACAAAAGGCAATTTGACAACAGAATCCATTATCACTTACATTGTTAACGTTTAGTAAAGATCAGTGTCTCTGCACTCCTTAATTCATTGGGCTTCTTCAGTTCCTTTAGTAATAAATCACTCTACAGGTGGTTATCTCAGTGCTCATCGCAATTGAAAAGAGAAAGGAAAACATTTGTTTTGATGGAAAGCTCTTCTCCTCCCCCCATATCTTACACACCTCATTTGTTTTTCATTTAATAAGCGAAGGCAAAATTGCCCACAACTCAGAGCAAAATAAGATGCCCCTGCTTTCCTGGAGTGGGCTTTGACATATTTACACCAGGGCTTCTTATGTGGGAGGGTGAAGCAAGTCTGCCTAGACAGCTGCCTGCCTATATTCATTTCACTTCTAAGTCTTTGGGTTTACTGCCAACAAAGCTGCGCTGAGTTTATTAATTCCGTTTGTGGGTAATAAAGTTCACTATATACAGTGCAGTCATTTGGGGGTAATAAACTTTCAATTACACTTTGTTTGAAATGTATTTTTTTATCTGTAAAATATTTTCTTCCTATAATAAGTATTGCCTAATTTATTTAGGCACCCCATTAATTTACTTGCAGTAATCTGTGATTTTGGAGTCACATAAATTTTAGAAAGAGATTTTTTATTGAAGCGCAGATAGTGAGAATACATAGTTGATTTTTCTCTGGATAGACTAATGATTTGCATTCTCTTAAGCTATGATAGGGAGGAAACTTCAAACACCTTTTTTTTTTCCTCAGTATATAAACAGAATATTCAATGCACCTGGAATTTTTTACTTTACTCTTTATGTAGGGTATAAGGGAATTTCCTCTTGTACCTAAGCTGACTCTAGAGTTAAAGAATCTTGATGCAGAAATGGATAAACTTTATTATAAATTGACCCTTCAGACTGATATAAAATCTTAACTACCAGAAAAAACAAACAAACAAACAAACACAATTTCTCAAACTAAGGTCTTCAGTCTGCTAGCTCAGAATTCCAGAATCCCCGGAAGGCCTTTCAGCAATGGGGGTGTTCGCTGCCACCCCGACCGACCATCACCAAATCTCTGTGGGTGGCGCAAAGGAGGCTGCATTTTATGGTCTCAGGTATTGCTTGAGCCCACAAAAGCCTCAGCACTGCTCAGTGACTTTTGTTGGCTTTCTCAAGAGTTGAATCTACTGTAAATTTTTTTTTTTAAATCCTCATAATTCCAGTGTTGATTTTCAGAGGAAACAGTCCTCTGAATAGTCCTAAACTTCCTATTCCCTTTCTAACATCTGTTTATGTTTCATCATTCCCAGCTGCCTTTATTTGAATCTTTTTATTTTACTCCTTTTGGTTTGCTATTCCTTTGTGAGAACTGGTAAAGAGTCTAGTATATACTTCTCCAAATTCTAGACCTCCCTTCAATTTCTTCCATGAGTATCATTTTCTCAAATCCTTGTTAAATGAGAAATTATTTTTTTAACTTTTTATTTTGAAATACTTTCAACCTTACAGGACAGTTACAGAAATAATAAAAACCCCATATAGAGAATTCAAATATCTCCTTACTCACCCACCCCTAGATACCTAGATCCACCAATTTTAACATTACACCACATTTGCCATGCCTCCTTTCCTTCCTTCCTCCTTTCCTTTCCTCCTTCCTTCCTTCCTTCTTTCCTTTCTTTCTTTCTTTATCTATCTCTATTTATCTATCAATACATTTTCGGAATACTTGAATGTAGGTTGCTTATATCATGCTCCTTGAACACTTAATACTGTGATGTACACTTCCGAAGAACAAGGATATTCACTTATGTACCCACCATAAGGGCAATTAAAGAATTCAAGAAATTAAATATTGATATAAGGCTGACAATCTGTACTCCAAATTGTTCATATGTCCCAACAATGCCCCTGTGAACCTTTTCTCCTCGCTTGCTAGATCCCATCCAGGATTGTGTTTCACATTACTTGCCATCGTCTCCTTAGTTTTTCTTTCTAGATGAGGATTTTTAAGATGACACATGTATTCCTACCACGGGGTCCGTGAAGCTAATGAAGGTGTTCTAGAGACAGAATGAACATGGAGACTCCAGGCACTGCAGCAGGTCTGGAAAGGCGGTCATCACTGGTGAGGTAGGGGTTGTTGTCCGTGACCGGGTGGGGACAGTTCTCAAGCCCTTGCTAGGAGCTGGGCAGCGATGTGGGCTGGGTTAACCAGGAGGAGGGCCCAGAAAGTTGCGGGAAAGGTCACTAGATACCTAAGGAGGCATCATAAAGCAAAGACCCCTGGCAGTGCCGTAAGAGCAAGGCTCCACTTCATCCTTATTGGGCCACCTTGAGCAAGGTCCTGAATCTCCATGGGACTCAATAGTGCAGATAGAACTGTCTCTGCCATAAGATAAGGGCAACCTCTTGAGGCTGCTCTGCCCATTAAACGAGAAAATGATGTTGATGGGTGCTTTAATAAAGACGTGTTTAAAACTCTTGGTATAATAGGGGGCAAAATGCCCAGTCCTCCCTTGAGATGTGGTAAAGCAGAGGCCAGGTCAGGCTGAAGGCCACTCCTGCCGTCGAAAGACATGTCGGCCTAGTAATTTAGGACAATGCCATAGGCAAGTCTTTTTCAAAATCCAGGAAACAAGAGCAAACTAAAACAAGTCAAATTTTTAAACCAATGAAAGCAGCAGACCAATCCGACATTGATGGATTTTCTCTCAGGAGCCCTGTTAACTTGACCAAAATATGATTTGAATTAAATTGGATGGACTGAATTTAATTAAGAAGATTTGATTAGCTATAGCCTGCTTGTAAGTATGAGTTTTTCTTTTTTTTTATTGTTGATTTTTTTTTTTTACCTGTTCAGGGATATATATTGTCTGAGTTTTTAGGGAGAACTATGGTTTGTGGGAATATATGGATTTTTGAAATAATTTCCATGCTACCCACATTTATTCTTGGTCAAGTAGGGGCATGAGGGGGGGGCGTCTCTATCTTTTAGACATTCTCACACAGTTAATGTGAGGATAGAATATTGTGGTTAAGGGAATATTTCAGATTATACTAGTGGGAAATAAGTAAAAATTTTAGTAGCAAAAATTAATTTAAAAAATACCTCAGTTGGTTAATATTTACTGTATATACATGGTAGGAAAACTATCTCAACACGAGTCCCATAAATCTCACCATAAATAGATGATAAATATGATTAAAATAGAAGAACAGTCATGTGAAAGGCTTTTTTTTTTTTTTTTTTTTAATTTTTTTATTTTTTATTGACTTTGTAATAATATTACATTAAAAATATATATGTGAGGTCCCATTCAACCCCACCCCCCCACCCCCCCTCTCCCCCCCCCCCCCAACAACACTCGTTCCCATCATCATGACACATCCATTGGATTTGGTAAGTACATCTTTGGGCACCTCTGCACCTCATATACATTGGTTCACGTCATGGCCCATAATCTCCTCTATTCCATCATGTAGGCCCTGTGAGGATTTACAATGTCCGGTGATTACCTCTGAAGCACCATCCAGGGCAGCTCCATGTCCCGAAGACGCCTCCACCTCTCATCTCTTCCTGCCTTTCCCCATACCCTTTGTCCATTATGTCCACTTTTCCCAATCCAATGCCACCTCTTCTATGTGGACACTGGATTGGTTGTGTCCATTGCACCTTTATGTCAAGAGGAGGCTCAGATTCCACCTGGATGCTGGATGCAATCCTCCCATTTTCAGTTGTAATCACTCTAGGCTCCATGGTGTGGTGGTTGTCCTTCTTCACCTCCATCTTAGCTGAGTGTGGTAAGTCCAATAAATCAGATTGTAGGTGCTGGAGTCTGTTGAGGCTCAGGATCTGGCTATCACATTGTCAGTCCAGAGATTCAAATCCCCTAAATATATCTTAAACCCCAACATTAACTGCACCTCCAGCACATTAGCATGAAAGTCTTATGAAGGGAGATCCCATCTGAGTCCAGATTCATCACACATAAACACCATTTCCAAAGAGGGGCCATCTGCCCTGGTAGTTAACCCCATCGGCCATGACCATAACTCCCATGGGTCTCTTTAGCCCTCAAAGGAACCAATATCTGGGGGTTGTATCTGCTTTATCTGTCTCTCTGACTCTGCTCAGTTGTGCATGAGGGCAAACCTTCTGCCAGCCTCCAGACTCTTTTTTAGAAACTCGTAGCCATATAAACTCATTTCTCCTTTCCATTTCCCCCTTACTTTAGGTCAAACAGCATTTTAAAGTCATGGTATTTTATGTAGACATGGATATTCTGCTGATCCGCATTGAACCTTCCATATAAGGTCATTTTCCAGTTGCATCATCAGTTGGTAGTTGATAGTGGTCCCTCGTTGCCAGGGAGGCTCATCCCCGGGTGTCATGTCCCACGCTGGGGGGAAGGCATTGCATTTACATGCTGAGTTTGGCTTCGAGACTGGCCACATTTGAGTAACATGAAGGCTGACAGAAGGAAATTCCCAGGCACAAAGTTGCTCTAGGCCTTGTTATTATTTTGGGTTTATCAGCTCACAAGCATAGTCATTAGTATCAGGGGCTCACTGTTGAACCCTCACTCCCTCCCGGTCCCCACCACTGTACCTGGGAGACTGTCGCTGCTCCCCTAGGGACCACGACAGAGCACCACTGGCCGGGAACCCAGTACCCCCCCTACTGTGGTTTTTAATTGTTGCCACTATAAGTATATCCAAACATTACCATGCACCCTGGACATATGTTCTGTACAGCTCCCTGTCAGTCATATATCATCTGTCATTGGTATCCCATACCAGTATCCCTCCATTGCCATTGTTGAAACACTCTGTGATCCAGAACTCCCCGAAATTTGAAGCCCAATATAATGTCATGGTCCCTTACTAGGGAATGGCATATAGCGATGAGTTTAAAGGATAGATAAAGAACTTGGATAAAGTTAGCTAAAGAACTTAGATAAAGAATGTTGACTTGAAAAAATTCCACATCCTATTTTTTTCTTTTTTTTTTTTTTTTTTTTTTTCCCCCCCCCCCCCCTAATTATTCAGCTTTTCTTCACAGGAGTCCTAGACCACAGCAATGTATATATATAATATGCAGCACTCCCACACATCCACCAGAAAACCTTTTCCCTTCCACAGTGATACTCTTACGCCCTATTCATATCATATTTACTTAAAGTGATGTACAGAGTCTGAGACATTAGCTTTCTAACAAGGTGACATCTGTATTTACATTATGGTGCATACTTTAGGATACACAGTTCTTTACATTTTTAGTTATCCTATGTTTTACATTATGGTTTACATTATCAGTCTGTCATCTCCTATATGTTATGGTGTAATATTACATGTTTTATATCCATCCTTGTGTACTCTCAAGAAACTCCTCTCTTACCCCCCATTTACTTTGGTTCCACACATTTAACGTCCATTTTCCCTTCCACCTTGGTGCCCTCAGTGATAGCCAACCTCCGTTTCCTGAGGAGCCACTTCCAGAGATAGATGGAATAGTGTTCAGGGCCTAACTTGCTCAACTGCCCCAATGCCCTGGGAGCCACCCTTTCTCTCGAGGGATACAGTTCCCTCTATTGGATGGCATTAGTCCTCCCCAGGATGTGGGTCCACCCCCACTCTCACTACTTGGGTTTCTACCCCATGGTGTCACCCACTCTGGCAGAATGAGCATTTAGACATTCCCCAGGAGCCCGTCCTGCATCAGACCCTCCCCTCCGAGCATTCTAAACAGGTAACCCTCTTTATTATATTTTGATATGATTTTCTCGGCATTTTACTCTCCACCAACACCTGACCCTCTCCTGGTTCGTATGCTACCCCTCCCTCCCCCCACTTTTGGGCAACGTTACCCACCCGCCCCTCCCCAGCCACCCTCAAACCCGCAAAGCCCCAAGCAAAGGCAACCCCTTGCCCCCCTTTTATCTCTTCTTTGTGTTCATACTTACCACCATCTCGTCTTAAATTCCACCCCTGCAGACATCGGCTCATATCCTTCCTCCACCCTCCGATTTCCTGCAAGCCTATCGTTCAGTCTCTTGCTATCTAGGGCAGCTTGTTTATTTCATATCATTGAGGTCATGTAGTATTTGTCCTTCAATGTCTGAGTTGCTTCACTCAACATAAGGTTCTCAAGATTCATCCATGTTATCACATGTGTTTGTAGTGTGTTTGTTCTTACAGCCGAGTAGTATTCCATTGTGTGTATATACCACATTTTATTGATCCACTCGTCTGTTGATGGGCATTTGGGTTGATTCCAACTTTTGGCAATAGTGAACAATGCTGCTATGAACATTGGTGTACATATATTGGTTTGTGTTCTTGTTTTCAGTTCTGCTGGGTATATTCCCAGCAGTAGTATTGCTGGGTCATATGGCAAATCTATGGCTAGTTTTTTGAGAAACCGCCATACTGTTCTCCAGAATGGTTGGATCCTTCTGCATTCCCACCAGCAGTGGATGAGTGTTCCCCTTCCTTCACATCCTCTCCAGCACTTGTATTCTTCTGTTTTTTTCATAGCTGCCAATCTTATGGGTGTAAGATGGTATCTCATTGTGGTTTTGATTTGCATTTCCCTGATAGCTAGAGATTTGGAACATTTTTTCATGTGCTTTCTTGCCATTTGTATTTCTTCTTCGGAGAAGTGTCTGTTTAAGTCTTTTTCCCATTTTTTAAATGGATTGTTTATCTTTTTATTTTCAAGATGTAGGAGTTCTTTATATATGCAAGTTATAAGTTTCTTATCAGATATCTGATTGCCAAATATTTTCTCCCACTGTGTGGGCTCCCTTTTTACTTTCTTGACAAACTCCTTTGAGGTGCAGAAGGCTTTAATTTTGAGGAAGTCCCATTTATCTATTAGTTCTTTTGCTGCTCGTGCTTTTGGTGAGATATTCATAAATCCATTACCTATTACAAGGTCCTGTAGATGTTTCCCTACACTGCTTTCTAAGGTTTTTATGGTCTTGGCTTTTATATTTAGGTCTTTGATCCATCTTGAGTTGATCTTTGTATAAGGTGTGAGATGGTAATCCTCTTTCATTCTTCTACATATGGCTATCCAGTTCTCCAGACACCATTTGTTGAATAGGCCACTCTCTCCCAGTTGAGAGGGTTTGGTGGCTTTATCGAATATTATGTGGTTGTATATGTGAGGTTCTATATCAGAGCTTTCAATTCGATTCCATTGGTCTATATGTCTCTCCTTATGCCAATACCATGCTGTTTTCACCACCGTAGCTTTATAGTATGTTTTGAAGTCAGGTAGTGTGATTCCTCCAATTTCGTTTTTCTTTTTCAGTATGTCTTTGGCTATTCGGGGTCTCTTTCCTTTCCAAATAAATTTCATAGTTAGTTTTTCTAGTTCCTTAAAGAAGGCTGCATTGATTTTTATTGGGATTGCATTGAATGTGTAGATCAATTTTGGTAGGATAGACATCTTAATAATGTTCAGTCTTCCTATCCATGAACAAGGAATAGTCTTCCATTTATTTAGGTCTTCTTTGATTTCCTTGAACAATCTTGTATAGTTCTCAGTGTATAAGTTCTTTACCTCTTTAGTTAAATTTATTCCTAAGTATTTGATTTTTTTATTTACTATTGTGAATGGTATTTGTTTCTTGATTTCCTCCTGATCTTGCTCATTATTGGTGTACAGAAATGCTACTGATTTTTGCGCATTGATCTTATAACCTGCGACTTTACTAAACTCATTTATGAGTTCTAGAATCTTCGTTGTAGATCTCTCAGGGTTTTCTATGTATAGGATCATGTCATCTGCAAATAATGAAATTTTGACTTCTTCCTTTCCAATTTGAATGCCTTTTATTTCTGGTTCTTGCCTCAGTGCTCGAGCAAGTACTTCTAAGACAATGTTAAATAGGAGCGGCGACAGTGGGCATCCTTGTCTTGTTCCTGAGTTTAGAGGGAAGGAGTCTAGGATTTCTCCATTGTAAACAATATTGGCTTTAGGTTTTTCATATATACTCTTTATCATGTTCAAAAAATTTCCTTGTATTCCAATCATTTGGAGTGTTTTTATCAAGAAAGGGTGCTGTATTTTGTCAAATGCTTTTTCTGCATCAATAGATATAATCATGTGATTTTTTTCCTTCAATCTGTTTATATGGTGTATTACGTTGATTGATTTTCTTATGTTGAACCATCCTTGCATACCTGTGATGAATCCCACTTGGTCGTGGTGTATAATTCGTTTAATGTGTTGTTGAATACGATTAGCAAGTATTTTGTTAAGTATTTTTGCGTCTAGGTTCATTAGAGAAATTGGTCTGTAATTTTCCTTTCTTGTGATGTCTTTGTTTGGCTTTGGTACTAGGGTAATGTTGGCATCATAGAAGGAGTTGGGTAATGTTCTTTCTGTTTCGATGGTTTGGAATAGTTTCAGCAGGATTGGTGTCAGTTCTTTCCGGAATGTTTTATAGAATTCACCTGTGAAGCCATCTGGCCCTGGGCTCTTCTTAGTTGGGAGATTTTTAATAACTGATTCTATCTCTCTGCTTGTGATTGGTTTGTTAAGATCATCAATTTCTTCTTTTGTCAATATGGGCTGTTTATGTGTTTCTAGGAATTTGTCCATTTCCTCTAGATTGTCATTTTTGTTGGAATATAGTTTTTCAAAATATCCTCTTATGATAGTCTTTATTTCTGTGGGGTCAGTGGTGATATCGCCTTTCTCATTTCTTATTTTGTGTATTTGCATCTTCTCTCTTTTTTTCTTTGTTAGTGTTGCTAAAGGTTTGTCAATTTTGTTAATCTTCTCAAAAAACCAGCTCTTGGTCTTGTTTATCTGTTCAAGTGCTTTCTTATTTTCTATTTCATTTAGTTCTGCTCTTATCTTTGTTATTTCCTTCCTTCTTCTTCCTGTTGGGTTACTTTGTTGTTGTTTTTCTAATTCCTTCAAATGTGCAGTTAGTTCTTCAATTTTTGCTCTTTCTTCTTTTTTGATATATGAATTTATGGCTATAAACTTCCCTCTCAGTACTGCTTTTGCTGCATCCCATAAATTTTGGTATGTTGTGTTATCATTATCATTTGTTTCAAGGTAGTCATTGATTTCTTTTGAGATTTCCTCTTTGACCCACTGTTTTTCTAAGAGTGTGTTGTTTAATTTCCAAATCGTGGTGTGAAATCTGGGCTTCTTTCCCTTGCAAATCTCCAGCTTGACTCCACTGTGGTCAGAGATAATGTTTTGTATGATTTCAATCTTTCTGAATTCGTTCAGCCTTTCTTTGTGGCCTAGCATATGATCTATCTTGGAGAATGATCCATGTGCGCTTGAGAAAAATGTATATCCTGCTGTGTTTGGGTGTAGCGATCTATATATGTCTATTAGATCGAGCTCCTCTAATATACTATTCAGATGTTTTGTGTCTTTGGTGATTCTCTTTTGAGATGTTCTGTCCAGAATTGATAGTGGTGTATTAAAATCCCCCACTATAATTGTAGATGTATCTATTCTTTCACTTAGTTTTTCCAGCGTTTGCCTGACGTATTTAGAGGCACCCTTGTTAGGGGCATAGATATTTATGATTGTTCGATCTTCTTGACAGATTTTCCCTTTGACTAAAATGTAGTATCCTTCTTTGTCTCTCACAATTGTTTCACATTTAAAGTCTATTTTGTCTGATATTAATATAGCTACTCCTGCCTTTTTTTGGTTATTGTTAGCTTGTATGATTGTTTTCCAGCCTTTCACTTTCAATCTCCATGCGTCTCTGGGTCTAAGATGTGTCTCTTGTAGACAGCATATGGATGGGTCATATTTCCTTATCCAGTGTCCCAGTCTGAATCTTTTGATAGGTGAGTTTAATCCATTGACATTCAGTGTTATTACTATCAAGGAATTATTTATGTTAGCCATATTTTGATTGGATTTGTGTTTGTCATATTTTGTTTGTATATTTTTTTTTTGTCTTTTTTGTTGTTGTTGTTGGTCTTATACTCTCCTCCAACTTTGCCTTTCCTGTTTTTTCCTTTCTTCCTGCAGAACTCCCTTTAGAATTTCTTGAAGGGGAGGTTTCTTGTTGGTATACTCTTTCAGTTTCTGTTTGTCTGCGAATATTTTGAACTCTCCATCATGTTTGAATGCTAGTTTAGCTGGATAGAGTATTCTTGGTTGGAAATTTTTTTCCTTTAGTACCTTGACTATATCATACCACTGTCTTCTTGCCTCCATGGTTTCAGAAGAGAAATCAGCACTTAATCTAATTGAGCTTCCCTTGTATGTGATGGTTTTCTTTTCTCTTGCTGCTTTTAGGATCTTCTCTTTGTCTTGAGCATTGGATAATTTGACAAGTATATGTCTTGGGGTGGGCCTGTTGGGGTTTATGACTTGTGGAGTGCGCTGTGGTTCTTGGATATGTACATCTGTCTCTTTCAGTAGATTTGGGAAGTTTTCAGTCATTATTTCCTGCAACACTCTTTCTGACCCCTTTCCCTTCTCTTCACCTTCTGGAATGCCTATAATACGTATGTTTGAGCGTTTTGCATTGTCATTCAGGTCCCTAAATCCTAATTGGATTTTTTCTATCTTCTTATTGACCCCTTCTACTATCTGTTTGATTTCTGATGTACTGTCTTCCACATCACTAATTCTCTGCTCTGTCTCTTCTAGTCTGCTGATATTTGCTGCAAGTGTATTTTTGATTTCTTGAACTGTGGTGTTCATTCCCATCATATCTGTTATGTTTTTGCGTATGTCTGCAATTTCCCCTCCAAGTGATGTCTTCATGTTGTTAACCTCTTTCATTACTGCATCAAATTTGTCGGTGATAAATGTTCTGAGATCTTTCATTGCTTGTGCCAAGTTTTGCTCCCCTTCGTGATTATTGGTTTGTTGATTGGATTCAGCCATGTTTTCCTGATTATTGGTTTGGTTCGTAGATTTTTGTTGCTTTCTGGTCATCTCTTTATTTTGACGAATTTAATCAGTTCCTTAGCTTCTTTGTCTGCTCTTGGAGGTTAATTAGTTGTTATTTTTGCACAGGTGTTATATCTTCTCTTTGTCACTTTTTTCTTCTTATTCTAGTTACTTGTTGTTGGTTAAGTTCACTTTAGAGGAAAGTATTAGTGTTGGGGAAAGGCAATTGTGTAAGCAAGGGAAAAGTGTAAAGTTGTATTGGTGATGTATGTTAATAAAGCAGGAATATGAGATCTGGAAGGATGGAGGTTAGATTCATGTAGATTGTATAGAGTTATAGCTGTAGGTAGAGTACCTTTTATGAAGTTGATGACTGAATTTGGGAGGAATATGGTATGAACTACACAGCTATTGTTTTCATGAGAGAGGGAAAAAGAAAAGAAAGGTAATAGTTTCAAGAGTGGATAATAGACAGAAAACAGAACAAAGGTATTAGAAATTAAGAGTTAGGCACTTTGTGGATCAAAGAACGGGAGGTGGGGGGTGGAATATAGGAGAGACAGTAGATGATAGTGGATATCAAGATGCAGGGGAAGGGGGATAGTGTAGGTAGCCTAAATCAGTTCACACAGAAATGAGGCAGTGGAGGATGGGAAAACCCAGCAAATGTGAGGTGTTCCCTGTAGCACCTATTGTATACTTGAATTAAAGTAAAAATAAGTGGAAGATGAGGGACAAGAGGGAAAGAGAAAACCGAAAAAAAAACAACAACAAAAAAAAACAAACTAATTATAATAGAGAAAAAAGAAAGGCAAGAAGAAAGGAAGAAAGAAAAAGAGGATGGGCAAACGGTGGGGAACGGATAGGGAGAAGAGAGATACAGGTACACACGTGTCACAATTGCAACACTATCTAAAACAACAACTTCCCCCCGCTTTGCCCTAAAACCCCCCCGTCTGTCTGCCCAAATGGGTCTGCAAGCACCTCCCTTCCCACAAACCCCCAATAGGCCGCCCAGGGCCCATGAACTCCCCAGTACCAGTACTGCAGATGCTCAAAAAAAAAAAAAAAAAAAAAAAAAAAAAAAAAATTTAAGTAAAATTAAAAAAAAAAAAAACAAACAAACAAACAAAAAAAACCAAAAAAAAACAGAAACCCCTCCACAGGCCCGGCTCCGCCCGCCACGGAGGCTTGGACCGGCTCTGCCCGGCTCCTCACGCCGCCTTGGCCTGGCCTGGCTCCGCCCAGCTCCGCTCGCTACAGCGGCCCAGCCGGCTCCGGCGTCCACCTCCCGCCACCGCGGCCTGGACCGGCCCTGCCCGGCTCCGTACCCGCCGCGGCCTGACCCGGGCCCGCCCGGCTCCAAACGCTACCGCGGCCCGCAGCCGGGGCCTGCACCGGCCCCGCCCGGCTCCAAGCGCTACCGCGGCCCGCAGCCGGGGCCTGCACCGGCCCCGCCCGGCTCCAAGCGCTACCGCGGCCCGCAGCCGGGGCCTGCACCGGCCCCGCCCGGCTCCAAGCGCTACCGCGGCCCGCAGCCGGGGCCTGCACCGGCCCCGCCCGGCTCCAAGCGCTACCGCGGCCCGCAGCCGGGGCCTGCACCGGCCCCGCCCGGCTCCAAACGCTACCGCGGCCCGGCCCGGCCTGGCTCAGCCCCACCGAGCGGGGCTAGATGCCTCGTCTCCGCCTACCCAAGAAGGGAATCCTCTGCAGGTAGCTGGGATCTCCGTGTATATTTCACAGACGAATCCTCTCTGTTACCTTCCCTCCAAATCGATGTCCAGACACCTCCGGACCAGCAAAAATCCCGAAACAATCCGGTCCCAAAGAGTCTCCAACGCCGCCCAGCCGATTCCCTGCAGAAGACTCTAACAGGGATGTTCACTCAGCCGCCATCTTGCCCCCTCCCCCTGAAAGGCTTTTATGGACTCGGGAATAATTGATCTGTTTGATGTCCTCAGGAGAATATGGGAAGGGACAGATTGAAGATATAAGAGGGAAGCAAGGAATTGTATGAAAGATAGCAAGAATATAGATAATTAGAAATGCGTGAATCAGTGTTCTATAATTTCATTATTTTCTGTAGGAGTATGCTACAATTAGATGGTCTGAGGTTGGGGAGACACATAGCTCTGGCTTATAATAGGAAAAATCAGAGGGCAGAAGAATGTTTATATTTAAAAGAGAAATGGCAAATTTATAAATTAAAAAAAAAAGAAGCCTAAGTAGCACTTATAATAGTGTGACTTTGTTGATGATAGCTTTCCAAATACAGTACATCTCTTTATATCACCAGCATGAGTTGCAGATGGCAAAAGTTAGAGTCTATTTTATGTTTAGTCTTAAAAATCTTAGTCATGTATGCAAATGTGGGTTTAGGAAATGTGATTTGATGTATGAAATTTTAACAGAGTTCTTGAGGTTTTTAAAATATGTAAACTATAAAACTTACCTGGCACCTGCTTCCTTTGTCCTTTTTACCATCTTCCATATCTTTTAAAGACTGTCACTATCTTAGAGCAAAGAAAATACAAAGCTTCACTTATACCCTTTATGCCCTGTAAATTCAGTGTTCTATCTTTTCTGAACTAAGAGAATGAATGGTGTTAATAATGACCAAAATGACTTCTAGATTTTCTTGAAATCCAAACGACAATTGAAATGAACAGGAGAGTCCAGTGACTGTCTTTAAGCTGGTTCTGCCATTTTTATCAGTCAAGAGTGTGGGTGTGGGAACACAGTGTATGACCTTGTAAGTGCCAGGTCCCTGCCATGGCTCAGTTAGGACATCTCTAAGCTATGTTCAGCTCTGAGCTTAGGTACCTGGCAAGTGAATCGGCACAACTTCTAAACTGGTTCTTTGTTAAGGTTCTTTCTTGTATCCATATGGGTTGTAGTTTATACAGTCGTTCAAAAGGAGGTATTATCAGAACCGGAGGTTTGGACCTTTACTATGCCAGTGGCTCTCAATATGAGATCCCTCAACCAGCTGCATCAGCATCACCAGTAACTTGCTAGAAATTCAAATTTGGACCCAGATACATTCAATCAGAAACCCTGAAATTATAGTCCTTTAATCTTTATTTTCACACCTGTTAAATTTATAATTTAACGGTAGATTAAATGTAATTGTCTGATGCACAGTATTCTAGACAAATAGGATTCAGATCGGTGGGGAAAAATGATGTGTAGTATCAAGGCAAGATGGAATAGAATACTTGTGAAAGCATACAAGTGAGTTTGCTTTAGGAAAACTTAAACAAATGAAAATAACTTACTCTTTTTTAGTCACATCCCATTGCCTTCTGCCATGTTTTCTTTCCAAAGCCAACACTGTGCTGTGTTCCTTTAGTAATATGAGGTGTTTGTATTGAAATGCAATATTTTACACCATACTCCTTGCTATGTTTTTTACAGCAACCAAACTAGAAGCTATGGAAAACTGAGAAAAGACATTTCTTATGAAAATTTTTAAACATGAAAATGTATTTATGTTAGAGCCTCCCAGGAACTAAGTAAAATGCCATTTCATATTTTAAAAGGGCATAGTCATTAATTTCAGTAATCCATATTAAGTCATTTTATCATCACTCTTGATTGTTACTTAATTTATCCAAAATTCTAATTACTAGATATTTTTCCCAAATAATTTCACCATATTTTGACCGTGTTTGTCAAATTGTTGATTAGTTTAGAATGCTATATTTGCCTTTCCAAAAATTAATGAAAGGTTAGAATTATAGATGTGAGGGAAGCAGATGTGTCTCAAGCAATTAGGCTCCCATCTACCATATGGGAGGTCCTGGGCTCGTTTGCCAGGACCTCCTGGTGAAGGCGAGCTGGCCTGCATGGTGAGATGGCCCAAGCAATGAGCTGGTACAACAAAACAGCAAAGAGGAGAGACACAACAAACCAGGGAGTGAGGTGGCTCAAGCGATTGAGTGCCTCTCTCCCACATTGGAGATCCCAGTGCTTCCTAAAGAGAAGATAAGTAGAGAAGACAAAGCAGACACAGAGAGCATACAGCAAATGGACACAGAGAGCAGACAGTGAGTGCAAACCACAATGGGGGAGGGATAAATAAGGATTTTTTAAAAAGAATTTTAGATGTGATAAACACAGAGCAAAAAATGTATTTTCTTTTTATCATGATACTCAGAGGCATATAATGAATCAAAGAGAAGAATGATTGAATAAAAACATTCAAAGAAGGTAGGTAGGAAAAGAAGCAGCCATGGTAACTGCTACAGTTAAAAGAAACTGCTGGTATTTTTTAAAACTTTTGACATCAATTCAAGATTTCAGGTATTAGTCAGTCCCATGATTTTATAAAAATTTGTTTGGGAAAAAAGTGTGGAAACATCAACATACTGAAAACATTAGCACCTATTCTTTCATTTTGCTTTTGGAAATAACTTCCTAATCAATCTATTGCTTTTTTCTTCTCCCATTTTACATCACGGTCTGCAGGAGTGGACCTCACTGGCTACAATAAAGCAAATAACTCTCTCTCTCACATTGATAAAATACTAGATTAGTGGTTACATAAATGAGCTTGCATCCAGCAGCCATCCTCCCTGGAGCTCTGTATTTAGGTCTCTGGCCCAGATTTTCTCAACATTTTAGGCTGCTATATATTTAGAGCAGAATACAAATGAGTTTCTGAAAATAAATCATCTAAAATTGCTCTATATTACAAAAAAATTCAAATGTTTATTTGTAAAGATTTTATTTGATTGCTTGTATGTCATTTTTGACCATTTGAATTCTGGTGATATAAAATCTGTATTATATGGTAATCAGATCCATCTCTTAGATTATTTTTCACTACCTGCAAATTTTATCAATACCGACTTTGCTGTACATGTGGAAGGATTTGGAAATGTCTTTAGGCATGTGTCAGCAGTAGTAGTTCTATATTTATTTTGGGCCTTTGTTCTAGAAACTATTTGCTATTTGAATTCCACATTGTCTTGGGAAATTTGGTATTAGTATGTACAAAATAGCCTAATGGGTTTTTCCTGCTTTAATTGTAATAACTTGTCTAGGCTAGCTAGCACATTGGGTTAAAGCAAGTTGCTAATGAGATAAAGGATGAAGTTACAAACTCCCTTTAGACCAATTAAATTCACAACGAGGAAAAGGCAGTACCCACACTTTTGTGCCAGAAACCCCATCGCGAGGACATAATGTGCCACTTACTGAGACATGTGTGCATAACCAGAAATATAAAAATAGCCCAGATTAAAGGACCCCCAAAGAGGAAACCTCCTAGAACAATCCGTGGCATGAAGCAGATGCTTAAAAACATAGTCATTGGGGAAATGAAAGCAAAGAGAGACATCCAGAGAAAAGTCTGTATTTAAGTGTATAGAATAAGGTATAAAAATAAGATGAGGTAATGATGGAAGAAGAATAAAAACGTCCTCTGTGAAATACAGTCTTGTCTTTTAAACCTTGTATGCTGCCTGGACCTCCCTGTGGCCAGGCTTGGTTGTCACTTATTACACTGGCGATGGCTTCACCATCCTCCCATCAGATGGCAACCAGGTGTTGGCACCAGCCATATCCAGAGACATCCTCGCTTGTGTTGGTGCTCATGCAACAAGGATGGATGCTGCTCAGCCTATTGAACTCATTTTTCTCCATATACCCTACTCTGTCAATCCATCCCATCTTTTTTTTTTTCTTTATTTTTAAAGAAGGTTTAGATTACATAATGTTACATCAAAATACAGGGGATTCCCATATACTGCATCCCCTCCCCTCCCATACTTTCCCCCATTAACAACATCTTTCATTAGCGTGGTACATTTGTTATACTTGATGAACACATATTGAAGCCTTGTTACTAACCATGGTCCACAGTGTACATTATGGTTTATATTTTGCACTGCACAATTTTATAAGCTTTGGCAAAATGTATAATGGCCTGTATCCATCATTGCAATATCATGCAGAACAATTTCAAAGTCCCCCAAAGGCCCCATGTTACACCTTTTCTTCCCTCTCTCTCCCCTCAGGACCTCTGATGACCACTGTCTTTAATCAGTACTTCAAGTTCTTCTATTACCAGAATAATATTGTCTACTTAGACATATTTGCATCCTTCCCTTATGTTTGTTCTTTTGTCAGTATTGAGGATTTTGTATTAGAATGGTGGTGCCCACTATATTTCTGATTGAAAGGAATCTTAGATCCCATGCAGCAGATGCATGGAATTGTATTGCTTGCAGTTATGTATACTCTTTGTGTTTTGCATCTCATTTCTTAACATATTAATAAATATATAAAAGTTTATTTTTATTTCAAAATACATACAGTTTCATGGGAAACTGAAAACATAATATGGAGAGGACCCAGTTTCCCTGAATGGTCACATCTTAATTATAGTACAATACCAAAAACTGGGAATTAATATTGGTACAATGTGAGTGTGTATTTCTATGCAATGTAGATTTATATAAACACAACTTCAATCAAGATGCACAGCTGCATCATCATTACAAGGATCTCCCTTGTGGTACCTCCTGATAGTCATGCCTACCCCATGCTCTTCCCTAATCCTTGGTGATCACTGAATTATATTTTATCTCTCTCTATTTACCATTTTGAGAATGTTAAATAAATAAATGAAACCAAACAGCAATTGTTTTGACATTGACTTTCTACATTCAGCAAAATATCCTTAAGATCTATCAAGGTCATTGTGTATGTACGTAGCTCATTCCTTTTTATTGCTGAATAGTTTTCCATGGTATAGGCATCTGAAAGTTTAATTATCCATTCACCTATTGAGAGACATTTGGTTGCTTCTATAAGCACTTAATTACAGATATATATGTAGACCTAAATTTTCATTTTTCTGGGATAAATACCCGGGAGTGAAATTTCTGGTTCATATAGTAGTTATATATTTAGGTTTTTATTTGTTTGTTTTGCTTTGAAGAAACAGTCAAACTTTTTCAGAGTGACTATAACTTTTTATATTCCCACCAGCAATGTATGAGATATCAAAATACAATGAATTTTGTCACCATTTGATATTGTCATTATTTTATTTTTTTTGCCTTTCTTACAGATGTGTGGTGATATCTCATCATGGTCTCAATTTGCATTTTCCTAATAGCTAATGATGTTGAATACTTTCCATGTGTTTATTTTCTATCCATTCATTGTCTTTGATGAAATATGTGTTCATGTCTTTTCCCCAGGTTCTATTTAATTGTTTGTTTTCTTGATGATTGAGTTTTTAGTGTTCTTTATATATTGTAGATACAAATAGTTTGCCAAATATATGGTTTGAAAATAAATCCACAAAGTTAGAAACTTGTATGTTTATCCCCTTAACATGAACGTTTCTAGCACAAAAGTTTTTAACTTTGATGAAGTCCAGTGAATTGATTTTTGTCTTGGGTTCATGTCTAAGAATACTTCTCTTTGCCATAGGTACAAAATTTTCTCATAGGATTTATTCTAAAAGTTTCATGGTTTTGCATTTTCATTTAAATCTGTGATGCATTTAGAGTTAATTTATATCTAAAGTGTGAGTATTAAGTAGAGGATTTGTATTTTTGCCAATGGATATCAAATTGCTCCAGTACTTTGTATTAAATATATGGTACTTCTTTCACTAAACTGATTCTGAGTCATTGTCCTAAATAGTTGGAAAGGCTTATTTGGGTAATTTGCTTGGATTCTGTAACCTATTTCATTGATCTATATATCAGTCCATTCACCAACACCATTCAATCTTGATTGCTATATAATAATTCTTGAAATAGGGTTGAATGATTCCTCCCACTTTATTCTTCTTTCTCAGAATGTTTTAGCTATTCTATTTTCTTTGTCTTTGCCTTTTGTTACATTTATTCCTAAATATTTCATTTTTAGCTACCTTAAATGGTATTGTATTTTAAAGTTCTGTTTAAACATGTTTATAACTAGTATATAGAAATACAATTAAATTTTGCTGACTGCAGTGACCCTTGGTCCTAGTTTGGCATACGTGAAGGCACATGGTGGCTTTCTGGTCTCTCCCTTCTCTTGTGGTCTCCATTGATTTCAGCTTCTCTCTCTCTCTCTCTCTCTCTCTCTCTCTCTCTCTGTCTGTGTCTAAATTGCATTTCCTTTTAATGGACTCCAGCAATGGATTAAGATACATCCTGATAGAGGTGGAGCACACTTCACTGAAGTTACTTCATCAAAGGTCCTAGTTACAGTGGATTTATACCCACAGTAATGGATCAGGTTTAAAAAGATGTTTTTCTGGGCTACCGTGGCAGTTTGAAGCTTCTGTGATTCAAGGAAATCCTATTTTTAAAGCTAACTCGTTCCCGTGCATGTTAACCTTCTGTAGGTGGGAGTTTTGATTAAATCACTTCAGATAAGGGCCTTTTACTAGACTGCATAATATGTTAAAATCTAGTCTTAATTCTTTGACTGGAGTTCTTTATGAGCAAAGGAATAAAAATTGACAGATCCAGGAAAAAGCTGCAGAGAAGAGAAAAACTTCTAGAAACAGAGAGGAGGCCCCAGGAGCCAGAACGTGTAATCAACAGAGCACAGAAGCTTAGAGTAGGCCACTTTAGCTAGAAGCTGAAAGCAACTTGCCCCAGAGAAAAAGGGAGAAATAAACAGATATCACTATTAGCTTGATTGCCGACAGCGGCAGCTCAGAGAGAAAGGATCTCCTGATAATGCTTTGATTTGGACACTTTCATGCCTCAGAAATGTAAACTTTTAACCTAATACTTCCCCATTGGAAAAGTCAACCCATTTCTAGTATATTGCTCCTAGTAGCTTTTAGCAAACTAAAACAGGTACATACTGGAGAGAGCTTTATTTCTTTATATGGCTCCAAGATATTATCAACTGTCCTTTCTCTCAACCTGAAGAATTCCCTTTAGCATTTGTTATATGGTAGGTTTCTTGATGATGACTTCTAATTTTGTTTATCTGTGAATGTCTTAAATTCTATCTCAATTTTGAAAGATATTTCTGCTGGATATAGAATTCTTGTCTGGCAGTTTTTCTCTTGCAGTACAAATATACCTTACCACTGTCTTCTTCTCTCCTTGGTTTCTGATGAGAAATTAGTATTTTGTCTTATTGAGGTTCCCTTTTTAAAAGTATATATATTTTATTGAGAATTTGTGAACTTACAAAGTAATCATGGGGAAGTGGACTTGGCCCAATGGATAGGGCATCCGCCTACCATGACCTGTGTGGAGCTGGCCCACACACAGTGCTGATGCACACAAGGAGTGCCGTGCCACACAGGGGTGTCCCCCACGTAGGCGAGTTCCACAAGCAAGGAGTGCACCCCGTAAGGAGAGTTGCCCAGCACGAAAAAAAGTGCAGCCTGTCCAAGAATGGCACCACACACATGGAGAGCTGACACAACATGATGATGCAACAAAAAGAAACAGATTCCCCGTGCCACTGATAAGGATAGAAGCGGTTACAGAAGAACACACAGTGAATGGACACAGAGAGCAGACAACTTGGGGGGGGGGGGAGAAAAATAAATAAAAAATAAATCTTAAAAAAAATTAATTAAATAATTAGAAAAATAATCATGCACATGTGTGGAAATTCCATACAACACCCATCCACCAACACACCATACCCAGGTGGAACATTTGTTACAGATTATGAGATAATATCATTCCATACCCCCTATTATTAACACAGTACATCATTGGCATTGGTATAAGAATATTAAAGAATTGCTATCAACTATAGTCCATAGATTACAGCAACTGTATTTTTCTCATGCTTTTCCACATTCCCATCACCCTGTAATAGTGATGTACAACCATTCTAGTTCACAGAAGGACATTCTTGCATTTGTACTATTAACCACAATTCTCATCCACCTATGGGTTCACTATGTTATTCAGTCCTTAGATTATTCTCTAGTTTTCTTTCAGTTGAAATTTATATGCCTAGACTGCCCTTTTCAATCACAATCCCATTTATATACCAACTGTGTTAGTTCTATTTACCATACCATGTTACCATGAACTCTATTTCCACCCTTTGAGGGTCAAGTTAATTAAGAATTCTACATTAAGCATTAGTACTCCTTCTCAGCCCTCCTCTTATCTCTTAATAACTTATACTATATATATCCCTTTTAAGTGACAAATCACTTCTCTCTTGCTGCTTTCAGAATTATCTCTTTATCTTTAACATTTAACATTTTGAATATGATATGTCTTGTAGTAAGTCTATTTGTGTTTATTTTATTTAAAGTTCATTGGACTTCTTGGGTGTATATATGCATGTCTTCCATCAATTTTCAGAAGTTTTCATTCATATATGTCTCATTTTTGTTCCTTCTCCTCTCCTTTTTGGTCTCCCATAATGCATGTATTATCATGCTTCATATTGTCCAGAGATAGTTTAGGCTCTGCTCAATTTTCTCCATTTTTCTTTTCTATCTGCTCTCTAGACTTTAAGATTTCAGTTGTCCTATCTTCTAGTTCATTGATTTTTTCTTCCTCTGACTGTTTAAATCTGCTGTTCAATGCCTCTAGTGTATTTTCATATCTGTTATTATGTTTTTCATCCCCAAATATTCTGTTTGGTTCCTTAAAAAATAATTAATCCCTTCTCTTTGTTCATGCATTGCCTTCTTGATTTCCTTAGTTCTATGTCCTAGCTTTACTTTAGCTCTTTGAACTTATTTAGGAGATTTGACTGAACATTTTAATTAGTTATCCCAATGTCTGTGCTGTGTCTGTTGTTTTAATTTCTTCTTTTGAATAAGCCATCACTTCCCTTTTCTTTGTATGTCTTGCAACCATTTTTTAAAGTCTGGGCATTTGAATATTTTGGTACACAAAATCTTGATATAAATTTCTACCTCTAACCAAAGGTTAGACTGTGTGTTATGTCTTTTCTTCAGTGTTTGGTTCAGGTTATACTGAAGATTTACAAAAGTTGTGTTTGACAGGTCAGTTTATCTGAGATGCCCTTGAGTCTATGTATTACCCTGGATGTGGGTATATCTTCAATATTTCTCTGGTATGTGTGGCTGTTCCCCATCCAGGAGAGGATTTCCTTTACCCAATTTCTCCTTCTGGAGTTTTGGGCTGTTTTCTTTAGTATTACACATTTTTTCTTCTCTGGTAGCTATGGTCAGCTCAGTTCTACTCCTTCTCTATGGTCTACATTTTCACTCCAGCTTTCAAACCTGGACCTGAGCTGTCATTCAGTAGTTATGATCCATCTATTCTGTATCACTTTTCTGTTTCCAATAACTTCCAGGTTAGGGGACCTGGAGCAAGCACTAGCTCCATCTTCCCTGGAGCCAGGTGGTGTTGGTGTATAAAGATACCTGATAATTTCATTTAGGTGCATCATCTGTTAGAGACTGAGAACCTGGGCTGGGAATGTGTAAAGATGGCTGAAGTGCCACTGTGGGTTCACCTGGCTTCAGGGGAATTTCTCTCTGCATGTGCAGACCCATAAAGTGGTTCTATGGGGCCTGGGCTCTGTTCATGGGCCACTGAACTACAACTGCAGATGGATTGGTAGCCAGAGACCAAGCTAGAATACATCTGTGCTGGGGAACCACCACCACGAATCAAACAAACTGCCACGTGGAGATGAGCATGGAGAGGAGTGCAGACCAGTAAACTTGTCCCACCATTCTCCTACTGCTTTTAGGTGTATGTGGTTTGTATTATTTTTGTTTTTTTAGTGCTCATCAGATCATTCTCCAGACTTGATTGTCCTCCAGAGGTACAACACAGTTGAATCTGCCCTTTTATTTAGCTGTGTGTAATGAGGATCATTCTGAAGGAAGTCTTATGCTGTCATTGTGATGATGCCACTCTACACAGGGATTTTTATAGACTTTCCTTATCAAGTTGAGTAATGTTCTCCCCTATTCTAAGTTTTCTGAGAATTTTGATCATAAATGAACATTGAATTTTGTCAAATACCTTTTCTGCATTATGCAATATGATCATTTGGTTTTTTTCTTTAACCTGTGGAAATAGTAGATTACATGGATTGATTTTTGAATACTGAACTAGTCTTGCATGCTTTGAATGAGCCACACTTGGTCATGGTGTTTAACCTTTTTATATATTGTTAAATTACATTTGCTAATATTTTCTTAAGAATTATTGAATCTTTATTGAAGATTGATATTTCTATAGTTTGCTTCATACAATGACTCGAGAATAGTTGCCTTCTCTTCTGTTTCCTGGAAGATATTGTGTAAAATATTTATTAATTACTCTTTCAATATTTAGTAGAATTCTTCATAAAACCACTCAACCTGAATATTTCAATTTTGTGATGTTTTATCTATGAATAGAATATCATTAATAACTGTAAGTTTATTAAAATTATCTATTCATCTTCTTTGACTTTCGGTAATTTATTCTTTACGAGGAATTGGTTCATTTCACCTAAGTCATGTCGAGTTGTTCATAGTAATCCTTATTATCTTTTTCATGTTTGAAAGGTTCGTAGTGATTTCCCTTGCTTCATTCCTGATAATGATAATTTGTGTCTTCTCGCTCTCTCTTTCTTCGTATCACATTTTTTTTCATCAGTCACATTAGAGGTGAGTCAATTTTATTGATTTTTTCAAAATTCAGGTTTTTGTCTTATTAAAATCTCTAATATATTTTATTTTTATATGTTCTGTTCTTTATTACTTCTTTCCTATTGCTTGCTTTGGATTTATTTTGCTTTTATTCTAGTTGCTTGAGAAGGAAAATTATATTACCTGAGATTTTTCTTCTTTTTAATAGGCTTTTTAAAATTATTATTATTATGATGTTCTCTTTCAGCACTTCTTCAGCTGTCCCACAAATTTTACATTGTACTTTCATTTTTAATCAGTTTGACCCATGGATTATTTAGAAGTGTATGTTTTGTTTCAACAGGTTTGGAAATTTTCCTCTTGTCTTTCTGTTATGATTTTTAGTTTGCTTCAATTGTGGCTAGGGAACATATGTGTCTGATTTCAATTCTTTCAATTTTTGTGTTTTGGTTTATTGTCCAGGATGTTTCATCTTGGTATATGTTCCATAAAAACTTAGAAAAAATGTGTACTCTGTGGTTGTGTAGATTGTTCCATCAATGCCAATTATATTCTTTCATTTGATTGTGTTGATGAGTTTTTGTCCATGCAGTATTTCTATTCAGTCGTTCTATTAACTTACAAAGGAGGGCTTCTGTGGTCTCCTACTATAATTTTGGATATATCAGTTCTATCATATTTAGGACTGTTATGATTTCTTGGTGGATCGATCATTTATTGTTATGTGAGGACTTGTTTATCTCTGATAATTTTCTTTCTGTGATATATACTTTATTTGATAGTAATATAGCCACCCTGCTTTCTTTTGAAAAATATAAGTATGAGATATATTTTCCTTCCTTTGAAAAATTTTGTATATGTATATTTTTTATTTGAAGTGAGTTCCATGTAGAGTAGATAGTATGCTCAGATCACTGATTTTTAAATTCACACTGACAAATTCTGTCTTCTAATAGTATGCTGAGACCACTTATATTTAATATTATTTTTAACATGTTAAAGCTTAACATGTTAAGCTGACACTTTATTGTTTTTTTTTTCTATCTTTTTCCCCCCATCCATCCTGTGGCTTACTAGAGCATATTCTTTAAATTTCATTGTGATTTATAAATAGAATTTGTGATTACATCTCTTAGTATAGGTCTTTTTTATTAGTTACTCTAGGCATTGTGTACTATCTTATGACTGTCTATTTGTGTTGATTCTTTGCCAGTTTGAGTGAAGTATAGAAACCTTACCTCAATTTACCATCTTTTTCCTTTCCTATTTACATTTTAATTTTCTTAATCATTTCCTTTACATATATTAATAACCATATTAGGCAGTACTATGACTCAGCATCCAACATAATTCAATCCTCGAACATAATTTATAAAATCAAGCTGAGGAGAAAAGTATGTCCTATTTACCCTAACTTTCCTTTTTTCATGATCTTTCTTCTTTCTCCTTTATTCCAAATTTGTTCTTAGTAATTATATTTCTGTTTTACTTCAGCTATGTTTTGAGGTTTGCTAGAACCTAGTTTTGTTCACCCAAAAATGTCTTCATTCTGCCTTCATTCCTGAAGGATATTTTGCTGCATGTGTAATTCTGCAATAACAGTTCTTTTCTTCCAGCTCCAGAAATAAGTTATGCCACTTCTTTATGGGCCCATGTTTTCTGATAAGAAATCCACTGTCATTTGATTGTGCTTTTTTTCCTGATATGTAAGGTGTCACTTCTCTCTTGCTGCTTTCATGATAATGACTTTGACTTTAATTTTCAGAAGTTTGTCTATAATGTATGGATTTCTCTGGATTTATCCTGTTTGGAGTTCCCTCAGGTGCTTGCGTCTTTTGGCTTATGATTTTAGGCAAATTTGAAATTTTTCAGCCATTACTTCTTTGACTACAGTTTCAACACTGTCTTCATTCTGCTCTCTTTTGTTAATTTGAAGATAATATTATTAGATCTTTTTCTTACAGTGTGAGGTTCTGACTTCACTATTTTTCAGGATATTTTATCTGTCAGGTCCGTTGTACTTTCTTTTGTTCTGTCTTTGAGTTCACTGGTTCTTTCCTCCTCCTTTCTATTGTGTTGTTTAGTTCATCCACTCAGTTTTGTATTTCATTTATTTTATTTTTCACTTTAAAATTTCTATTTAGTTCTTTTCTAATCTCCAGTACTTTGCTGATGTGTTTTATTTCTTGGCCGAGAGTCTAGTTTTTGCACGTATTTCAATTGTGTTCATAATTGCTTTTTTGTTTTGTTTCACTTTTTTAATTTTTAAAAAAATTTATTGAAATATATCACTTATACATAAACATATATAAACAATAAGTATATAATAGTTGTGAACTTACAAAACAAACATATATAACATCAAACAAACATATATAACATCTCCCCCTACCACCAATAACTTGCATTGTTTTAAAACCTTTTTAACTAATGTTTAAAAAGCATTGTTGAAATATTACTACTAAACAAAGTATTTTCCCCCACCAATCTGATTATTATTATCTTTACATCATTTATATATGAATATACATAAACAATTAAGTGTTTAGTAAAAGTTGTGAACTTACAAAGCAAATGTGCATAACATCATACAGAGGTCACATACATCAACTCTCCAATAACACCTTGCATTGTCATGACACTTTTGTTACAAACTATGAAAGAACACTGTCAAAATCTTTCTACTAATCATAGTGCTTATCTTACATTTGGTGTACTTTTCCCATAACCCACCCTATTATTATTTTTCAAATATATTTTTTTATGACAGAAGCTGTAAACTTATAAAACAATCATGCACATGCGCAGAATTCCCAAACGACACCCCTCCATCAGACAGAATAATATCATCTGATTATTGCCATGTCCATAGTGTACATTTGGCTCACATTTTCCATACTGCCTCAGGATCAACACGAGGACATCTTTTGCATAAATGCAAGTGTTATATAATTACTACTAACCACAGTCCATAGGTCACTCCAGCTGTACTTTTCCCATGCTTCTCCACATTCCCAACACCCTGCAGTAGTGATACACATTTGTTCTAGCTAATAAAGGACACTCTTGAATCTGTACCATCAACCACAATTCTCACCCACCTCTTGGTTTACTGTGCTATCCAGTTCCTAGATTATTCTCAAGCATTCTGTCAGTTGGCCTTTACATGACTAGACTAACATTTTCAATCACATCCCCATTTATAAACTAGTTGTTACTCACTGTGTGTTACCATCCACTCTATACATTTCCACACTTTACAGTAAAGCTAATTAAAACTTCTACATACATTAAACATCAGTAGTCCACTCAGTCCTTCTCTTATCTCCTTTAAGAATTCACCACCAACCACCAGGTCTTGAAGACATTTTCCTACAATTTTTTCCAGAAGTTTTATGGTCCTTGCTTTTATTTTTAGGGTTTTGATTCATTTTGAGTTAATTTTTGGAAGACGTGTGAGATAGTGATCCTCTTTCCTTCTTTCAGCTATGGATATCCAATTCTTTCAGCACCATATGTTGAATGGATTGTTCTGCCCGAGCTATGTGGGTTTGACAGGCTAGTCAAAAATCATTTGATCACACCTGTGAGGGTCTATTTCTGAACCATAAATTTGGTTCCATTGGTCTATTGTGTCTGTCTTTATGCTAATACCATGCTGTTTTTACCACTATAGATTGGTATTATGATTTAAAGTCTGGAGATAAGTGTTCACTTTTCCTTTTTATGCTGTTTCTGGCTATTCAAGACTCCTCACCCTTCCAAATAAATTTAATGATCATGTTTTCAATTTTTTCTTTAATGCTGGCAGAATTTTATCAGGATAGTATTAAATATGTATATCAATTTGAGTAGAATTGACATCTTAATAATATTTATTCTTCCAATCCATGAGCATGGAGTGTTCTTCCAGTTATTTAGGCCTTTTTTGATTTGTTTTAACATTGAGTTGCAGTTTTCTGAATACAAGTGCTTCACATCACTGGTTAAGTTTATTCCTGACTATTTGAGTTTTATCTGTCATATTTTATTTTCACCACTCTTTTGACACTTTTACTTATTTTGATTGATATAATCTTCATTTCCAGATTTTCTTCCAGGCCCTTCTCTCCTGTCTTTTCTTTTCAGGCTCTAGCACACCCTTTCTATTTCCTGAAATTCTGGTCTCTTGCTTAAAAATTCTCTCAATTTCTGTTTATCTGTGAATATTCTAATTTCACTCTCATTTTTGAAAAACAGTCTTGATGGATATAAAATTCTTGGCTGGAAGTTTTTCTCTTGTAGTATTTTAAATATATCAGATCACTGTCTTCTTGCTCCCATGGTTTCTGGTGAGAAATCAGCACTTAATCTTATTGCATATCCCTTATATATTATGCATTGCTTTTCTCTTCTTGTTCTCAGAATTCTCTCTTTGTCTTTGATCTTTGACATTCTGATGAGTATGTGTCTCAGAGTTGGTCTATTTGGATTTTTTCAAATGGGAGTACTTTGTACTTGTAGGACAGGGATATCTATGTCTTCCAATAGGGTTGGGACATTTTCTACCATTGCTTCTTTAAATATTCCTTCTGCCCCTTTTCCTTTCTCTTTTCCTTCTGGGAAACCCATGAAATGTATATTTGCATGCCTCTTGCTGTCATTTAGTTACCCAAGATCTTGTTCAGTGTTTTCCATTCTTTTCTTCATCTCTTCTTTTTATGTTCACTTTCAGAGGGCATTTCTTCAAGCCCGGCAATCACTTTTTCTGCCTCCTCAAATCTGCTGTTATATGTTTCCAGTGTTTTTTAAATTTCATTGATTGCACCTTTCATTCCCATAAGATCTGCTATTTTTCTATGTATGCTTTCAAATTCTTCTTTGTGCTCATCCAATGTCTTCTTAATATCCTTAATCTCTTTAGCCATCTCATTGAATTTATTATGGATATTTGTTTGAAAATCTATAATTAGTTGTCTCAACTCCTTTATGTCATCTGGAGGCTCACCTTTTTTCCTTTAACTGGGCCATAGCTTCCTATTTCTTGGTGTGGATTGTAATTTTTTTGTTGTATTTGCATCTAGATTACTAGACTATTTATTCTGTGTGCAGTTTTTCTCTTTAGTTTATGGCTTCCTATCATTTGTCCCTTGCTGGTTGTATAGTAGGAGACAAGCATGTAGTTGGTGCTATAAGCTGTTGAGGCTCAAACTCCCCTCATTGCATCAGGGACCAATGAAGCTTCTTCCAAATTTCTCCTTTGCCAGGGGTAGGGACAGAGTCACAGCTATGTGGGATACTCCATGTGCAGGCCTAGACTGTAGTTGCCCAGAGAGACTGATGAAGCTTCACATTCCTTTCTCCCCTGCCTGGGGAAGGGATGAAGCTGCAAGTGTGGGCAGCAATGTATTCAGTGCTGGTCCAAGATGACTGCAGTTGCCCTGGTAGACTTCTGATTTTCAGTCTATGCCAGCCAAAGTTACCTGCAGTTACCTTTATAGGCTGGTGCAGGGCTCCTCAGGTTCCTTCCTGCCAGAGGTAGGGCTAAAGCTTAGGTGGGTTGCAGGTTGATCTGCATGAAAGAAACAGGTTCCTGCTAACACTGAGAGTTTCAGTCATCCTCTGGTTGGGGATGGAGTCAGAAATCAGGTTATTGGCCTCTTTCTGACTTTGGCTTTTTCACACTCCAGTTGTTCCCAGGATTATCTCATAGCCACCCAAGTCTACCAATCAGTAGCTGAAATCGGCAGCCAACGGTCTCCTCCTCCTCCCCTGTTTCTGGGAAATGGAGCTTCCAATTCTCATCACAGAACAACTTCTGGGGCGGCTCATACCACCAGAATATTACAGTCACTGGCCTCTGCAGCTCGGCTGCCAATTTCCTGGAGAGACTGGCACAGGTCCCCTCAGCTTCCTCCCTGCTGGAGGTGGCACTGGGGCCTAGGCCTGACCTGCAATATGATCTGGATGGGAAGAAGCCAGTCCCCACCAGCATTGGGATTTTCCCCTCATGTCAGGTGTGGAGTTAAGATGACATCTCTTTCTGACTTGGATAGGCTCAGACTTCAGCTGTTCTCAGGATTATACTGTAGCTCACTGAATTTACTCATCAATAGCTGAAATTGGTGCCCAACCCTCTCTTCCTCCCCTGATTTGGGGAAGTGGAGCTTTCAATTCCAGCTGCAGAACATCTACCGGGTAGCTTGTGCTTCCAGTGGAGAATGGGGACTGACCACCATGGCTTAGAGCGCTCTAGTTACAAGTCTTCTCTGCAGAGGGGCAGTCTCCTCCTTCTACTCCTTCAAGGATGTTGCTGGGTGTTCTTCTGGTCTCCTGGAGCCTACAAACAGGTGCTTCAGCCAGCTCCAGAGAGCTCTGGGTGTTTGCTAACTGCCCTGTAGCAGGAGCTGACTCTAGTCAACTGTCATCTTGCTAGTTCTCTTCATAATTGCTTTTTGCAACATTTTAAAAAATATGCAATAGAGAATTCTAAAATCTATTTAATCTAGATATTGATATTGATTTTATTTCATTTTCTCATTCACTTTGAGATCATCCTTGATTTCCCTTTGCAAGTCATTTATGTTAGTAACTCTGACATTTTGATTCATATTGTATAGGACTTTGGATCTTATCTCATGCCATATTTTAGAAGACATCTATAGACACCACTCTCATAGGTGAAGGGACATCTCTTCATTACAAGCAGTTAGAGGTTCAGTTGCCGTTTCCCCACTACACTTCTCTTGATACCCATGTATAGAAAGACTCCTTGTTATTATGGTTAGGGGTAGGAATCAGGATCCCCACTTATCCTCTGCTAATAGCAAATGTGAGAAAAGAGGAGCACCTTATTACTAGTCTGAACATGACTTCTTCTGATACCCTGGGGAGGTGACCAAATTATCATGAGCAGTGGTGAATGTCCTAATCTCTACTAGCGCTCCTCTGTCACTAACCAATGATGAGGGAGAAGGTGGTTTATTACTGCCATGTCCAGACTGATGTAAAACCCAGACATCCATGTGTATGGGGGCTTGCTACCTCTCAGTGATCTCTGACAGCACCCAGACAGTGGTTTGGGGCACCTCATTACAACTTAGCAAGGATGGGCTTCTAGGCTCTCCATTCATATTCAATGTTAAACATACGTGAACATTTGTATTAACACATGGTTACAGTTTTGTCTGTGTTGTTTTGTTGGAATTGACCAGTTATTGTTTAAAGTGGGCTATGCTGTCCTTTTCTTGGTTCTTTGGTTAGAGGGAGCAGCCTTCTCCTGGGGCTTCTTTTGCCTATGCACAAGAAATTTCCAGAAGACCAAATTTTCAAGCATCCAGTCATTCTCAGTTCCCAAGATCCCAGATGGTGGCCTTCTCTTCTTAAAGAGACTCTTCAAGATTCTACTTAGGTTTGTTCTATTTTTTAATATCTAGACTTTTAAGCTTTAATTAGCAAAGGCATGAGGGAAAGAACATCTATTCCCTCTTTTTAGAATTGGAAGTTGATGTTTTATTAATCTATGAATACTGAATTTCTCGTATTGTTCCCCTGCTTTAAAAACCAAGGGACTATGACTTAAAGGCTATAATAAAAAGTCATTAACCTATTCTTTAAATTGCTGATAAATTGCTCCTATCCTAAATAATTGTGTATCATAATTGTTCACGTCTCTTTAAATAGCTACTCAAAATTTTCTACACGAGCATTTTACTGGACAGTTTTTCCCACCATCTGTTTAAATAATGGATTTGTTTTGGATGTTAAAATAATATATTGTGGATGAAACTGATTTGAAAACTGTCTTATCTAGTGCTAAGTAAAATTCATTTTTTTATTCTTAATATTAATAATTGGATTTATTCATTGTGGCTAATATTTGTAACATAGAAAATGTTATATAATCTGTTGAACTGATTTGTTGGAAGTCATGAATCATGAATGGAAAAGGGGTAAGGGTAATAAAGGAAATTTTACTTACAGCAATGATTCTTTTGATTGTGATAGAAAATATATTTAATTACTTGTGTATTGTGTGGTAAAAGCCATAGCTCAGTGAAGAAGAGGCTGATGATGATGATATATTTCCTTCTAACTATTAAATAGTAGGCATAGAATCTGGGACAATCTGGCACATGTCTCCCTAAGGATCTGGATTTTGGAAAAAATTAGAGTGTTTTTTCTTCTCAGTCAAAATAAGTGCAGCAATTTTAACTTCAAACTTGTTATAGGATGCTTATGAAACATTAGAAGGAAGCTTTAAAATAAGTAAGAAGTGTAATAAAAAGCATGTTCCTATATTAATTTCTTTATAAGAAATAAGAAATGATGCAGTGTTGATGAACTTTTCTCAGACCTAGTATACTTAGAAAACAGGAATTCACTGTGAATTTTAAATATGAGGCCAATGCCAGCATTTTGGAGCAAAAGTAATTCTTTTGTTCTAAATTCCTATAGCATTAGGTATCTCACAGAAGGACGACTGTGGGTAGAGGACACCTCAACCTCCACTTGGCATGAGCCTCTGCCCAGAACCTGAGATTGTATGTCATCCTGGATAGCCTAGAGTTTTAGAAATTACTGCCACTTTTTAAAGCAATATTTACAAACCTTTGATTGCCAGGGTACAGATTAGAACGGATCATTCAGCAACATGCCAGATTCCGTTTGATCACATTTTCCATGACGGAGTGGGGCTTCCTTGCTCAGAAAGACCTGCAGTGTTACTCTTCCCTCTAGCTGCCTGATGCTACCCAGCAGTTTCTATTTGGAGTGACTCTTTTGTTCTTTCCCACTTGGTTCAGGATTTCATTTTAGCTGGTTCCTTTCTTATCACTCAGTGCACCCTCAGGGAGGTCTTTTTGACCCTTCCATTGATTTCTGAACTTTGCACAATCTTTCCTATTGGGCATACAGCTCCTCTAACTTAAAGTTTGACCAATTATTTGTTAAATGAATGTGTCACCTTGTCCTTGTCCCATTTCTCAGTCAGCCCTGGAAACAATCTTCCACTAACATTTTCCACTTTTCTTCATGTTTCTCATTCTCTAAGATGAAACTGTTTATCATTTTTTAAAATCACCTGCCTAATTTATGCAATTTCTTTTCCTATATTTCAGGAACTATAGGTTTGGGCTCTCAGACTTCTTTCCTCAGGTCCATTTTTACTAAAGATGGGACATAAATAAAAATATTAAGCTTTTCAAAATATACAAATGAAATATTTCGAAATTGTTAAATTTCTGGTCTTCTTACTATAAAAAATGACTACCGTTCTAGAAAAATACCCAATGTGCCCAACATGTTCAGCTCTTTTCTACTTTAAATTTGTTTGCCAGTTGGAATTCCAAAATTCAGGAATAAGAAATGACTCTTGGTCCCTACCCAGTATACCGGTTCTTCCCAGATGACAGTCCAATAGACAATCTCAATAGGTTCCAAATAAGTCTTTGTAGGGAACAAGGGGCCAAAGCTGGACATCTGTGACTGTACCAGAAGAGGCCAACCTGACAGCAAGATGGATCAGATGGAGCCCCTTTGAAAAAGATCTAACTTAATTGTAGGGACAGATGTCCATGCACAGCCTGCACCTGCCATAATCAAGCAAAAAGACAAGTTGTTGAAGGCCAGTTTCTGGCTTATATCAGAAATCCTGTGGGAAAAGAGAAAGGCAAAATAAAAGTCAAAATAATCAGCACTGCAAAATTTAGATAAATTGGTCTCTTTATGCCTATCTTTCTCTTTTCAACCAGTTCACCCAGGATGGTTTAATGGTGTCAAATGTGCAATGTTATGAATGCAAAGCAATTAGACTTCTTACAGTTGAATATGTAATAACATTAATGAAATGTGCCATATTTCGTAAACATCCTTTCACATACATGATCTTTCTTGAATACTCAAAAGAATCTGCAAGGTAGACCAACACCATCTTAGTGATGTGGAATAAAAAAAAACACTTTAATATCTTTATGTAGATTTTGCACAGCTCTTTTGGTTGTTGTTCTGTGCAAGGTCCAGCTGCACTCTAGCCTTTGGGTACATTCTATTTTTTTCTGCCAGTAAAGATACCTTTTTCCCACACTGACCCTCCATTATTGAGTTGTTGCTTACTCATTAATTAGGTTTCATTCCAGATTCCATTTCCTCCAGGATGCCTCTTTACTTTGGGTTAAATTATTCTCACATATTCTTCCCCCATTATCATACTTATTAAAATCCATTAGAGTCTTTCTGGTCTGTCTTCTCACTAGACTTCCCCTGTGCAGAAAGAATATACCTAGCAGAAGGAACTGTTTCTACCCACAGTAGACAGATGATAATACTTGTTGAATGCATAAAAGACGGGGCTGATTACTTATTACTGTATTGAACACTCTTAAAATAAAACTCCTCTTCTTTAGCCGAAGCAAGCATCTCCCGCAACTTTAGAAGAACTATGGTTTCATTTTCTCAGAAGCATTATACCATCTTCCATTTTACCTAAAATTGTGTTCTAACAATAGGTATTGTTAGCTAGCTGGCAGAGTCCTCTGGGGCTGCAAACTTATGAAATATACAAGAACTTATGTAAGTTTAAAAAGTTAAGATTATATAACCTGCAATCTTGAGAAATGAGTACCTATGTAAAATTTAATTATACAAGTTCATCTGTTTACCGGATACTTACAGCTTCTTTGTTAGCACAATAGGTATGTAATTGTTACATAACTTTCATGCTTTTCAGCATTAAGTGGTCCTGATTCATTTCCAAGTATTTTCGTATGACAGCAAGCTTGCATAGACAGCATATGTATTTTTTTTTAATTTAGGAAATCATCAGGATTATTTGTATATTCACATTTTAATTACTTGACAGTTTTGTTAACCTTAGTCTCAAAGTTATTTTCATGTAAGGTATTTCCAAGGATTTTGCTGAAAGTGTAATAAAGAAGGGTTTTTCACACTTACATGCATATGAATCATCTGGGGGTTATTTTAAAAACGCAGCTTTAAATACAGGAGGTCTGAGAAGAGGCCTGGGATTCTGCATTTCTGATGAGATACTGAGATTGCCGATGCTGCCCATCCATGGAACAGGGCCCCAGACTAGATGTACTCATCTATTCCATGTGTGCTACATAAGGCTTAAGAGGGGATGATGCATGAATTTAATAATAAAAATACATAGAGAAAGAGTTAGAATGTTAATGCTTCAGATTATTTCCATTAATGTGAATGAAATTTATTTGGCTTCCCCTAACATACATTGTTAATTGTAGAAGAAACCTTGTGTCATGAGTTTTAAAGCCAGATTTCTCGGATTGCCCTCTGGATGATCATCCCTTTAATAACTGCATGCCTTTGGGTAAATTCGCTATCTTGCTAAATTAAATTGGGCTAGTTACTCAACCTTGAATCCCTTACCTGAGAATTGTTTTGAGGAAAATGGGTTAATTCTCATTAATTACTTAGCATTAATATCGAATATAGTCAATGTATGATAAATTGTCGCTATTATTACCATCTTCCTTTAGAAACTGAGGAAGTAGGTAAGAAATCATCAAATTATGGGGTGGAAAGGGATTTTTACGGGTCATCTAATGCAAACCTTCATCTGATATTGCTGCCTCCTCTTCCTGAGTGACTAAGAACCTACTACACTTTAATTTAATTTTCAGTAACTTCTTTCACACTCTTCCTCTTTCCTGAAACTTCTACCCTGTGCCATGTTCTTTCATCTAGATTAATGCAGAAATGGCTTCACAGCTGTTTGTTGTGTTGGTCTTTCAATGTCGGGCCATTACTACCAACTTTCCTTATGACTTTTCCTTCTTGGGTCAAAAGCACAGTCTCTGCAACTTAGAGTTTGTTTCTGTCCCATCTTCTTATGTTTATATTCTGTGTGAGTCTCTTGACAAAAAACCCAGGCAATGAACTTCGGTGGTGTACTGGAAGATGAGTTCCTCCAATGTACCCAAGATGGTGGGCACTGATGGTGACCACATCATAGCTGGACACAGAGGAAGCCACAGCACACTGATCTCCATTCACCCCTGTCTATCTCTTCCTCTACTCTTGGCCCAACCCTTTGTGCATTAGGGTTTAGAGCTTCATAGATCACTTGCCATTTTCCTTGCTAAATACATTCCTGTTTCATTGAACTCGTGCCTAACCACATCCATTTGCATATTTTTGGTCAATGAATTTGCTCTTCCAGTTTTGTGTGAAAGGTGAAACAAACATCCATGTCCTCAAGTAAGTCACGTATATAAATACTGGAAGGAAGAATTCTAAACAGATACAAACTGTAATGGCCCAGGACTCTTTGAGGAATGTCCTTAAAATAATTTTAATAAAATTATGATTAAATAAAGAAAGGACTACCTACCCATAAAGGTTTTTATTTACAGCCACTTTTCCCAGACAGGTGTTTTAGTTTTACTAGGAAGATGAAGTCTTAGGGCATATTTATCTAATGGGAAATTATTTCTTTATAGGTTATCCAGTCTGTTGACTTTCTTCATTTCTATCCTACTGTTTAATTTTTTTTGTTCTAAGTGTCTTTGTCTTTCTTTTCTTTTTTTAAGTAAATTGGTGAAAGAAAACAGACACTAAATTTAAGACTATCTTAGCAAATTTTGTGTGATGGCTGGAAGGAGATAGGCTGACATGATTAAACATTAATTGTAGTTACCTTTGAGATTACCTATAGAATGCAATATTTTTCCTGCCTTCCATGTTCTCTCTTAACTATTGGCTGATAAAGAAAAAAATTGTATAGTATGAATATTAAGAACTAAATACAATGAATAAACTCATGGAGGTAAACTTTATAGTATAGGTTACTAGGACATAGAATGTGCATTGAGAACAGGAGCTGATGCTTAATGTATGTAAAATTTTAATAATTTTAATTGTAAAAGTGTGATAATGAATAGAGTTCATTAAAATTCATTATACACATTTTAATAAGTATAACTAACACTGTTACCTTATAAACATGATTGTGGCTGAAAGGACTGTAGTCTCTGGATGTGAAAGGAAGCTAAAGAATAATCCAGGTAATGTATAACAGTGATTTTGGTGGTGAATGAATATTACGGCCACTGGTATAAATAAAACAATGTTTTTCTTTTACAAAGTGTAAAAGAATGTGGTGATACATTAAAATTAAAATAATATAATTTATGGACCTTAGTTAACATATTGTAGTATTTTTTCAACAATGGTAAAGAGAGAGCTATTATATCAGTTCTAAGGGACAACAATAGGAGAGTATAAGGGTGTATGGGATTTTTCCTTTTGGATTAATGAAAATGTTTTTAAGTTGACAGAGATGATGACAGCACAACATTGTAATGAAAATCAGGGCCACTAAGTGTACACTTTGAATGGATTGTTCAAAGCATGAGACTGTATAACACAGGGAATCCAGTGGTGGAAGATGGACTGTGGTTAACCACAAATATGAGATGTTCTCTCATGAACTATAGCAAATATATACAGCGATGCAAGGTGTTGATGGTGGGGTGACGTATGGAAGCCCTGTACAATGATAAGCATGTTTGTTTTGTAAGTTCACAACATTTGCTATATACTTATTGTTTATGCATGTTCATGTATGAATGTTATACTTCAATAAAAAGTCTTTTAATGAAAAAAGATACTGGGTTTAATTTGACAACTTTATTAATTTGCTTATAATTTTAATGACTCCTTCTGCTCAATGTTCTGAAAGTATAGATGAGTGTTTAATTATTTGTTTCTTATGGTCATGTCAGTCAACTGAAATCTAACTATATTGGTGACTGATAGTTCAGTTTCCTAGGCTGTTCAAGCAAGTACCATGAAATGAGTCATCTTAAACAATGGAATTTATATGCTCATAATTTTGATGCTAAAAGAAAGTTGAAGTCAAGGTGTCATTGAGGCAATGTTTTTTCCTTAAAGGCTGTGGCATTTTGGGGCTCACTGCCAGCAACCCTTGGTCCTTAGCTTGTCACATGACAAGGCACAAGGTGGTCTCTCCTGGTCTCTTCTTTCTTTTTTGGGTTCTGTTGATGTTGAGCCTCTTCTCGCCTTTGGTTTTCTTCCTCTATGTCTGAATTTCCTTCTGCTCATAAAAGGCTTCAGTAGCAAGATTAAGACCTATCCTGATTAATGTGGGTCATACCTTTAATGAATTACCCTCCTCAAAATATCCTACTTAAAATAGGTTTGCACACACAGGAGTGGATCGGGTTTGGGAACATGTTCTTTCTGGGGTACATACAGCTTCAAGTCCTCCTAGCTAAGGAAAACCTGAGGTAAAATGATGGGTGGGGAGGGTAGACTCCAAAAGGGGTTGAGATAAAACTCAGGAGAAAACAGCTTCCACATTTCAGTGGGCTCCACACACACAGTGATAAAGGCAGTTTTCTTTTACTCCATGCATACTTTCTTCAGCCATTACCCAGTGGGTAGGAGTATCTTTCAGCAGATTTAGATTTGGTCACTCCAATGCTTGTTCATTCTCAACAACTAGACTGACCATGAACCCTGCAGGATGTGGACACAGCCTCCTCTGGAGTGTGTGGCCTGGTGTGGCTCACAGATGCTCAGATAGGACGTGAGCTAACAGCAGGGAGATCCATTGCTTCCAGGATAAGAACAAGATAGCAGTGAGATATAATAAAAGGGCATGCTGTTTGCTTCAAATGACCACAGCAGTTCCTTATATTTATCAAATAGTCACTTGGACATGAGGGGTATATCTGAGAAATAACTCTTGGAATAAAGACTCGGGTGATTAACAGGCCATTTCTTTACCTAAAATGGGCATTAGAAGATATGAGGTCTTCAAACTGGTAGATATTATCAGACCCCTTTCATCCAGATTTAATCAGAAACAGCATATTACTTCTCCCTTAATCATTCTTCACAAGTTTGTTTAATTAATGATTTTTTAACCTATTGAATGTACTACATATTATCCATATAAAGTCTTAGTATTGGATTCTTCTGGGTGCTAACATAGTTGTGAATTTTCTAGTTTCTATGCTTTTGTTTTATGTAACATGAGTCATTCTTTCATTCTTTTTAAAAATCTTTTCTGGCTTATGGAGGACATAAATCTAACCATGATTCAGAAGACACCAAACTTGCTTTATGTTAGCCAAAAGTGAAGTGGGCATGGAGGGGGTGGTCTCCACCATCCAAGCCTGCAAGGCTGTGCATGCCCCTCACCACAGTGTAACTGCAGGGGAAGAGCCCTTTGCATTCCCAGAAAGACATCTGTGACAGTTTGATATTATATATGAATTCCAAAAAGAGACATTGATTATGTTTGTAAACTAGCCTGTTTCTCTGGGTGTGATACCCTTTAATTGTTTTAGATTCAGGTGAGATATCTGATTAAACTATGTTAAGATTAGGGATTTGGTTCAACCATGTCATTAGAGTGCAACTTAGAACTGAGTCTTAGCCCCCTTGGGCTGATAAAAACAGACTCTCATGCTGAAGTAGACACAGAGAAGAACACAGAGGAAGAGAGACAGTTCATCAGACATGGCAGAGGATCCGCGAAGAGAGATGAGTCCTTCACCTGATAGTTTACAGCTGATTTTGTGAAAAGAGCAGAGCATCTGAGCCCAGAAAGAATCAAGAAACAAACCTTGGGAAGAAAGATGAACCTTATGCCAGCCTACAGCTGAGATTGGAAGAGCTGAACCCTTGGAGCTTTAAGAAGGAGGAGGATGGATTAACCCTCAGAGAGTCACCTGCCATCTTGATTCACCATGTGGCAACAGAGTTTGGTAAGGAAGTAACTTCGAGTTGGACTCTTTAGGTGCTTGTGACTGTAAGCTTCTACCCCAAATAAATACTCTTTACAAAAGCCAACAGAGTTCTGGTACTTTGCCTCAGCACACTTTTGGCTGAGTAAGACAACATCCAAGGGGCCAGGCAGACTCCAACCCTCGGGAGCCAAACTGAGTTTCTGAAATGAGAACTAGGGTGACTTGTGCAGCCTATAAAAGAGAGGAATGGAAAAGCAAGTTAAGTGCAGGAGGTGTTGCTACCAACACCTCAGACCTGAGCATAAACACGTAACTGTCTGGGGGTGCTGGGTGCCCACATTTAGAGATCAAGGAGCACTCTGTCTTTCACTGCTGATGGAAACACACTCTGATCTTCCGCACCATACAATACATTTCATCACATTCAGCTCTACGTCTTTAAGTTTGTTAGAATAGTATTTGTCAAATACATTTAGAAATACAGGCATAGCTCTTTTTCCTGCACTTCAATTTATTGTGCTCACAGATATTGTATTTTTTTACAAATTGAAGGTTTGTGGCAACCCTGGGACAAGCAAATCTGTTGGGACCATTTTTTCTAGAAGCTTGTGCTCATGTTGTGTCTCTGTGTCACATTTTGGTAAGTTTCACAATATTTCAAATGTTTTAATTATTTTTTAAATTTCTAAGTATTATTTATTTATTTATTTTTAATGTTACATTAAAAAAAATGAGGTCTCCATATAGCCCCCATGCCTCTCACCCCAGTCCTCCCACATCGACAAACTCTTTTATCATCGTAGTACATTCATTGCATTTGGTGAATATATTTTGGAGTACTGCTGCACCACATGGATAGTGGTTTACATTGTAGTTTACATTCTCACCCAGTCCACGCAGTGGGCCATGGCAGGACCTACAATGTCCAGCAACTGTCCCTGCAGTACCACCCAGGACAACTCTAAGTCCTGAAAATGCCCCCACATCATATTTCTTCTTCCCTCTCCTTACCCTTAGCAGCTACCATGGCCACTTTCTCCACATTAATGCTACATTTTCTTCCATTGCTAGTCACAATAGTTCCATAGTACAATATCAGTAAATCCACTCTAATCCATAGTTTGTTCCTCCATCCTGTGGACCCTGGGATGATTATGTCCACTCCCCTTCTATATCAAGAGGGAGCTTAGATTCCACATGGATGCTGGATGCAATACTCCTGCTTTCAGTTGTAGGCACTCTTGGCTCCCTGGTGTGGTGGTTGACCTTCTTCACCTCCCTGTTAGCTAGCTGGAGTAAGTTCATTAAACCAGAGGGTAGGAGTTGCAGGTCTGTTGAGGCTCAGGGCCTTGCTATCACATGGACAGTCCAGAGATTTAGGTCCCCTGAGCATACACCAAACCCCAGCACCAAACACAGGTCCAATAAATCTGTTTTGGTGATCTGTGACTTTTGATGTTACTATTATAATTATCTTTGGGATCACAAACTGCACCCATCTAACACAGCAAACATAATCAATAAATGCTGTGTATATTCTGACTGCTACACCAACTGACTATTCCTTCGTCTCCCTCCCTCTACTTAGGCCTCCTTATTCCCTGAAACTCAGCAATATTTAAATTATGTCAGTTAATACCCCTACAATGGTCTTTAAGAGTACAAGTGCAAAGAAGAGGTGCACATCTCTCACTTGAAATAAAAAGCTAGAAATGATTAAACTTAGTGAGGAAGGTATGTGGAAAGTGGAGACAGGCTGAAATCTAGGCCCCTTGCACCACAAAATTAGCAAAGCTGTGAATGCAAGGGAATGTTTCTTAAAATTATAAATGCCACTCTATTGAACCCACAAATGATAAGAAAGTGAAACAAACTTAATGCCGAAATGGAGAGTTTGAGTGGTTGGGATAGATGATCAAACCAGTCACAACATAAGCCAAAACCTAATCCAGAGTAAGGACTTCACTCCTTTGACTCTACAAAGGCTGAGATGGGTGAGGAAGCTGTAGGAAAATAAATGTTTGAAGTTAGCAGAAGATGGTTCGTGACATTTTAGGAAAAAAAGGTGTCTCCATAACATAAAAATGTGAGCTGAAGCAGTAATTGCTGAGGTAGAAGTTGCAACAAGTTATCCAGAAGATTTAGCTAAGATAATTGATGATAGTGGTTACATAAAGCAACATTAATTTCAATGTAGATGAAAGAGCCTTCTATTGGAAGAAGTCTTTCATTTAAGACTTTCTTAGAGAGAAATCTACACCTGGCTTTAAAGCTTCAAAGAACATCCCGACTCTCTTGTTTGGGGCTAATGCAGCTGGTAACTTTAAGTTGAAGCCAATACTCATTCACCCTTCCAAAAATGCTAGGTCCTTTAAGAATTAAGCTATATCTGTTCTGCCTAGTTTCTATAAATGAAACAACAAAGCCTGGATGACAGCACATCTATTTACAACATGGTTTACTGAATATTTTAAGCAAACTCTTGAGAACTACTGCTCAGAAACAAAGATTCCTTTCAAAAGACCACTGCTCATTGGCAATACATCTGATCACACAAGTTGTCTGAAAGAGATGTACAATGAATTGAACATCATGTATGCGAACACAGCATCCATTCTGCAACCCATGGATCAAGGAGTAATTTTGAATCTCAAGTCTTATTATTTAAGAAATACATGTTGTAAGGCTCTAGCTGGCATAGATAATGATTACTCTGATGGATCTGGGCAAAGTAAATTGAAAACTTTCTGGAAAGGATTCACTCTCCCAGCTGCCAATAAGAACTTTTGTGATTCATGGGAGAAGGTCAAAATAGCAACATAAATAGGAGTTTGGGAGAAGTTGATTCCAACCCTCAAAGATGACTTTGAGGTGTTCAAGACTTCATTGGAGGCAGTAAATGCAGATGTGGTAGAAATAGCAAGAGACTAGAATTAGAAGTGGAATCTAAAGATGTGGCGGAATTGCTGTAATCTCATGATAAAACTTGAACAGATGAGGAGTTGCTTCCTATGGATGAGAAAAACGTGTTTTGAGATGCAAACTACTCCTGATAAAGATACTATGAACAATGGTGAAATGACTACAAAGGATTTGGAATATCACAAAAACTTAGTTGGTAAAGTAGCAGTAGAATTTGTGACGAGTGGCTCCAATTTTGAAAGAAGTACTCCTGTGGGTAAAATGCTATCAAACAACATTGCATGTGACAGAAATCCTTTCTGAAAAGAAGAGTCAATCAAAATAGTAAACTACTTTGTTGTCTTATTTTAAGAAATTGTCACAGCCTCCCTACCCTTCAGGGATCACCACCCTACTCAGTCAATAATCATCAACACTGAGGCAAGAACACTCACCAGCAAAAAGATTACAACTTGCTGCAGTCTCAGATAACAGTTAGCAGTTTTTGGTAATACAGGATTTTTTAAAAATTATGGTATGTACTTTATATTTTTAGACATAATACTATTGCACACTTAAGAAACTACAGTACAGTATAAACATTACTTTTGTATGTACCATGGAACCAAAAAATTGGTGACTTGCCTCATTGTGATATTCACTTTACTGTAGTGGTCTGGAACCCAAACTGCAGTTTCTCTGAAGTATGCCTTAAGTGGGATGCATGCATCTTTTTCTTTACTGTGAACCCTCTAACATTTTTCTTGCTGTCCTCCTATTGAGCATTCATTAATTTATTCTATAAGCATTATAATTGGTATGGTTTAATTACACCATAAATCTTAATTTATTACATGCATTTGGAATGAATGTAATCTACAAAATTAAAAATTTATCAAAGAAGAGTAATCCAGAGACTATTCATATTTATAAGGACATAATCAAGCAAATTCAGATTGTGGGACATTCCATTATACAAATTACCCTCTGTCTTCAAGAAATTGTGTGGATGTAAAAGAGAATAAAGTACTGTTATAAATTAAAAAGGTTTAAGAGACAAGGGAACCAAATGCAATGTGTGTACCTTGTTTAGGCTTTGATTTAAACAAAATGATAATAATATATATGTATTAATCTTTTAGGAAAATTAAGGGTAAATTGTGTATTAGACAGTATCCTGATTATCACCAATTATTAGTTTTTCTAATGCCATTTTGTTATTTTTAAAAGTCCTTATCAGATAGACATGCAGGAAAAAATATTTATAGTTGAAATAAAATGATATGACACAATTGCTATAAAATTCACCCAAAAAATAAAGTGAGGAGATAATGGAACAAGTCACAAATACTGACGGCTGTTGGAGGTGAATGGTAGGTTCAGGCTGAGTCTCTACTTTTGTCTCTAAATATGTGAATTAAATAAATTTTTCATAGTAAAATATACTGGAATGATAAAAAAAGAATATTATGAAAGGATCCCAACACCTAATATTGTAAAATGAAATGAGAAGCTAAGACTTCAAAACAAAGATGTTTTAGAGAAGGCAAAACAGTGAGTCCCTGTAAAGCTGGAGAGATAAGAGATAGAAATGAGAATTGCTTCAGTGTGAAAAACAGAAGTTAATTTTTGGATTTGGGGTGAAAAGGAATTGAGATCCTTGAAGCTCCAATTACCAACACATACTTTTTTTATTCCTTTCAAGACTGTCATCATTATTTTTGCATTATTAAAGATGCATAATTGCAACTTTGTTTTAGTCAGGTATAGTTGTCTCCAAAAAGCTAATAAGAAGCCTTGGAACCATATTTGTGTCTTTCTGGAAAAGAAACAGCTTCCTTTCTTGATTCATGCCTGTCCATTATGGAATTTATTCCAGGAGTTTGCACGTGATGATCTCTTACATCTAGACGATGTGGGTGGATTTTTTTCACCTCCTAATAAGTTTGACTGAAATGCAAAGAGAAATCTCTGCCACTGTTGTGTCTTGCACATGCATGTGTTTGTGTGGTGGGGGTGGGGGTGCTTTCCTCCAAAGGAAGGTGGCCTTCAGGTTCACATTGACCTGGATCCCATCCAAGATACTCCATGCTTTTAAAGGACTCTCTTTGTCCTATACTTCCATCCATTTTTTTAGTTCTTTTTAAAAAATATTTTATTGTCTTTTTTTAAAGATACATAGATGACACAAAACGTTACACTAAATAATAGAAGAAATCCCCATATACCCCACTTCCCCCCCTCTCCTCCCAAATCAATTTCTTTCATTAGTGTGATACATTCATTGTATTTGATAAATACATTTTAAAGCACTGCTACACAGCATGGATTATAGTTTACATTGTACTTTACACTCTTCTCCAGTCCATTCAGTGGGTTATGGCAGGATATATAATGTCCTGCATCTGTTCTGCAATATCATTCAGGACAACTCCACGTCCCCAAAATACTCCCATATCACACCTCTTCTTCCCTCTCCCTGCCCTCAGCAACTCCCATGGCCACTGTCTCCACATCAATGACACAGTCTCTTCCATTGCTAGAGTCCCAATAATTCTATAGTAGAATACCAATAAATCCACTCTAATCCTTTATGTCCAATCTTAGGTTTTCTTTCACTTTAATCTGTAACAATTACTTTAATTTACAACACTGAACAATTTCTGCTTATTGCTCCCGTTTCATCTCGGTACCCCTACTGAGACCTCTTTACCCTTCCCACAATCATCTTTCCCCTGGATAACTGTTGACTTGTGGCAAATCTTACTCCTTCCACACTGTTCTTCACATGGCAAGTTGGAGCAACTTTCAAAAATGCAACTCTGACAGTGATTCTTTCAACATCAAAAAAAAAAAAAAAAAGAAAATCATCAAAGGTGCCTGTTTTCTTTATGTTAAATGCAAATACCCCAAAGGTTTTCCATGTTTTGAACTACCTCACTGACTTCTTCCCTTGTCACTGTCTTTCTTACCTTTTGTGCCCCAATGCCAATTCTGACAGTATTTCTTGTGCACAATATTTGTTCTAGACTCTTCACATTTGTACACGTTCTTTTGAAATATTCTTCTACTGATTGCTATTTATTTATGCTTCAGGTCTTCACTTAAATGAAACTTCATAAGAAATGTCTTCCTCATTCCTAGTGAAGGTTAGATCTTTCTGATACATATTCCCATAACATGCTAAATATGCTGTATGATCTATCAATCATCAAAACCATAAGAAAACTATTTAATGATCTCTTGGGGAAAAAAATCTTAGTTCCTTAATTAAGAATTAAAGTGATCTATTACATATATTTCCTGAAAACTCTAAAAATTGAATTACTTCTTATTTGAAAAAAGACGATTTCTGGTGTCAGTTATTAGTTGCTTGTGATAGAATAGAATTTCCCCAATACGTGACAATTTAACTCTTAACTGAAGTCCCACATGATCTCAACTAATACCTGATTTTTACAGAATAAAAAGTCATACTAAAATCTTATTATATCTAGAAATGATAATAAATTAACTACAGAGTCAATATATGGGAAATCATATTTTATATAGTAAAAAAACTCAAGATATAAATATGTACAGATGAAGGGAACTGAAAAATGTGAACACTGCTATTAGGAATGTGTGTTTTCATTTCATATCCGAATATAGTAATTTAGGAATAATATTTTAAATGTCTTATCAACATGCAAATATGCTAAGTTACTATATAATTGTTTTGAAAATCCATCAAAGAATGTTATTAGTAATTCTTATATTTTAAATTTATTGACCTTTTGTACTTTGAATCTTAAACTAAATCTCATTGCTGCAGTCCTATTGTAAGGTTTTCCTGTTTCTATCTTTAAGTTTGCTATAAATTTCTTCCTAAGCAATGAGGAATTTGAACTTATTATCTTTAAAAGTAATCTCTTATTTCATTTTCATATAATATTATCAGTTTTATTTGATCATGCACACTTCTTGGGCCTCAGATAATCATGTGAAGTTTTCATTTTAGCTATTTCACAAAATATTTTATATTTAGAAATTAAAGCAATATAAAGACTTTGGTTTGTGCCCACATATATATATGCCAAGAATTCATGGAAGAATAATTCTTTACTCAATATTTATGTTTTTAAAAATCATTGTACCTTGAAAGATATTTATCTTTGTCTACATTTCTTTTCCTCTATTTTTCCTCCTTCCTCTACTGTTTTCATTATGCCTACTCTAAAAGAATGATGATAGTCCTAATTCGTGAGCTTTTTGAAACTTTAATATGTGAAACGATAATTTACAAAGAGCTCATTAAATTGCAAATTTTTCATTGTCAGCAGAGATTCTGTATTACGAAGTCTTGAGTGAAGCCAAGATTCTGTATTTTTATAAGCACACCAAGTAATCTTGATAGATATTGTTCACTTGCAAAGATCTTCAGAGTTTCTGAAACTATTTTTCACATAGCAGAGAGTTAAAAGAGAATATACGAACATGATGCAGATGAAAATTCTAAAAAGCAATAACTGAAAACTGTTTACAAGGCAATTGGCACCTTAATCTCACTGTTCATCAAAGCAACCTGATTAATCGCAGAGTCTTTAAGGGAAAGTCTTTGGTTCGAGCTGCTGAAGTGACCTGTGAGTTCCCGTAACCTCAAGTGCATGTGAGGATCTTGAACAGAAGCACTTCAGCACTGGCTGTGTGTCGTTGTAATCAAGGGATCCCAGGGGTGTCCAGAAAATCAGAATATGAGATAGTGAAGATACTGAGGGGCACTGGCCTCAGCAGGAGTTCTCAGGAGAGCTGGTGCTTTGGGACCAACCTGTACTTTTGTCACAGAGAGCTTCCTGTGGACTGGGTGTGAAAGAAAATGGCCTGGAGTCATTTTCTCCAGGTCATTCTCTGAATTCTGTCTATAAGGACCACCCAGACTGCAACATAAGAAGAAGCACTCTCTCCCTCTCACACACACCAAAAGCAACGAAGTGGGATGAAGGACCATGCTGAAAATGCATTTCCAAAGCCAGAACAAGCCCAGGGGCATGGTTCCTGTAAGGGTCTCTGAAGAACCAGGGAGGACAGAAGAGCATCGGCCATCTTCAAGTCTAGAGAAAGAGAAATCATCTACGACAGCACCAGTCATGAGGAGCTTTTCCATCCTCCGACATCTCCCGGAACTACTCTGCCACCCGGACGTGACACTAAAAAGAAGAAAGAAAAAAGAAACCTTGGGGCAGGGAAATAAATGAAAAGCCATATCACCCTCTCCCTCAGATGGAGGCAGCATACAGGAGCTTCAATTTTGTGAAAGAAGATTCAGGATAAACAAATTCTTATTTTTGACTACAATTGGCTTCACCCATATTTAATCATTAAATTGAGACTGTGTTTGCAAGGGAAAGTGATGCATACTTTTTTTTTTTTTTTTAACTAAGAATGATTAGACAAGCTGTGGGACTGCCAAAATTTTCATTCCAGAGCAGGGAAGGGATTTTCCCAAATACAATTTAGAGGGAATCATGAATGTTGCTTATTTATGGTACCAACGGATTAAAGAAGATGGTATTTGTAAAGCACTTAGCGTAGTGCCTAAACTACAAGAAGCTTTATGCTCATTTTTCTATATGGATGAGCTGATAGATGAGATAGGTAGATGGATAGATATTGTCAGTCTGGGGGAGAAAGTCTGTGTGACGTTGGCTCTTTTCTTAGGCCATTGTAACAGAACATTCCACCATCTCAGAATATCTGTGGGAAAGGGAAGAACACAAGTGTTCAAAGTCAGAAGGTTTGGGCTAACATCTAGCTCTACACTCTAACTATGCTGGGATTTCTTTTTCCTTTCTGAGGCTCAGGTTTTTTTTTTTCTTTTTTCATTTTTACAGCATAAATAATGAAAAAAATCACAGATATCTGCCATAATGATCAAATTTTTAAATAACATATCTCACAAAATGACAAGTTTGTAGTAGAATACTTGTTAGGTTACTTTTAAATATCTTCCTTCTAGCACTGAATGCTATCATTCTGTGATTCTATTAGTACAAAAGAGATGCACAGTGGTATTGGGACATAGTGGAGAGATCTCATATGCAGGCAACACATCTGGGCTCAGATTCTAGTTCTGCCGTGAGCAGGTTACAGGACCTTGGACAGGTCACCAAAACTCTGAGAACACCTCCGTTGTGCAATGAAAACTTCAGCTTGATCCAAGGTCAGCAAGCTTTCTCTGCGACAGGAAAAAAAAGTCAGAGAATAAATATTTTAGACTTGGAGAGCTAAATGGTCTCTGTTGCAAGTACTGATCTCTGTCATTTTGGTGAGAAAGCAGACATAGACAAAGCATAAAGGAATGATTATGTGCCTCTGAGCCAATAATATTTATAGATATTAAAAATTGAATTTTATCACTTCCAGGGGAGGTGCATCAGGATGAAATTTTGATAGGGATTTTATTGACTCTGTAGATCAGTTTGGAAGTATAGTCATATTGACAATATTAAGTGTAACAACTCATGGATTTAAGAATTTTTATTTTATTTTATTGCAATCTGTGGTGGTTTGAAGCTGTATCCATGCCTGAAGAGCATGCTGTTAAATCTATTCCCATGGTATGGACTCCTTGTTAGTGGGACCTTTTGACAAGGCTACATCAGTGAAGGTGGGACCAACCTCAGTTAGGATCGGTCTTAATCCTATTACTGGCTCCTTTGTAAGGAAATGAAATTCAGACAAAGAAGAGAAAGCCACAGACACAAGAAGCTGAAAGTAACAAAACCCAGAAGAGAAGGGAGAGACCAATAGATGCTGCCATGTGTCTTGCCACGTGGCAGAAGATCCAGGGATCACCAGAAGCCAGACTTCACAAAGCAAGCATCACCTCAGTGACGACTTGGCTTGGACATTTTCTCAGCCTCAAACTGTAAGCTATTAAATTCCTCTTGTTTAAGCCAATCTATTTTACAGTATCTGCTTTGCTCCACAAAGGAAACTAAAATAATGAGTATAAGAATGACATGGAACAGATCAAAGAAGAAATGATTAACAACAGGAACAGTAATTTGAAAATATTGTGGGTACCTGAAAGTGTGTACTTTTGGCTAACAGGTGCGAAATCCAGTCTGTCACCTGATTTTTATGACCTGTGAGCTAAGAAAGAATTTTTACATGTTAAATGATTAAAAGAGTGAAAAGAAAAATAATATTTTATGACAAGTGATATGATAAACAGGAGACCCAGAATAGAAGAAAAATATTGACGGACACAAATTTCATACTTTCAAAACTTAATGAATAGTTACAGTGTGGCACTAGCATAGTGTTATATATTACCGTTACACATTATAATAACATAATGTTTATTAATCTTTACACAATCAGAACTTTATAGCTAGTTGATAAAAATCACAACATAAAAAGTCAATAAAATTTGTGGTGAATTGAAGCTGTATGTACCCCCAGAAAAGCATGTTCAAAAATATTCTTTTGAGTGTGAACTCATTATAAATAGGATCTTTTGATGAGATTACTTCAGTTAAGAAAGCTTGGCTTATGTCAATCGGGATGGGTCTAAATCCTAATGCTAGAGTCCTTTAGAAGCCAAGTGACATTCAGACTGAAAGAGACTGTGTAGGCAGAAATTAAAAGCAAGAGATTCCAGAAGCAAAAGGACAGAAGAACCACCATGTGCCTTGACATGGGACAGAGGAGCCAAGGATCACCAGCAGCCAACCCCAGAATGCTGGTCTTCAGGGCAGAAGTATTGCCTTGATAACACTAAGATTTGGACTTTTTTTTTTTGGCCTCAAAACTGTAAGCTAGTAAATTCCCATGTTTTACCTGGCCCCTTTCAGGACTTTTTTTTAGCCTTGAAAACACTTTACTAAATGAAAGAAACTAAAGGACAGATAACATATATGATTTCACTATTATAAAATGTACAGAATAGGAACATTTATAGAGAAAGTAGAGGGAACCTATTTCTGGGGAAGGACAATATTTTGTTTATGTATGGGGTAAGGTAAGACCAGACTCTGATCAAGAACAAGACTTGGCGAGATTTAAAGACTTATTATACTCACAGTTCACTGGGAAGAGGGTAGTGTGTCATTCAGGACCATGTGGGAAAAACAACAGAATTGGCCATGAGGCAAAGAGAGCAAGTGAGACTGAGAAAATATCTTCATTGTGGTTTCTGTGGGAAGCATGCAAAGGTGGAGCAGAGTCAAGCCAGTATGGAATTGGTTAGCTATATTTGAAAGTGTTGTCTTGCCAGTTGGAGTATGTTCATTGAAAAGAGGCTAGCGTCAGATGTATAGGTGTGTCTTATCAGCTGGGGATCTTAAAGTGTTTATGTATGGAAACTACAAAAGCTGGTTAATACAGATGAATTGGGAAGGGTCAGGGATAATGCGGTGGGTCTTCTAATAGGTATTGGGTTTATTTATGATTAAAATATTCTATAATTAGATAGTCGTAAATGTTTCACAACTCTGTATGTATATCAAAAACCATGTACTTGTACATTTTGAGTGAATTTTATGATAAATAATTATACCTCAATAAAGCTATTATAATATTTTTAATGTACACAAATATACAGGAGTTCTCTGGGATCAGTGGTTATAAACCTCCAGGAGTTCTAAACCATTATAATATAAATGAGTTCAATGATATTCATGTCATATTCTGAAATCTGAACTTCATTTTCTCTGATAACTTCTCTGAAACTCTCAAACAATATCATATTTTCTAAGCATCCTTGGAAATACCAAAGGTTCTTGAGTCACTAACAGGTGAAAAGCAGCAGCCTCCAGGAAAGGAGGAATGGGAGTTTATGTCAGGCATTTTAAGCAGTCCAGGTAAGGCTTTCCATCAAACACCTGCCTTTAAGAATGACATTTAATTTTTCATTTGATTCTCTTAACTTGATGATATATTGATGTTCAGTAAAGTTACTACAACCTATATGAGGTGATTTCCTATACTCTTACTCAATGAATTCTTTAGTTTAACTTCTATGTTTAGTTTGTTGATTAGTTTGGAGCTAAGTTTTATATATGGTATGAGTTAAGGGTCAACTTTCAAACTCTTGCAAGCGTTTTCCAGTTTGTTAAAGAAACTATTTACCCCTTGACAAGACTTGGCACTCTTATCAAAAAGCAATTCTCCTTGCTAAGGAAAAGGAGGTATTCCAAAAACTGCAAGAGAGAAGCAACATATTAAGTCCAAAGGGGTCCCAATAAGATTAACTGCCAATTTCTCATAAGATATCATGGAGACAAGAAGGAAATGGAATGAAATATTTGAAATACTGAAAAAAACAATTGCTAACCAAGAATTTTATATCTTGCATGACTGTTTTTTAAAAATGAGGGAGAGATTAAGCAATTCCCAGATAAACAAAAGCTGAGCAAGCTCATCATCACTAGATCTGCCCTACAAGCATCGTTTAAGGAAGTTCTTCAGACTAAAATAAAAGACGATAGACAGTGAATTAAATTATATATTATGTTATATTATATTATATATAAATGTCAGTAATATTATATTTATTTTTGTGTGTTACCCTAGTTTTTATTTCTCACAGATTCTGAAATGCAAAGGAAGTTTAAAAGAGCAATGATAAATCTATGGTTTTGCATATACAATATATGAAGATATGATTTGTAACAAGCATGACCAAAAAAAGTGCAAGGATGGAGGGGAATAGTACAGTGTATGTGTATGCTGTTGAAATTAAGTTGGAATAAAATCAACCATGATTGTTGTAGATTTGTGAGGTTAAATTTTAGCCCCATGGCAACCACAAGGAAAATATATGAAAAATATTTTCAGAAATAAATGAGAAGGGACTCAAAGTGGTATGCTACAATAAAATGAAATAAATATGAAACTAAGTGTCAAATGAAAAATTGAGGGATAAAAATGGTATAGGACTTACGAAGACCTGGTTACAAAATGACAGAAGAAAGTCCTGCATTATCAGTAGTGACTTTAAATGTAAATGGAATAAAGTCTTCAGTCATAAGGCAGAGATTGGCAGAATGGATCAAAAAAAAGCATGACCAACCTATGGACTGCTTATGAGAGACTCACCGTAAATTCAAAGACACAAGTAGTTTGAAAGTGAAAATTGAAAAAAATATATACCATGCAAATCATAACCAAAAAATAAAATGGGGTAACTAAATATAACCAGGAAAAAAATGGACTTTAAGTCAAAGACTGTTTTGAGGGACAAAGAAGTTCATTATATAATGATAAAGTTGTCAATTCAACAAGAAAACAAAACAATTATAAATATACAGGTACCTAATAGCAAAGCCTCAACATGTATCAGGCAAATATTTGCATATTTGAAGGGAGAAATAAATGAGTCAACATTAATATTAGGAAACAATTATATCACTTTAAAAAATGAAGGAATGTCCTTCTGTGCACTAGAACTGATATACATCACTGTCAGGGTAGTGGGAATGTGGAGAAACATGGGGAAGATGAAATTAATATGATCTATAGACTGTAATTAGCAGCAATATTGTAATATCCTTACATCAATGCCAAAGACGTAGTCTGTTAATAATAGGGAGTATGGGAAAATTTGCCAGCTGTATGCTATAGACCATAATTAGTAATAATAGTCTGATGATATTATCTCATAATCTGTAATAAGTATTCCACAATGGTGCAGTGTGTTGGTAGGGGGATGTTTTATTGGAATTCTGCACATGTGCATGATTGTTTTATAGGTTCACAACTTCTGAAATAAAAATAAATTTAAAAGGGAAGTAGCTGTGGCTCAGTCAGTTGGGCTCCCGTCTACCACATGGGAGGCCCTGGGTTCACATGCTGGGGCCTCCTTGTGAAGGCAGGCTCACCACATGCTGTGGAGAGCCACTGGCCTGGGTGCCGTGGAGTGCCACCTGCCTGCAAGTGCCACAGAGTGTCACTCTGGCTGCAGGCACTGCAGAGAGCCGACTCAGCAAGGTGATGTAATAAAAAAGGGAGACAAGCAAAAAACACAGAAGAGCAGGCAGCAAATGGACACAGAGAACAGACAACAAGCAAGCTGCAAGGGGGGAAATAAAATTAAAAATTAAAAAAATACATTTAAAAAATGGATGGACCATCTAGACAAAAGATCAATAAGGAATAGAAGACTTGACTGATATTCTAAACCAGTTAGACTAACAATTACATATAAAACATTTCAGCCAACAACATCAAAAAACACATTCTTTTCTGGTGCAGATAGATCATTCTCCAGGATAGACAATTTATTAAGCCATAGAATACTTAATAAGTTAAAAAGTATTGCAATCATACAACATATCTTCTCCAACCCAAATGGAATGAAGCAAAAAATCAATAACAGGGAAGCAGACTTGGTCCAGTGGTTAGGGCATCCGCCTACCACATGGGAGGTCTGCGGTTCAAACCCCGGGCCTCCTTGACCCGTGTGGAGCTGGCCCACACACAGTGCTGATGCACACAAGGAGTGCTGTGTCATGCAGTGGTGTCGCCGCGTAGGAGAGCCCCATGCACTACGAGTGTACCCCGTAAGGAGAGCCGCCCAGCGTGAAAGAAAGTTCAGCCTGCCCAGGAATGGCACTGCACACATGGAGACCTGACGTAGCAAGATGACACAACAAAAAGAAACACAGATTCCCTTGCGGCTGACAACAACTGAAGCGGACAAAGAAGAACACACAGCAAAAAGACACAGAGAAGAGACAATGAGGGGAGTGGAGAAGGGGAGAGAAATAAATAAAAACAAATCTTAAAAAAAATCAATAACAGAGGGAGAGCTGGAAATTTCACAAACATATTGAAATAATACAATATTGTTGAATAACCCTAAACAACCAATGACCAATAGAAGAAATCACAAGGGAAAATAGGAAATATCTTGAGGTGAATAAAAACTAAAACACAGCATGCCAAAATTTATGGAATGCAGCACAGATTTGCTCAGAGGGAAATTTATAGGTCTAAATACTTATGTTATTAAAGAAGATATATCTCAAATTAATGAACTTATCTCACCACTGAATAATATAGAAAAAGAGGAGCAAACTAAACCTACAGGAAGAAGAAGGAGATAACAAAGATTGGAACAGAGATAAATGAAATAGAGAATTAAAAGACAATAGAGAGAATCAACAAAGCTAAAAGTTAGTTCTTTGAAAACAATGAAATTGGCAAATTTTTAGCAAGACTGAAAGAGCAAAATAGAAAGAGGATGCAAATAATTAAAATTAGAATTGAATGTGGAACATTATTACCAATAATAGAAATAAAAAGAAAGGATTATAAGGGATAATATGAACAATTGCATGCCAACAAGTTAGATAGCCTAGATGAAATGGGCAAATTCCAAGAAACACACAAACCGCCTAAACTCACTCAAGAAGAAATAGAGGATCTTAGCATATGGACAATAAAAATAGCAATTGAATTAGTAATCAAAAAACTATCCCCAAAACAAAAGCCTCGGGCCACATGACTCCACTGGAGAGTTGCACTAACATTCCAATCCCACTCAAAATCTTCCAAAAAATCTTAGAGGATGGAATAATAGCTAACTCATTCTATGAAGCCAATATCATGACCATACCAAAGCCAGATAAAGATATCACAAGAAAAGAAAATTACAGAAAAAATAATCCTTATAAATAGACATACAAAAAGTCTCAACAGAACACTAGCCAATTGTACCAGTCAGCCCAAGGAGTAATGATGCAAAATACCAGAAATTGGTTGGATTTTATAAAGGGTATTTATATGGGGTAAGAGCTGACAGATGCCAGGCCATAAGCATAAGTTACTTCCCTCACCAAAGTCTATTTTCATGTGTTGGAGCAAGATGGCTGCCAACATATGTGAGGGTTCAGGCTTCCTGGGTTTCTCTCTTCTCTCTGGGTTCAAGATTCCTTTCTTTCCAGGGCTGGCTTCTCTTTCCTCAGTGTGATTACTTCCCTGGGATCCAGCTTAAGGTTTTAGCATCAAACTCCAAAATCAAAACTCTAACATCAAAAACCCTCTGTCCTTGCCATGCCTTTTCTCTGTGAGTCCTACATCCTAATGACATGGCCCAATCAAAGCCCTAATTATAACTCAATCATGCCCAGTAATAGATCAGATTACAAACATAATCCAATATCTATTTTTGGAATTCATAACCATATCAAACCACTATACCAGTCAAATCCAGCAGAAAGAATTATACACCATGATCCAGTGGGATTTAACCCTGGAATGCCAGGATAGTTAAACATAAGAAAATAATTAATTTAAAACTTTATATTAAAAGAATGAAAAAAACAAACATAATCATCAAAATTGATGCAGAAAAGCCATTTCTGAAAATCCTTCACTATTTATTGATAAAAACAAATAGAAAATTAGGAGTAGATGGAAATTCCCTCAACATGATAAAGGACATATATGAAAAATCTACAGCCACATCATACTCAATGGTGAAATATTCAATGTTCTCACCCTAAAATCTGGAACAAGACAAGGATATCCATTTTCTCTATAGTTATTCAACACTTATTTCATTTCTACAAAAAGCATTTAGGCAAGTAAAATAAATAAAAGTCCAACAAATTGGAAAGGAAGAATTTAAAATTGTTCTCTATTTGCAGATGAGTTAATCTTGTATATTGAAAATCCTGAAAAATCCACAACAAAGCTGTTCCAGCTAAATAAATGAATTCTGCTTAGTGGCTGGGTACAACATAAACATTCAAAAATCAATTGTGTCTTTATACTTTCATAATTAATAGTCTAAAGAGGAAATCAAGCATAAAATTCCATTATTCCATTTACAAGAGCAACTAGTAAAAGCAAATATCTAGGAATAAATCTCTCCAAAGAAGTAAAGGACCTATACTGTACATGGAAAACTATAAAGCACTGCTAAAGAAGTCAAAGAAGATATAAATAAAAAGATCATTGTATGTCGATGGTTTGGAAGATTAAGATTGTTAAGATGTCAATCCTACCTAAAGCAATTTATAGATTCAATGCAATCCTAATCAAAATTCCAACAGACTTCTTTACAGAAATGGAAATGCAGATCATCAAATTTATATGGAAGTGTAAGTGATCCTGAAAAGCCAAAAACATCCTGATAAAGAACAAAGTTGGAGAAAATTCCCAATTTTAAAACTTTTTCAAAGCCACAGTAATCAAAATGGCATGGTACCAGCACAAGGACAGACATACAGAATAATGGAATTACATTAAGTACTGAGAAATCATCTCACATTTTTGGCCCACTGATTTTTGATAAGGAGGGAAAGACCACTCAACTGGGAAAGAATATTTTCTTCAACAAATGGTGCTGGGAAACTGGAACTCCATTTGCAAGAGAATGAAGGTGGACCCCTACTTCACAACCTATGCAAAATGTAAATAAAAATGTATCATAGACCTAACTATAAGAACCAAAACTAGTAAAAACAACTAGAAGAAAGTATAAGGAAGCAACTTCATGATAGGCAATGATTTCTTAGACTTTATAACCAAAGCATAAGAAACAAAAGAAATAGTTAAATGAGATTTCATTTAAAATAAAAACATTTGTTCTTCAAAGTATTTCATCACAAGAGTAAAATGGCAACCTACAGAATGGGAGAAAATATTTGGAAGCCACATATATGATATGGGTTAATATTTGGAATATATAAAGAAATCCTATACTCTGTAACAAAAATTCTGACATCTAATTACAAAATAGGCAAACTATTGAATAAATATTTGCTCAAAGAAGATATGCAAATGGCCAAAAAGCACATGAAAATATTCTTAACATCATTAGTCATTAGGAAACACAAATTAAAACAAAAAACGATACCATTTCATACACAACAGAATGACTACTATTTAAAAAAATAGGTAATATCAAGTGTTATAGAAGGTGTGGAAAATTAGGAGCAGACATTCATTCCGGGTGTGAATGTAAAATGGTGTAGCACTGTGGAAGGCAACTTTCAGTTCCTAAGAAAGTATAGAATTACCAAATGACTGAGCAATCCCACTGCTAGTTATACATACCCAAAAGAATTGAAAGTAGGGACTTGAAAGGATATTTGAACATTATAGTTCATAGCAGCATTACCCACAGTTACAAAAAGATGGAAGCAACCAAATTTCCATTAACAGATGAATATAGAAACAAAATGTAATAGATTCATATAGTGGAATATTATTTAGCCTTAATAAGAAAGGAAGGTCTAACATATATGAAATTATAGAAGAACTTAGAAGACATCATACTGAGTGAAACAAACCAGATACAAAGGAGCAAATATTTTGGGATTTCTTTGATAGAGTATAATTAGAATAAGCAAATTCATAGAGTCCCGTATTCATATGGAATTAGAATACAGGTTACTATGGGCTTAAGTGGGGTAGAGAATGTGTAGTTAATGCTTAATGGGTATGGAATTTTTGTTTGAGGTGATGGAAAAGTTTTGGTGTGGATGACAGTGACTGAAGCACAACATTGTAAATTCAGTTAACAACACCGTGTTATATATTTGTGGTTAAAAGGGGACATTTTAGGTCATATATATGCTACTGGAATGAAAATTTTAAAAACACACCTAAGTCTGTACAACAGAAATTGTGAAACGGAATGTAAACTATGCATTATAGTTAATAGTATAATTATAATAATATTTTTTCTTTAATTGTAACGAAGTTACCACATTAATACAAAATAATAATAATTATACTATTAACTATAAGATCGAGTTCTATGGGAATTCTGTATTCTCCCAATGATTTTCCTGTAAAACTACTTCTCAAATAAAGATAAAATAACAATTCTACATCAGTATCTGATCAGGTTTCTGAACTCTTATTTCTTTTCTCTTGATCTTTTATCTGTCCTTGTGCCAGTACCACAATTTTTTGATTACTGTTTGTAGCAGTTTGATGTGATTATGAATTCCCAAAATAGATAACGGATTATGTTTGTAATCTGATCTGATCTGGGTTTGACTGAGTTATGATTAGGGCTTTAATTGGGTCATGTCATTAGTGCATTGAGTCCCCACACACCAAGGCATGGCAAAGGACAGAGTTGAGGGTTTTTGATGTTGGAGTTTTGATGTTGGAGTTTGATGCTGAGGCCTTAAGTTGGAGCCCGGGGAAGTAAGCTCACAGAGGAAAGAGAAACCAGACCCAGGAAGAAAGGAAACTTGAACCTATAGAGATGCAAGACCCTGGAAGGGAGGAACCCAGGAGGCCTGAACCCTCACAGATATCAGCAGCCATCTTGCTCCAACACATGAAAATAGACTTTGGTGAAGGAAGTAATTTATGCTTTATGGCCTGGCATCTGTCAGCTCCTACCCCAAATAAATACCCTTTATAAAAACCAACCAATTTCTGGTATTTTGCATCAGCATCCCTTTGGCTGCCTGATACACCATTGCCTTGTAATGCATTTTGAAATTAGGAAGTGTGAGTCTTCTAACTTTGTTTTTCTTTTACAATATGATTTTCATTAATCCATGCCCCATACCCTTCCATATAAATCTGATGGTCAGCTTTTCCATTTAGGCAAAGAAAGCTTTTGGAATTTTGATTTGTTCGTGTTGAATCTGTAAAATGGGTTGGGTAATGACACATTAACAATATTTAATCTTCCTATTCATGAACACAAGATACCTTTCTATTTATTTATATTCTTTAATTTCTTTTAATAATGGTGATTTGTAGTTTTCCATATAAAAGTCCTTTACAGTTTAAATTTTTCTTAGATACTTTATTATTTATTCTAATGTTCTTTTATTAGATATTGCAAATGGAATTGTCTTCTTGATTTCCTTTGTATTGTTCATTGCTGCTGAAAAGAAAAATTTTGATTTTTGTACATTGATCTTAAACCCCAATACTTTCCTGAATTCATTTATTACCTCTAGTTGCTTTCATATAGATTCTTTGGGATTTTCTATATTTGGATCATACCTTCTACATATGGGGATGGTTTAATTTCTTCCTTTCCAATATGGATATTTTTATTTTTTTTTGAATGCAATGTCTTTGGTTAGAATTTCTAGTATAATGTTTAATAAGAGTGATGAGAATGGACATCCTTGACTTATTCCTGATCTTAGGGATAAATTTTCCATTTTTAACCACTGAGTATTATGTTATTTCTGTATTTTTCATATTTGTTTCTCTATAGTTCTATTATAAGGTATATTGGTCTATAATTTTCTTTTTTGTAATAGTTTTATTAGGCTTGATATTAAGGTGACACTGGTTTCATAAAATGAGTTAGGGAGTATCAGAAGGATTGATGTTAATTTTTCTTTGTATGTTGGTAAAATTCAACAGTTAAGCCCCTGGTCCTGAATCTTTCTTTCTTGGGCAGTTTTGATTCTTGACTGAATCTCTCTGGTTATTACTGGCCCACTTATTCATTTTATTTTTTCTTGAATCTGTTTAGATAATTTGTCTGTTTCTAGGAATTTGTCCATTTCATCCATATTTTCTAATTGGTTGGCATTGATTGTTCACAGTATCCTTTCATAATCTTTTTATTTCTGTATGATCAGTGGTCATGCCCCACCTAGGGAATCAATTTTTTATTATCCTCTTCACGGACATGTGTATTTCCATTCAATCCAATCAGTTATCAGCTCTGTGCATTTTACCTTCTAAAATGTGTGCATATCTCCATTTTTCTTCTCACTCACCATTTCAAGTCTAGATTACTGAACGAACTCAGCATGTCTCCATCATTTTTCTAAGTCCATGTGATATAACCATACTGACTTTTCTTAAACTTTTCAAATGAACCACAATCCATCCTTAAGCATGCCAATAATTCAGACCCACTCTCTTTTCTACTTAAACTCTTTCTGTAGCCCCAATTAGGTCATTTCCGCTGAATCTTCAGAAATTGACTGAGCTGCTACTTCTTCTAGGCATCTCCCTGCCTTCCCTTTCTTTGATATTTTGCCCTTGCTGTGACTCCACTAAAATTCCACAATAATTTGTTATAATTTTATGTTCAATTTTCTCTACCCCACTGTATTAGTCTGCCAAAGGAATGCTGAGACAAAGTGCCAGAAATCTGTTCTCTTTTATAAAGGGTATTTACTTGGGGTAAAAGCTTACAGTCTCAAGGCCATGGAAAGACCAACTCAATGTACCATAGGAGCTACTTTCTCACCAAAGTCAACTGCCATGTGTTGAAGCAAGATGGTGGGTGATCTCTGCCTGGTCTCTCAGGTTTTCCTCTATCAGTCTCTGGCATAGTGCTTGTTTCTTTCCAGGCCCTCTCAACTACCCAGCTGCTCTGTTCTCCTCTGCTGCAAACTATAAGGCAAATGGCTCATCTCTCCCCGGGCCCCCAGGGCCACAGGATCAAATATGATATTGCTATCTCTCTTCTTGTGTCTTCTTGAGCAAGTGTCCATATTATAGACCCACCAAGAGGCAGGGACTCAATCTGAGTCACATCTTAACTGACATGTTCGACTCAAAGCTCTGGTCTTACAGATAATTTAATCAAGGGCCCCTCAGCTGATACCTCAAAGGGTATCACACCCAGAATAGATTAGTTTACACACATAATCTTTCTCTTTTTGAGATTCACAAATAATCTCAAACTGCCAAACCCACTAATAATTATTAATTCCATGTTGTGGTGCCGTCCAGCTGCTCCACTCCCGAAGAGGTAAGGACGAACAGAGCAAGACAACACACAGTAACCGCTCTGGAGATGCAGGCTGGTGACGCAGGTCTGATTTATTGAGGAAGTGTAGTAGCTTTTATAGACTGTGAGGCAATGTGCAAGCAGCTTACTGGCTATGCTAATTTAGTGAGGCTGATTGGTTCATGTGCTCTAGTTGCTGCGGGGAAGGCAGATTTCGGGGGACATGCCCGGGAGTCCACCGCATACCTCGGCACCATCTTTTGGGTGGAACCCCAAAGGCCTTATAGTTAGAGAGGTTTTCCTACGTCTAACAAGGCATCGGCAGCTTGCCCACATTTCTAGAGGGCAGGAATCACTCCTTTTTCATTATATTATACTCTAGGGAAATAATCCCATGCTCAACAAATATTTGCTTAATGACTAAATGAAAGAATAAATGAACGAATCAATGGAATAATATCTGTAAAATACTGAGCAGGCTTTCAATAAACTTTGAAAAACATGTCAGTGCCATTATTCCTCTGCTCCTTCCCATTTTGCAGTGAAGTGGCTTATAATGGAAGGCTCCTTAGAACTGGAAAGCATGGTGCATAGAGAAAAAGATAGAGGTGCTGTTGTTTTTTTCCCGTGTAAGCAATTTTTAACCATTCTGATTCTCCATTTCCTCATCTATAAAATGAGTGTGATAAAACCTCAGAAGGTTGTTTGATAAAACTTCAGAAATGTAGTATGCAAAACCTGTCAATTGCCGTTTCTTGATTTTCTCATCCTCGCACAGTTCCCCTCCCTTCCCCAGACAGTCTTGAGAAAGGATATCTCTGAGGCTTTTAATAATAAACCCTTCTCTTTTTCTCTTATAAAAAAATTCTTTGTACTATTTGGAAGTTAGAGCTAGAGAAATGAACACATACTATATTTGTATTTGTTAATTAATTTTTAAAAGATTTGATAGTCCCTATTTTCCTTAGAAAATATATTTCACTGTCTTTTTATTGAAAACAATGGGAAATGAACCATGTCAGACAATTCTCATTGACCCCATTTTTCTATCCTCTACATTTTCAAGGGCTTGGAAACTGTTCCAAAGGGAGGGAAAAGTGAATCATCGCCTTCCTGGTACATGCATTTCAGATTGTCAGATTGGATTTGAAAATAACATTATATCGTTTCACTTCACCATACAGCATGGGCTTCTCTCAGCTTCATGACCTCTTTTTCGTTCCCCAGGTACTTTAATCTAAGGCTTCTCTGCCCATGGGCTTGATAAGCACCTAGTTAGAGCAAGGAATGTAAGACCAGGTCTCCTGGTCTCCTTTGCATGTAAGGTTTTAAGCTCAGACCTTGAAAGGTCACATCTTTTCTAACCACGACTAGCCTCAGGCACTTAGAGCTAAGAGCAACCTCTCCACCCCTGTCATTTGAGGCAAAATAAGCTTCCTCTTCCGATTGCTATGGAAAGTTTTCTCTCCTTTGTTTGTTTATTTATTTTCCCAAACACCCAGTCCAGCCAGATGACACACTAGCAAAGCTGGGGCAATAGTGAAGTCAGGAGCTGGGCACCATCTTGCAAAATAAATCTAGCACAGTGGTTACATTTCCAGGCTCTGCAACTTTGCTGTTCGGATTTAAGTCTTTTTGCAAATCACATAGGGCAGATTTCTGACGCACCTTGCAAGTACTTACATCATTTGTAAAATAGGAATGTTAAGGGTATTTTCTTCCCAGGGTCGTTATGTATGTTCGGTTAGCTTAGAATACAGCCTGTCACTAACAGTCGATGTCAGCTATTGTTATCAGGCTTCACATTCCAACAATGTCAATTAAGGCAAAGGAGAGCGTGGGCCTGGTGAAGCAATGGGGGTTACTGGAACAGTCCTACACTAGGCTGGATGTACTAGGGACAAGGCAGGATTTTTTTTTTAATTGAAAAGTAAGCAATCAAAAAAATCCCCACTGATCCTCCAAGTTTTTAAGGTTTACAGAGAGTAACCATTTAGTTACACTGAATTTTTTGCTTTAACCTATAATTTATTATATCTAACCTGAATATGTTCTCACAGGATATAGTATAACAAGATATATTTCAATGTGTCCTTCTGTGCACATTCAGCAAAACATAATTTAGAAGAAACATTTAGAATTGTGGTTGTTCTAAGAAATAGATAACTTGCATGGTTTTCCTTTTACTTTTGGGGGTAGAGGAGGGAGGATGGGTGGTTAGATTTATGCAGACGATGGTGTCATCCAAGCTCGAGAGGGGTCAGCTGGTCTCATACATTCATTTAACATCCTATTTGTCAGAGGCCCAAGGCTGAGTGGAAGGAAATGCAGTTCTCACAAGAAAGTGCAAATCATGGATGGAAGTCAGGTACATGGGGGAAAAATGGCAGAGATATCCTATCCTCTTGGCAGATGTGCCTTGGCTGATCTCATGTTTTATTCTTTTTTCTGTTACTTTTTAACTTTATATGAAACACGGCAGAGCACAGAGAGAATGTAGGCTTTAAAATTAGAAACAAGGTCAAATCCAAAGTCTGTTACTCAGGGACAAATGCCAGCCTCGAGCATCAGTGCCTGTAAAATGGAGGTCAGCCTAATGACATGCTTTACTTTAAGGACTAAATGTATAAACCTTACGTTAATGCCACAGCACTGCTGGCTCCAGCTGCAAACATCAGGTCCAGCCTCCTCTGTCCTGGGATTAGAAGGGCCTGGCAAACCAAGCCTCTGCTTCTGCTGCATCTGGCTGTATCCCCTCAACTTCATGCAGGAGGTACATGAATGACCACAATGCAAGACCCAGACCCTATTTTTAGATTCTAGGACACAGGGCTGTCCAAATGTAGGAAAAGATATGCACAAAAGAGTATCTGCTCTATGACATGTTTTTCAGAGAGTGATACTGTGTGCTGAACACCTTATCGAACATGGTTTGCATGTAATGTGGTAGGCACTTTCACGTAATCAAAACCTTGATTCACACGCAAACTCTGTGGTGGTGGTAAGCCAAAAAAATTACTGCAAATTTTAAAGTCAAAGGATCTAAATCCCTGTTTTGCAATCCTAGGACTAGATGAGATCTTTGGGCTCTTCTAACGTATCTTTTAAAATTTGCAAACACATGGACTCTGAGGAGTGAAGCAGGTAACCCAGGAATCCACCCAAGCTCCAAGCACAGTCCATGGAATAGATAGATGATACTGTCCACACTTTACACACTATACTTTTTTAAATGCATGTCCATGTTTATGCAATTAGTAAGAGCAGAAATATACCGAAAATATTTTTTAAGGTGAAAATCTCCATCACTGGATACTAAATCTTTAAACTCTTGTGGTGTGGTGCTGGGGAGCCTCTGTAAAATATGAAATATGCAGTCAATTAACATCAGAAATCTCAAAATTGTATCTAATAAACAGATATTTAGGTAATTTGAAATATGTTGAATCATCTTCAGAGAAATTTGACTCAAAAGTATTTTTTAATCCCTTGCTTTTCTGCCACCTACAATTTAACAAATAATTGAGAAATAAGAGTTTAAGATCAATTAGGTTGGAAACCACTGATCTTATCTAAACCCTCTTTTTTCTGTAAGGAAACTAGAGCCTCAAATGATGAAGTTAATTGCATGAGGTGACATAGATAAATAAATGGTGGACCAAAGTCTGCAAAACATTGCCCAATATTCTTTCTACAACTACCTCCACCTTTTTAAAATTGAACATTTTATTTTGTGATAAGTTTAGATTGGCATGCAGTTGTAAAAAATAATATAGAATGATCCTGTGTTCCCTCTACCCAGTTTTCCCAATGATAACATTTCACAAAATGCAGTAAAATGCTCCATCCAGAATATTAACATTCCTCTAACCGCTGATCTTATTTCCCCAGTTTTATTTGTTCTCATTTGTGTGTATTCATCTTTACAATGTCATCACATACATCCACCACCAGTCAAGATGCAGAACAGTTGCTTCATCAAAGAGATCATGCCCATCTCCTTCTCCCCACATTCAACTGTAGTCCTTAAACCCTGGCAAGCAATAAATTATCCTCCATTTCTGTAAATTTGTCATTTTAAGAATATCATATGAATGGATTCATAGAGTATGCAGCACTTGGGATTGACATTTTCCACTAAGCATAGCATAATACCCTGGAGATGCATTCAAGTTGCATCTATCAATAGTTTATTTCTTTTAATTGCTGAGTAGTATCCCATAGTATGGATGTACCACAGTTTGTCTGACTTGTACACATTGAGGGTTATCTGGGTTGTTCTCAGTTTGGGGCTTTTATGTATAGTTTTTATATAAACATAACTTTTCCTTTCACTGGGAGAAGATTGCAGTTGCTGGATGTTTTGTTTAGTATACGTACATTTTTGTTAACAGCTTTGTTGAAATAGAATTCACAATTCATACATTTAAAGTGTACAATTCAATAGCTTTAGTATATTCACCACGTTTTTAGAATGTATTCATTAGCCTATAAAGAAATTCTGCACCCCTTAGCCAATACCCCCATGCTCTAGACAACTGCCAATCTACTTTCTCTATTTAGAGAATGGCCTATCAGACATTTCATATAAATGGAATCGTACAATCTGTGGTCCTTTTTGACTAGATTCTTTCTCTTTGCATAGTGTTTTCAAGGTTTATCCACGTTATATACGTGTATCAGATTTAGAGGAATTGTTGGGTCATATGGTAACTCTATGTTTCACCATTTGAAAAACTACGAGGCTGTTTTCCAAAGTGGCTGCAACATTTAACATTCCCACCAGCAATGTCTGAGGGGTCCAGTTTCTCTCTCTTTTGGCCAACACTGTTATTGCTTGCATTTTTAGTATATTCCTCCTAGCTGGTGTGAGGTGACATGTAATTGTGTTTTTCATTTGATTTGTATTGCTCTGATAGCTACTGATGTCAAGTAGCTTGTTTTACAATGTGTTTTCTCATTGTGTGGATTATTTTTTTTTACTTTCTTGATGATATTCTTCAAAGTTCAAACGTTTTTAATTTTCATGATGTTTATCTAATCATTTCTCTTGTTGCTTGTGCTTTTTGTATCATATCTAAGACATCATTGCCTTATCCAAGGTCATGAATAGTTATATCTATGTTTTCTTCTAGTTGTTTTACAACCTTAACTCTTACATTTAGGTCTTTGATCCATTTTGAGTTTTTCTTTTCTTTTTTTAATACGGTGTGATATAGGGGTCTAAATTTGCATGGTTAGCTGTATAAGGAACTGCCAAACTGTTTTCCAGATTGGCAGTAACATTTCACATTTACACAGTAAAGTATGAGTGACCCAGTTTCTCAGCATTCTTACCAGCATTTGGTGTTGCCACTAATTTTTATTTCAACCATGCTCATAGGTGTTGTGGTTTTGATACAACATTATGGTCTTAATTTTCATTACCCTGATGGCTAATGATGGAGAATGTTTTACTATGTGCTTATTTGTCATCTGTATATGCTCTGTAGTTAAATGTCTGCATATGCGCTGTAGTTAAATGTCTGCTCATGTTTTGGACCTGTATAAGACTTAAATATTTACTCTTGAATCTTGAGAACTCTTTATATTTTCTATAAACTAGTCTTTTGTCACATAAGTTTGCAAATATTTGCTCCTAATATGTATCTTACCTTTTAATCTCCTCCAGATCTTTTCCAGGAAAAAAATGTTTTTAGTTTTATTAATATATATCAGTTTTTGAACTTTTGTTTGTAGAGATTGGTTTTGATAATTCTAAGAATTCTTTGCCTAAGTATGCTCCCCCAAATTTTGTTTTGTGTTTTCTTCTAAATACTCATAATTTCACACCTTATGTATAAGTTCATGACCTGTTTTGAGTTAATTTTTGTGTAAGGAATGAGGTTTAAATTGGGATTTTTTAATTTTTAATGTTTTATTTTTTTTGGATGCCTGTTTGTTCCAGCATCATTTACTGAAATGACTGTATTTGGTCACTGAATGCTTTTGATTCTTTTCGAAAAAATCATTTGGAGATATGTGGATGTGCCTGTTTCTGGGGTCTCTATTATGTTCAATTGATCACTTCTCCTGTGAACACAGCACATTATTTCTTTACAGTAATATTAAGATAGTACTTCTTTTTTTTTAAATTATTTATTTATTTTTAAAAATTACATTAAAAAAATATGAGGTCCCATTCAACCCCACCGCCCCCACCCCCCACTCCCCCCACAGCAACACTCTCTCCCATCATCGTGACACATCCATTGCACCTGGTAAGTACATCTCTGAGCATCACTGCACCCCATAGTCAATGGTCCACATCATAGCCCACACTCTCCCACGTTCCATCCAGTGGGCCCTGGGGGGATCTACAATGTTCCATAATTGTCCGTGAAGCACTACCCAGGACAGCTCCACGTCCTGAAAACGCCTCCACATCTCATCTCTTCCTCCCATTCCCCAAACCCAGCAGCCACCATGGCTACCCTTCCCACACCCATTCCACATTTTCTCTGTGGCCACTGGATTGGTTGTGTCCATTGCACATCTATGTCAAGTGGGGGCTTAGATTCCACATGGATACTGGATGCACTCCTCCTACTTTCAGTTGTAGACACTCTAGGCTCCATGGTGTGGTGGTTGACCTTCTTCAACTCCATGTTAGCTGAGTGGGGTAAGTCCAATAAATCAAAGTGTAGGAGCTGAAGTCTGTTGAGGCTCTGGGCCTGGGTGTCATATTATCAGTCCAGAGATTCAAATCCCCTAAATATATCTAAAACCCCAGCACCAACTACAATTCCAATAAAGTAGCATGCAAGTCTTGTGAAAAGAGATCCCCTCTGAGTCCAATTCCATCACGCAGAAACACCAGCTCCAAAGAAGGGCCATCTGCCATGGTAGTGAACCCCATCTGCCATGACCATAGAACCCATGGGTCTCTTTATTCCTCAAAAGAACCAATACCTGGGGTTGTATCTACTTTATCTATCTCTTAGACTCTGCTCAGTTATGCATAAGGGCATTGCTTCTGACAATCTCCAGACTCTTTTTTAGAGACTCATAGCCTTATATTCTCATTTCTCCTTTCCATTTCCCCCTTACATTAGGTCAAACAGCATTTTTAAGTCATGTTATTATATGTAGACAGGGATATTCTGCTGATCCATATTGAACCTTTAATTCAAGGTCATTTTCTAGTTGCATCTTCAGCTGGTATGTGGTAGTGATCCCTCGGTGCCAGGGAGGCTCATCCCCGGGTGTCATGTCCCACGCTGGGGGGAATGCACTGCATCTACATGCTGAGTTTGGCTGTGAGAGTGGCCACATTTGAGTAACATGAAGGCTGTCAGGAGGAAACTCCCAGGCACAGAGCTACTCTAGGCCTTATTCTTATTGTAGGTGTATAGGCTCAAAAGCATAGCCATTAGTATCAGGAGCCCACTGTTGGGCCCTCCTTCCTTCCTGGTTCTTGCCGTTGCACCTAGGGGACTGCCGCTGCTCCCCCAGGGTCTATGACAGTGACCCCCAGCCAGGAGCCCAGTACCCCCCCAGCTGTTGTTTTTAATTTTTTCTACTATGAGTATATCTAGACATTACTATATACCCTGGGCATATGCCCTGTATAACTCCCTGTCAACCATATATATCCTGTCAATAACATCCTATATCAGTATTCCTCCGCTGCCATTGTTGAACCACTCTGTGATCCAAAACTTCCTGTAAAGTGAATCCCAACATAATGTCAGCTTCACAAGAGTCTTAGATCACCTAAATTCATATATACAATATACAGTACTTCCCCAGATTCACCATAAAACCTTTTCCCTTCCACAGCGATAATCTTTTAACTTATTCATATCATATTTCCTGAAACTGATGTATAGATTCCAAGACAATAGCTTTCAAACAAGGTGACATCTGTGCTTACTATGTGGTCCATACTTTAGGTTGTACAGTTTTCTAAATTTTTTAGTTATCCTATGTTTTGCCTTATGGCTTACATTATTAGTCTGTCGTCCCCTATATGTTTTTGGTGTAATATTACATGTTTTATATTCATCTTCGTGTACTCTCACAAAACTCCTCTCTTGCCCCCATATTTACCTTGGTTCCATCCATTCCACATCCATTTTCCCCTCCCCTATATTATCTTAGCCTGCACCTTTCCAAGAAACTTCAGAATAAGCTTTCCTGAGATTGTGATAGAAAAACATTTTGGATTTATGAAAGGAATTGGGATAAATACATAGATCAATTTGCAGAGATATAGTACTTTTACTAAGTTGAATCTTTCAATCCATGAACATAGTGTATCTATACATCAACTTAAGTCTTCTTTTATATCATTAATCAGGATTTTTTTTTCATTTTTAGCATGCAGATATTGAAAATCTTTTATGAAACATGTACATTTTCTTTGGACAATTGTAAATTGTAATCGTAAATTGTCAGTTATTCTTTTAAATTCTGTTACCATGTGTTCATTGCTTACTAGAAATATACTTACAGAAATGTGATTTATAATAGTTTTTCTTAATGAAGTCACATATTAGTTGAAGAAGATTTTGGTGATTCTTCAGGATTTTCAGTATAGACCATCACAGCATCTGCAAATAGGGAAAACTTTGTTTCTTTTTTTCCAATACCTGTACCCTTTCTATCCATTTTCTTCTCCCTCCCCTCTACCCTTCCTTAGTTCCTTTCTTTTTCCCCATTGCAGTGTTTAGAACTCATAATTTTCCAAACTATTTTAAATAATAGTGATGAGAGTGAATATTCTTTCTCTATGTCCAGTCTTAGAGGAAATGCATTATGTCTTTATTATATATGTTGTTAGCTTTGGCTTTTGTAAATGTTCTTCATTTTTCATGAATGAGTTTTGAGATTTGTCAAATGCTTTAACTGTGTCAACTGATATGAGTCATGATTTTTTAAATATACATCGTTTATGGATAGGTGGATTACATTGATTGAATTTTGAATATTGGACTAATCTTGCATATCTAGACTGAGGCTCACTTGGTCTAGGTCATGGTATATAATTTGTTTTTTATATATTATTAGATTCCATTTTCTAAATTTTTTTTTGAAGATTTTCTTGCATCTAAGATCAAGAGGACTATTTTACTGTAGTTTCTGTCTTTATGTCACCTTTGGTTTTTCAATCTTGGTAATACTGGTCCTATAAAGGTAGTTGGAGAGTTTTCCCTTTTCTTCTATTTTATGTAAAAGTTGCATGAAATTATTGTTAATTTTTCTCTTAAAATGTTTAAGGATTTTGGGAAACAGACTTGGCCCAGAGGTTAGGGCGTCCATCTACCACATGGGAGGTCCGCGGTTCAAACCCCGGGCCTCCTTGACCCGTGTGGAGCTGGCCCATGTGCAGTGCTGATGAGCGCAAGGAGTGCCCTGCCACGCAGGGGTGTCCCCCAGGTAGGGGAGCCCCACGCGCAAGGAGTACACCCTTAAGAAGAGCCGCCCAGCGCAAAAGAAAGTGCAGCCTGCCCAGGAATGGTGCCACCCACACTTCCCGTGCCACTGACGACAACAGAAGTGGACAAAGAAACAAGACGCAGCAAATAGACACAGAGAACAGACAACTGGGGGGGGGGGGAATTAAATAAATAAATCTTAAAAAAAAAATGTTCAAGGATTTTATTGTGGAAGTAGTTGGACCAGGAAATTTCTTTTTGGGATACTCTTTTATAATTTTAATTTAATTGATGGTTATAGTGCTACTGATTTTATATATCAATATTAGTTAGGAGTTTACATTTTGTAGTTTCAATGAGCTGGTTCATTTCTTCTAGATTTTCACATTTCTGAGCTAAAGCAGTTTGTGCTTTCCTTTATTATTCTTTTTTTTTTTTTTAAAGATTTATTTATTTATTTAATTTCCCCCTCTCCCCTGGTTGTCTGTTCTCTGTGTCTATTTGCTGCATCTTGTTTCTTTGTCCGCTTCTGTTGTCGTCAGCGGCACGGGAAGTGTGGGTGGAGCCATTCCTGGGCAGGCTGCACTTTCTTTCGCGCTGGGCGGCTCTCCTTAGGGGGTGCACTCCTTGCGCGCACCCCCTACACAGCTCCCCTACGCGGGGGACACCCCTGCATGGCAGGGCACTCCTTGCGCGCATCAGCATTGCACATGGGCCAGCTCCACATGGATAAGGAGGCCCGGGGTTTGAACCGTGGACCTCCTATGTGGTAGACGGAAGCCCTAACCACTGGGCCAAGTCCTTTTCCCTCCTTTATTATTCTTTTAATGGTTCCATTATCTGTAGTTATTTCCTATTTTTTATCCCTGATATTGTTCATATGTCTTCTTACTTTCTAATGTTTTCAGTTTGCTGGCGTTTACCAATTTTATTTTTGTTGTTTTTTAAACTGATTTTTTGTTTCACTGATTTTTCTCTATTTTGTGCTGGTTCTTCATTTCATTTATTCCTGTCCTTATCCTTACTATTTCATTTCTTCTACTTACCTTATTCTTCTCTAAATTTTGCGAGTTGGAAACTTATTGATTTGAAATATTTCCAATTTTCTATTTTATACATTTAGTGGCATAAATTTCTCTCTCATAGTTGCTTTAAATTCATCCCACATTTTTTTATATATTGTATTTTCTCCTTATATACTTTTTAATTTTCTTTTAGACTTCCTCTTATCATCTGGGGCTTATTGACAATAATGTTAGGTCTTTTGTTATAATCTTACGGGCTCCTGAAGGTCTTTCCAATTTGTTGAAATTGCTTCTTGATTCATGTTCATGAGGATGCTTTTAAAATCCTTGACAGACAATTCTAATATCTCATTCATCTTTGTCTAGTATAGGTTGATTGTATTTTTTCATTCATTGTGATTTTTTGTTTCTTGTTTTGTTTTGGAATATCAGGTTAAATTTTTTTTGTGTGTGCATCCTGGGAATTTGCGGTTCACATTAGGTCACTCTGGGTCCTATTTAAATTTTTTTTCAGCATGTAGTCACCTTGTTTGAGCTTAGCAAGATGGTTCTGCCCTATTTTGTCGGTTTTGGTTCCAGTGGCCATTTAATTTTCAGATACTTAGTGGTGTTATTTTGATTTTGGCTTAGTTTTTGTCTCCCAGGCCCCCACTGATCTTTGTTCTTCTGCCTGGTACTCCTTAATCCTTGCTGTTGGAGATCTCCACAGAGATCTCCTGGGTTAGGCTGTATGTTGTGGTTAGACTCCTGTGTCTCCCTACAGCAACTGGGTTGGAGAGGGGAATCTCAGGTCCAGCAGAATAAAGGGATCTCTGGACCCTCTTTTTGTGGCAGAGGTCCTCTATGCTGGTGCCTCCAGGCTGCCTGGTGTCTCTTGGTGGGAAGAGATATCTCAAGTCTAATTGAAAAGTAGAGTGCTTCAACTGCCTCTTAATTTTGGCAGGACTACCAATTGGTTCCCCTGGATGGTGATTCTGGGTTTGCCTGGCATTGTAACCTGACTCCCTTTCAGTCTGGGGGAGGAATGAGCCTACCGTGGCTGCCTTCTGCTGCTGGATTTGGAGTTGGGAAATAAAACCCAGGATCCCCTTATTCTGTTGTTTGGGACATGCAGGATGCCCTGCCAGGCTGTTTATCAAGTCCTGACGTGCCTACCAGCTGGCCTTTCTTCACCTTTCAGAGTTCCCCTTGCTTGTCTCTAGCATTTCTTCCCAGGGTTTATAGATTTACTTAGCAGAAGGATCAGGGATAGTCAAATCTATGCCCTCATGTCTGTACCAGAAATCCTACCTCTTTTATTAGATGCACAGAAATAGTTACTTATTTTCAATCAGTAAATATTAGTTATCAAAGTATTATAGAGTTTGATATAGCCCCATCTCCCCACCCAGGTAGGTAAATTCACTAGGTGTTTTGGCGTGTTTGCACTGGTACCCAGCCCCATGGGGATATGATAGTGGATGTTTGCATATCCAGAGAAAGACATGTCTCCCAAGAGGCATCAGGGGAAACATCTTTACAGTTGTGAATATTTAATAGTTGGGGATCAGTGACTCAGATACCTGACTTTATCAGTTAATTAAGACCCTGTATGCTGTTTAGAGGTTGGTCCACAGTAACTAAACTTGGGGTATGGATGCTGTAGCAGTTTGAATTTATTGATGAATTCCAAAAAGAAATATTGGATTATGTTTATAAACTGATTTTTTCATCTGGGCATATTAGATTATACTGGATTCAAAGGCTTATTTGATTAAGTAATCACATAAACCTCTTGTGCCAATAGGGCATTGAGTCCCCACCTCTTGGTGGTTGGGGACACAGATGAAAGGCATGGCAAAGGACAGAGTTGGGAGTTTGTGATGTTGGAGTTTTGATGTTGGAGTTTGATGCTGAAGCCTTAACCTGGAGCCCCAGGAGCTAAGCTCACAGAGGAAACAGAAGCAAGACCCTGGAAGGGAGGAACCCAGGAAGCCTGAACCCTCGCAGACGTCAGCAGCCATCTTGTTCCAACACGTGAAAATAGACTTTGGTGAGGGAAGTAACTTATATTTTATGGCCTGGTATCTGTAAGCTCCTACCCCAAATAAATATCCTTTATAAAAACCAGCCAATTTCTGGTATTTTACATTGGCACCAGATGCTGATGTCTGACTAATACAGATGCATAAAAGCAGTAGAATAAGTATACTTGGAAAGAAATTTCAATGTAACCAGAATACTCATATTTGTAGGGACATAAATTTCTATACTTACAATGAGAAATCACTATTGTGTTTCCTACATCAGCAACTAAACAATGAGGAGAATGCACTAAGAGGCCCCTAAAGAAGGACGGTGCTTCCAGCGTACTAGGGTGCTCTGACGACCTTGCTATGGATGAATGGGCACCAAGGCTGCTGGCCGAGCTCCCCTGGGACAGTCCCGGAAACTACCACCGACTCTCGCTTTGCTCTGCTTACTTATAACTGACCCCTTCCTGTCTACACTTCCTTTATATGTAGAAATATTTCCCATCAGATCACCTTCCAGTGTGATGGCCTCTTTGTCTTGGGAACAATTGCTTCCCTTTCCTTTTTTTTTTTATTTTTTATTTTTTTATTTTTTATTTTTTTATTTATTTTTTATTGGCTTTGTAATAATATTACATTAAAAATATATATGTGAGGTCCCATTCAACCCCACCCCCCCACCCTCCCTCTCCCCCCCCCAACAACACTCGTTCCCATCATCATGACACATCCATTGGATTTGGTAAGTACATCTTTGGGCACCTCTGCACCTCATAGACAATGGTCCACATCATGGCCCATACTCTCCTCCATTCCATCCAGTGGGCCCTGTGAGGATTTACAATGTCCAGTGATTACCTCTGAAGCACCATCCAGGGTAGCTCCATGTCCCAAAGACGCCTCCACCTCTCATCTCTTCCTGCCTTTCCCCATACCCATCGTCCACCATGTCCACTTTGCTTCCCTTTCCTTTTAATTTGTGTATGAAATGACTTAATAGTTTAACACAAATAAAGGCAGTGCCATTTTCATGTCTGAATGGTGAATTTTACTGTAGATTCAAAATGATAATATTTTTCCTTTTGTAGCTGACATTTCCCTCCCCAAAATGATCTCAAAGTTTATCCATGTGGTGACATACCAGAATTTCATTATTTTTTTAAGGTTGAGTAATGCCATTGCTTATCTAAACCAAAATGTTTTATAAACTTATCTATTGATTGACATGATATTTTATGAGTCCACTTATATGAAATATCTAGAATAAACAAATGCATATAGAAAAAGTAGATTACAGATTATCGTGACCTATGGGTAGAAGGATGGGGGTAGGAAGAGGGAGATTTTGTTTAATAGGTTCAGAGTTTCTGTTTGGGGTCATGAAAATATCTTGGTAACGGATGGTGGTGAGTGTAGCATAACATTGCAAATGTAATTAATACCCCTGAAGTGTGCACTTAAAAATAGTTAGAGTGGGAAACTTTATGCTATAATAGGGTTACCATAATTTTTAAAAAATTTAAATAAAAAGCTGAAAATATATGTGGAAGTTGTTGTGGATATGAGTGACCATGCATTTACATATCTCCAGCTCTGCTCTCTTCATGATGCCTGTTCTACACTGCAGCGATTAAGAACACAAGCTCCGGAGTGTCAGATTTCTTGGATTCAAATTCCATCTACATCAACTTACTAGTCATGTAACTCTGGGCAATTTAGTCACCTTGCCATGGTTCAGACTTCTCATCTATAATGGTGATAAAGATGGCATCTAATCCTAGGGTTATTATGAAGATTAAATATGATAACATATGTAAAGCTATTTAGATAGTACCTGGCATGAATAGAGCACTTAATACATGTTAGTTGTTTGTAATACATTCTAGTACTACCAAGTATAACATAACTAAAACAGAATCATTGTATCTCATGTCCTTTTTAAAGAAAGTTCCTCCGCTAGCCTCAGTAAATGAACACTGACCCAGTTTCTTAAGCCCCAGTGTAGTCATCATAATTGGCATCCATTCTGTTGGTAAGTCTGGCTTCTCCCTCTCCAAATCATATCTCCATCCATATGTTCCTCTTTTCCCCCACTGCTCCTGCCTGGTCCAGGCCACCCTCGTTTCCCATCTAGACTTCTGCATTCATCCCCTAACTGACTTTCCTGCTGGTACTTCTTACCCTCACCACTTCTACCACTCCACAATTCATCACCCACAGGCCAGGAAAAGGAGTCTTTTCATATCAAGAGCTGTGGTCATACTGTCCGTGGCTCATTGCTGCAAACTTCTATTCCAACCTCCATGGCACACATTGTCCACCAGTCTTCATTCTTGATCATACTTCCCAATCCCTGTCTGGTTGACTCTCATTCCATCCACGGTAGATGGCTCTCTGCCGTTCAAGACATCCCAGGTCATACCTGTTTCAGGGTAATTGCAAGCTCCTTTTATTTATTTCATTTAATCTTTTTAATTTTGAAAGTCTTTCAAACTTTATAGGAAAGTTATGACAGTAATACAGCTTCTAGACACAGGACTCTAAAATGCCACCATCCCTGCAGATACCCAGATCCACCAATTTTAACATTTGGCACATTTGCTGTTTCATTCTATCTATCCATCGATTTGTCTATCTACCTACCTAGCTATTTATCTATTTTCTGAACACTTGAGTGGAGATTGTGTTCATCATGCACATTGAACCCTTAATGCAGCTACGTTCATGTCTTAAGAACAAGGGCATTCACTTCTGTATCCAACTTAAATGCAGTTATCAAGTTCAAGAAACTTAACATTTATATAAAGCTTACAGTCTTGTGCATTGGCCTTTTATATTCTATAAGAAGTAAAAGGGGAGTTACAAACCAAAAATAAAATACTACCGGGCTTTATCTTTAGCCATGTTGTTATCTTTATTGCAGATCTTTATTGCTTCAAGAGGCTTCGATCTATTGTCTAGTGTCTTTCCTTTCAATCAGCAAAACTACCTTTAGCATTTCTATATGGCTGTTCTGAGTGGTGGCAAGAATCTCAGATTTTGTTTATCTGGAAATGTATTTATCTCTTCCTTATTTTTGAAAGACAGTTTTGCTGAATATATAATTGTTAGTTGACGATGTTTTGCTTTCCAAACATCAAATATGTAATCCCACTTCTTCTTAACTCTGTGATTTCTGAGGAGAAATCGACACTTCATTTTCTTCTGATCCTCCTTTCTATATGAGAAGTTGCTTTTCTCTTGCAGCTTTCAGAATCCTCTTTATCTCACGAAGTGGATGTGGCTCAAGTGATTGGGCTCCTCTCTACCTATAGGAGGTCCAGGATTTGATTCCTATGTGGTGAACTGGCCCAGGCAGAGAGCTGGCCCATGACGAGTGTGGGCCTTTGCAGTGTGCTGGCCCTTGTGGAGTGCTGGCCCATGTGGAGTGCTGGCCTGCACAGAGTGCTGGCCCACATGGAGTGCTGGCCCATGTGGAGTGCTGGCCAATGTGGAGTGCTGGCTCACGTGGAGTGCTGGCCCACGTGGAGTGCTGGCCCACGTGGAGTGCTGGCCTGCACAGAAGTGCTGGCGTACACTGAGAACTGACACAGCCAGATGATGAAACAAAAAGACACACAGAGGAGAGGCAGTAGGAGCCAGAGCAGACCAGGGAGCCGAGGTGGCACATGAGATTGAGCGCTGCTGTCCCACTCAGGAAGGTCCCAGGATGGGTTTCTGGTGCTGCCTAGAGAAAACAAGCAGACTCAGAAGAACATGGAGCAAATGGACAGAGAGCAGACAGTGAGCTCAAAACAATGGGGGTGGGGGAGGAGAAAGAAATAAAATAAATCCTTTTTAAAAAAGGAATTCTCTTTATCTTTGACCTTCAATACTTTGATTATTACATGATGCAATATGGGTCTATTCAGGTTTATGCTGTTTGGAGTTGGTTGAGTGTCTTGGAGGTATATATACATGACTTGCCTTAAATTTGAGAAGTTTTCACATGTTATTACTTTGAATATTCTCCATGTTCTTTTCTCCCTTTCTTCTCCTTCTGTGATTTCCGAAATGTACCTACTGATATGCTTAATTGTGTCCCACAGTTTTCTCAGGCTCTGTTCACTTTTTTTCATTCTTTTTTACTTCTGCTGTACTGATTGGATGATTTCAATTGTAAAATATTCAAGTTCTGTAATATTTTTCTGCTGCCATTTCCAATCTGCTGTTCAACTCTGTAGGAAATCTTAAATTTCTGTTACTGGGGAATCAGCTCTGTTTGATTTGTTTCATAATTTCCAATCATCTATCTAAAATCATTTTCCTGATTTCCTTTAGTTCCTTTTTTAAAAAAATATTTTGATTATAGGAACATATATATGACCTAAAATTTTAACCACATTCACATATATAATTCAAAGCTTTTATTTACATTCACAATTTTGTGCTACTATCATCACTATTACCAAAACATTTCCATCACCCTATACAGAAATTCTGTACCAATTAAGCATTAATTCCACATTGCCTACACTCACCCCATCCCCTGTTAACCCATATTTGAGATTCTTATCAATGAGTTTATTTATTCTAATTATTTCATATCATTGAGATCATACAATGGTTTTCCTTTTGTATCTGGCTTATTTCATTCAGCATGTCCTCTTCAAGGTTCACCCGTGTTGTCACATGTTTCAGAACTTCATTCCTTTTTACAACTGAATAATATTATTCCATTGCATGTATATACCACGTTTTGTTTATCCTTTCATTAGTTGATGGACACTAGGGTTGCTTCCATCTCTTGGCAATTGTGAATAATGCTACTATGAACATATGTGTATAAATATCTGTCCAAGTCCCTCCTTTCACTGCTTCTGTGTGTATATACCTAGAAGTGAGATTGCCAGATCGTATCAGAATTTTATACCTAATATGCTGAGGAACTGCCAAACTGTTGTTTTCCACTGTTGCTGCAAAATTTAACATTCCCATCATCAATGAAAAAGCATTCCTATTTATCGATGTCCCCTCCAACTTTTGAGATTTTTCTTTGCTTTTTTTAATAGTAGCCATTCTAATGGGTATAAAATAGTATCTCATCATGGTTTTGATTTGCATTGTCCTAATGCATAATGATGTAGACCATTTTTACATATGCTTTCGGCCACTTAGAAATCTTTGGAGAATTGGGTTGTCTTTTTTTTTTTTTAATTTGGGCTATGTGTAATGTTTTTATTTTATTTTTATTAGAGAAATTGTGAGTTTATGAAACAGTCATGCACAGCAGACAGGATTCCCATACATCACCCCACTACCAACACTTTGCCTTGTTGTGGAACATTTATTACAAATGATGAAAGAACATCATCAAAATATTACTGCTAACTAGGCCATAACCTACATTTGGAGTTCTTTTCCCATAAACCAGCCTATTGCTCACACTATGTATTGTATATTTGTTATAGTTCATGAGAGAACATTCTCATATTTGTACTGTTAACCGCAGTCTGTCATCTACCTTGGGGTTTAACATGTTATGTGGTCCCATTCCTTGGCTCTCAGTTTCATCACAGGGTTATTCTTTCATCACTTCAGTCAGTTTCAGAATGATTTTTATCACTCCAAAAGGAAAAATCCCTTCTCTCCACTATGGTTAACCCTTAGCATTAGTATAGTAACTTCTTTGCCATTGATGCAAAAATATTACAATATTACTGTTAACTATCGTTCATAAGCTACATTAATTATACTTTCCCATGTATCACTGTATTCTTAATACCTTGTAATATTGATGTTTATTTGGTCTAATTCATAGATATGCATAACATTTTTTGAATTATGAATCCATTGTGTTGATTCAAAAATTTCTTTCCATTAAGCATTTACATTTATATTTTGTTTATGTACACTGTAAACCCTTTTCAGATATTTAGTCCCATTGTGTAAGTTGTCATTTTATTTTCTTGATAAAGACCTTTGATGCACAGACGTTTTAAATTTTGTTGAGTTTCTATTGAACATTTTTATTTTTTTCTTTTGTTGTTTCTGCTTTGAATGTAAAATCTAAGAAACCATTGCCTAACACAGTTATGGTTACATTTTCTTCCAGGAGTTTTATAGTTCTGTTTTTTATATTGAGGCCTTATATCTTAGGCCTTACATCTTAGGCCTTACATCCATTTTGAGTTGATTTTTGTGTATTGTGCATGGTAGAACTCCACCTTCACTTTTTAACAGAATTAATTTATTGAAGTATATCACATATATAAACATACATAAACAATAAGTGTATAAAAATAGTTGTGAACTTACAAAGCAAACATATATAACACCATATAGGACTCTCATAACTCATCCTATCACCAATAACTTGCATTTTTGTTAAACATTTTTAACTAATGATTAAAAAGCATTGTCAAAATATTACTACTAACCAAAGTATTTCTCCCCCAAACAATCCTATTATTATTATTTTTATATCATTTATATATGAACATACATAAAAAATAAGTGTATAGTAAAAGTTCTGAACTTACAAAGCAAACACGCATAACATCATACAGGGGTCCTATACATCAACCCTCCACCAACACCTTGCATTGTCGGGAAATGTTTGCTGCAAATTATAAAAGACTATTGCCAAAATCTTACTACTAATCATAATCCTTTTCTCACATTCGGTGTGTTTTCCCCCCAACCCACCCTATTATTATTTTTAAATATATATTTTATGACAGAAGTTGTAAACTTATAAAACAATCATGGACATGTGCAGAATTCCCAAACAACACCCCTCCATCAACACATCACACTGTGGTGAAACATTTCCTGCAGATAAGATAATATCATCTAATTGTTATCAAGTCCATAGTGTACATCTGGCTCACATTTTTCATACTGCCTCATTATTAACACTGTACATCTTTTGCATCAATGCAAGGATATTATATTATTACTGCTAGCCACAGTCCATAGGTCACTCCAGCTGTATTTTGCCCATGCTTCACATTCCCAAAACCCTGCAGTATTGATGTATATTTGCTCTAGCTCACAAAGGACACTTTCATCTGTACAATCAACCACAGTTCTCATCACCTCTTGGTTTACTGTGCTATTTAGTTCCTAGAATATTCTCTAGCATTCTGTCAATTGGCATTTACTTACCTAGACTACCATTTTCAGCCACATCCCCATTTATAAACTAGCTGTTACTCACTGTGTTACCATCACTCCATATATTTCCACACTTATACAGTAAAGCTAATTAAAACTTCTACATACACTAAATATCAGTAGTCCTTTTAGTATTCCTCTTATCTCCTTTAAGAATTCACCACCTACCACCTACCACCAGGTTTTATAGATATTTTCCTACAATTTATTTTAGAAGTTTTATGGTTCTTGCTTTTATTTTTAGGTTTTTGATCCATTTTGAGTTAATTTCTGGATAAAGTGTGAGATAGGGGTCCTCTTTCCTTCTTTAAGCTATGGATATCCAGTTTTTTCAGCACAATTTTTTGAATGGACTATTCTGTCCAAGCTGTGTGGCTTTGAGGGGTTATTCACTCCCTGTGTGTGGGGCTTCCCTATGCAAGAGACACCCCTATGTGGCACAGCACTCCTTGCGCACATCAGCACTGCACATGGGCCAGCTCATCACATGGGCCAGGAGGCCCTGGGTTTGAACCCTGGTCCTCCTGTATGGTAAGAGGACGCTCTATCAATTGAGCTGCATCTGCTTCCCTCATTTATTTTTTTAATGCTGGTGGAATTTTTTGGGGGATTGCATTGAATCTGTAGAATTGACATTTTAATGATATTTAGTCTTTCAGTCTGTGAGCATGGAATGTTCTTCCAATTATTTAGGACTTTTTTGATTTCTTTTAACATTGAGTTGCAGTTTTCTGAATACAAGTGCTTTACATCATTCATTAAGCTTATCCCTATTTGAGTTTTATCTCTCATAATTTATTTTCACCACTTTTAGTTACTTTTACTGATACAATCTTCATCTCTAGACTCTCTTCCAGGCCTCTCTCTCCTGTCTTTTCTTTTAAGGCTCTAGCATATCCTTTCATATTTCCTGAAAATCTGGTTTCTTGCTTAGAAATTCTCTCAGTTTCTGTTTATCTGTGAATATTCTAATCGTATCCTTATTTTTGAAAGACATGTTGTTGGGTATAAGATTCTTGGCAGGAAGTTTTTCTCTTGTACTACCTTAAATATATCAGACCACTGTCTTCTTGCTTCCATGGTTTCTGGTGAGAAGTCAGCACTTAATCTTATTGGGTATCCCTTATATGTTATGCATTGCTTTTCTCTTGCTGTTCTCAGAATTCTTTCTTTGTCTTTGGCATTTGACATTCTCATGAGTATGTGTCCTGGAGTTAGTCTGTTCAGATTTTTTAGATTGTGCTTCTTGGACAGGGATATCTACGTCCTTCAATAGGGTTGGGAAATTTTCTACCATTTTTTTCTTCAAATATTCTTTCTGCCCCTTTTCCCTTCTCTTCTCCTTCTGGGATGCCTATGACATGTATGTTTGCATGCATTTTGCTGTCTTTTAGTTCCCTGAGACCTTGTTCAATTTTTTTCATTCTTTTCTTCATCTGTTCTTTTGTATGTTCACTTTCAGAGGCCATTTCTTCAAACCCACCAATCTTTCTTTTGCTTCCTCAAATCTGCTATTATATGACTCCAATGTTTTTTAAATTTCATTTATTATACCTTTCATTCCCATAAGACCTACTATTTTTCTATATATGCTTTTAAATTCTTCTATGTGTTCATCCAGTGTCTTCTTATATCCTTAATCTCTTTAGCCATCTCATTGAATTTATTAAGGAGATTTGTTTGAATACCTAAGATTAGTTGTTTCAACTCCTTTATGTCATCTGCAGGCTTATCTTGTTCCTTTAACTGGCCATAGCTTCCTGTTTCTTGCTGTGGATTGTAATTATTTTTGTTGTGTTGTAATCTACATTACTAGACTATTTATTCTGGGTGCAGTTTTTCTCTTTAGTTTAGGACTTCCTATCATTTCTCCCTTGCTGGTTGTGCAGTAGGAGCCAAGCATGTAGTTGGTGTTATAAGCTGTTGAGGCTCAAGCTGCCTTCATTGCACCAGGGACCAATGAAGCTTCTTCCAACTTTCTCCTTTGCCATGGGTAGGGATAGTCACAACTATGTGGAATAATCCAAGTGTAAGCTTAGACTGTAGTTGCCCAGAGAGACTGATGAAGCTTCACATCCCTTTCTCCCCTGCCTGGGGCAGAGATGGAGCTGCAGCTGTGGGCAGCAATCTATGCAGTGTGGGTCCAAGATGACCGCAGTTGCCCTGGTAGACTTCTGATTTTCAGTCCATGCCTCCCAAAGTTGCCTGCAGTTACCTGTATAGGATAGGGCAGGTCTCCTCAGCCTCCTCCCTGTCAGAGGTGGGGCTGAAGCCTAGGAGGGCTGCAGGCTGATCAGTGTGAAAGAAACTGGTTCCTGTAGACACTGAGAGTTTCAGTCAGCCCTGCTTCCCCTCAGGGTGGGCACAGGGTCAAAATGGCAGCCACCAGCCTCCTTTGGATCCTGGCCAGTTCACACCCTAGCTATTCCTAGGGTTATATTCCAGCCAGCCAAGTCTACCAATCAGCAGCTGAAATCATGAGCCAACCATCTCCTCCTTCCTCTGCTTCTGGGAAATGGAGCTTCCAATTCCAGCCACAGAATAACTCCTGGTGTGGCTTGTGCTGCCAGAGCAGAATAATCACTGGCCTCAGTGGCTTGGCTGGTAATTTCCCAGAGAGAATGGCACAGGTCCCTGCAGCTTCCTCCCTGCTGAAGGTGGCACTGGGGCCTAGGCTAGAGCTGCAATTGTATCTGTAAGGAAAGAAACTGGTCCCCCCAGCACAGGGATTTTCAGTCTGCCCCGCTTCCCTTCCTGTCAGGCTCAGAGTTAAGATTTCTGTTACCCACCTCTTTCTGACTTGGACAGGCTCATATTTTAGCTGTTTTCAGGATTATACTTTATCCCACTGAATTTACTCATCAGTAGCTGAAGTTGGTGGTCAACTGTCTCTTCCTCCCCATTTTTGGGAAGTGGAACTTTCAATTCCAGCCCTGGAACAATTCCCGAGGCAGCTTGTGCTGCACTGGAGGATGGGCACCAGTTTCCAGAGTGTGGAATGCTCAACTTATGAGTCTTCTCTTATGAGATGGGCAGCCTCCCTCTTCCATTCCCTCAAGGATGGGGCAGGATGTTCTTCTGGTCTCCTGGAGCCCCCAGATAGGTGCTTCAGCTAGCTCCCGAGAGCTTTGGGTGTTTACTAACTGCCCTGTAGCAGGAGCTGACTCTAGGAGCTCCTTACTCTCCTGCCATCTTGCTGGTTGTTACACCTTCACTTTTTTAAAAATTCTGCCCTCCCCCTTTGTGACTTTTTACATGCTGTCTGCTCTCTGTGTCCATTCACTGTATGCTCTTCTGTGTTTTCTTGCTTGTCTCCCTTTTTTGTTGTTGTTGTATCACCTTGCTGAGTTGGCTGTCTGGGGCACTTGCAGACGGTGAAGCACTCCACAATGCTTGTGGGCTGGGCAGCGCTCAATGGCACTTGAGGACTGGGTGGCTCTCTGCAGCGTGCAGGTGATACTGTCTTCACGAAGAGGTCCCAGGACACGAACCCAGGGCCTCCCATATGGTAGATGGGAGCCCAACTGCTTGAGCTATAGCCACTTCCCCACCTTCACTTTTTGCAAATGGAGATGCAGTTTTCCCAGCATCATTTGTTGGAGAGAGGAGTCTTTGCCAATTGAGTGAACTTTGGTACCTTGTCAAAAATCAGTTAGCCATGAATGTGAAGAATGTTTTATGGACTTTCAATTCAATTTCATTGGTCTCAAAGGGTTTCCATGTGCTAGTGTCATGTAGTTTTGATTCCCTTGGCTTTATAATAAGTTTTAAAATCACGATGTGTAGATCCTCCAACTTCCTTCTTTTCCAAGATGGCTTTGACTATTTGGGAACTCTAATCCTTCCATATAAATCTGATGATTGACATTTCCTTTTCTACACAAAAGGTTATTGGAATTTTTATTGGGATTGCGTTGAATCAGTAAATCACTTAGGGCAGAATTGACATATTAATGATATTTAATTTTCCAATCTATGAGCATGAATGCCCTTGTATTTTGGCATACAAGGCCTTTACTTCCTTGGTTAGATTAATTTTTAGATATTTTCTTTTTTTAGTTGTTATTGTAATTGTAATTATTTTCTTTGATTTCTTCTTCATTACTAGTTTATAGAAACATTACTTATTTGGGGGCATTTCTTATACCATACCAGGCTACTGAATTCATTTATTAACTCTATATATTTCTAAATATAGGATCATGACATCTGCAATTACAGACAATTTCATTTCTTCTTTCCAATTTTTATGCATTTTATTTTTTTTCTTGCCTAATTGGTCTTGCTAGAACTTGCAATGCAATATTCAATTACAGTGGTAACAGTGAACATTTTCTCTTCTTCCACATCTTAGAGGGAACATTTCAGTCTTTCAGCATTGAGTAATATTAGCTGTGGGTTTTTCTTACATGTCTTTTATCATGTTGAGGATGTTTCCTTTTATTCCTAGTTTTCTAAGTGTTTTTATCAAGAAGGGGTGCTGCAGTTTGTCAAATGCCTTTTCTGCAACAATTGCAATGATCATGTGCTTTTTTGTTGCAGCGCATTACTGTGTTTTATTACACTAATTGATTTTCATCCTGTTACTCAGTTCCCTTAGACACTGCTCAGTTTTTTCTATTCTTTTCTATATCCATTCTTCTCACTCTATGATTTAGATTTTCCTATCTTCTAATTTGCTGATTCTTCTGCCTATTCAAATCTGCTTTTTTACGTCTCCAGTGTATTTTTAATCTCCTTTATTGTGCTTTTCATCCCTATAATTTCTGCTGTTTCCTTTTAAACTTTCTAATTCTTCTTTTTCTCACACATTGTCTTCTTAATTTCCTTTACCTCTATAGTTATATTTGTTTTTATTATCCAATTTTTTTTCACTTAACTCCGTGAATTGATTTAGGAGTATTTACTGATTGTATTTGATTAGTTGTTGCAAAGTCTGTATCTTCTTTAACTTTTACTTTTTTTCTATTAGCTGAGCCACATCTTCCTGTTTCTTAATATGACTTGCAATATTTTGTTACTGTTTGGGCATCTGGTGATTTTAATGTGCTAATTGTGAAGGTCAGCTTCTCCCTCTTGGCTAGGGTTGTGTTGTAGATAGGCTGTGCGTTAGGATTCTTCTTTTATTCTTGGTCCAGCTTATACTGAACCTCTAGAATAGCCTGTATTTAACTGTTCAGATTGCCTCAGATCCTCTGTACCTGTTTCTTGCCCTAGTCATGCAGCACAACTTTTAAGATTGCCCTTTTATGTGCAATTGTTTTACCTTCAGGGAAAGGCTTAATTTCCTCTGGCGCTTCTCCAGGAGTCTTAAGTTTTCTTCTAGTTTTTGTGCAGTTTTTTTCCTCTGCAGCTGCTATGGTTTGTTTCACTGCTTACTCTCCCACTCATTCTCCTTTTCCATTATGCTTTTCATTCCTAGAATCTGTCCTGCTTTACAGCAGTTCAGATTTCCCTTTAATCCATGAGTCTTTTCTGCCTCAGAAATCTTCCATGGTAAGGGATCTTGTCTCAGGGAGCCTGATGGAGTCAGTATCTGAACATGGATGTTTTTTCGTTTAGGTGCTCCAACAATTAGAGAAAGGGTTGGGTGTATGTACCTCATGCCAACAGATTTGCCACAGGTCTCTCTTATTTCCTGGGGGTCATTTGGATGCACATGCTCAACAGCTGCTTGGGCTCTACCCTGGCCCCGTGTGGCCTTGGGACCCTGTGCCTGGTTATGGGCAGTGTTCTAATTCACTGGCCAGTGCTCTAGTTTTCTTGGTTGCTCCAAGAAATACACTGCAGTGGGTTGACTTAAACATTGGGGATACATTGGGTCACAGTTTTAAGCTAGGATAAGTCCAAATCAAGTCCAGAGCGAGGCCTCATCAAGGTGATGCCTTCTTCCCAAACACCGTGATTTCTGGGGCTGGCTGCCAGCAAGCCTGCTCTCCGCGGCCAGTGGCAAAGCACGCGGTGGCCTCTCCTGGCCTCTCCCTCCTCTTCCGGTTCTATTGACTTTTTGCTTTTTGCTTCCCATGACGTTTTCTCTCTCTGTCTGAATGTTATTCTGATTATAAAGGACCCCAGCAATAGAATTATGACCCATCCTAACTGAGCTGGGCCACACCTTAACTGAGTAGCCTCATCAAACCCTTTGTCCTCCTTATGAAGGGTTCACGCACACAGGCATGGACAAAGTTTAAGAACATGCTGTTCTGGGTTACACAGCTTCAAATCACCTCTGCCACGAAGAATTTGATGTAAACCATCATTCTTTTTAATTTCATTTGGTTTTACCTGTTTGGGGAAGAAAAAAAGACAATTGAATTTTACATACCAAAAATTAGTGACAAACATATTAAGGAATGGAAAGATAAATAAATCAAAGAAACAAAACAGCATTTTAATTTTAAATTTAATTCAGTGAAACTGAGTTGCTAGGTATGTGTTTAGTTATTCCCTATCAAAATTAACAAGTTCTCATTGCATCCTATCCTTAAGAAAAACATGTACCCTTATCAATTTTTTTTTTCTTATTACACTCTACAGGGTATTTTAAAATCCTTTTATAAAGCTTGTCTCAGGAAATAGTATAATTGAAATATCAATACATATCAATAATATCATCAATAATAGCATCATAGTATGTTTGTAAAATAGGTAAATAGATTGTTATCCATTTTGCTCTTTGTATCTTGATAGTTTTATAATACATGAGTTGAAGTACTTAAAATATTGTTTAACCAATCAGTGAAGTATTTGCATATGCTGCAGCAATTTGCCTAGTTGAAATATAGTCATACACAATAAATCTACAGGCTTCCTAATATCTTCAAGGTGTGTACATCATCACAGGATGCTTTCAGTATAGAAAGAATCATACTGCTAATATTTTTACATTAAAATACCCCATGCCATACTAGCTCCTTATTTTCTTTGATTTTTTAAAAATAAAGTAAAAACTATTTGGGAAGTAAAGTTCACAATAATAGCTACAATAACACAACAACTTTGAAAATACTTGACTAAATAAGACAACACAATAAAACACACACTGCCAAGTATTTCTTTTATGAGTGATTGCCCTCGGATCTTTATATATGGTGTTCCATCTGATTACAAGAAATATCTTGTAAAGGAACACAAATGCTTACACTTTGATTACAAAAGATTAGAGGGTTTGGCAGAGAAGCAATTTGAGGGGAAAAGGAGAAAACATGCAAAAAACCCCACATATGATTAAACACAGGCAATCCACTGGCAATTCTGGATGACAGTATAAGCTACCTGCTCCCATCACCGCTCTGTGGAACCACAGAAAGACCTTTTCTGACTCCAAATAAAAAGAAGAATCAAGGTGTTTCTGAGAACCAGGAGAATTTACTGAAGTGGATATCTTTTTGAATTGTTTCACATTAGATACATCATGAATAAGTAGGATTTTATTGGTTGGCATATAATGCTGTAACATTGTTTCTGTGTGTTCCGAGTGCTTGGCTGAAAGCGGCAGAAGGTGAGGTGATGAGAATAACCACTGTAATACCTGGCAAGGCCCTCGACCCCAGGCTAAGGAAAGCTTCTGATCCAAACATTTTTTCAAATTTCTCTTCCCTTTCCATTTTTTCTTCACCTTTTTCCCCCTTCTGCAACTCTCTTTTCTGATTATATCTATGATATAGAAATTAAAATGTTTTGGGATGCAAAAAAATGCAGACCTGGCGGCGGCCTTGGCCCAGTGGATAGGGCGTCCGCCTACCACATGGGAGGTCCGCGGTTCAAACCCCGGGCCTCCTTGACCCCTGTGGGGCTGGCCCATGCGCAGTGCTGATGCGTGCAAGGAGTGCCCTGCCACGCAGGGGTGTCCCCTGTGTAGGGGAGTCCCACGTGCAAGGAGTGCGCCCCATAAGGAGAGCTGCCCAGCGAGAAAGAAAGTGCAGCCTGCCCAGGAATGGCGCCGCACACACAGAGAGCTGACACAACAAGATGATGCAACAAAAAGAAACACAGATTCCCATGCCGCTGACAACAACAGAAGTGGACAAAGAAGACGCAGCAAATAGACACAGAGAACAGACAACCGGGGTGGGGGGGGAGGGGGGAGAAATAAACTAAATAAATCTTTTTTAAAAAATGCAGACCTTATTGAAGAAAAACGGGTGAGTTCATAATTCCATTTCTTTCAGTTCTAAATCTCTCCGAAGGATAAATAGAAACTGGCTTCATTCCAGTGTTTAAAATAATAAACAATTTAAAGAAAGTATTCTATTTGTATGCCCTTTGTTTATCTAGACAACTAGTTCCCATGCACTTGGACTTTTTGCTGTTATGTCAAACTATCTAGTTAGAAGTGGTTTATTTCTAAATAATTGGAATATCCTGAAAAAGGGAAGGAAGGAAGGAAGGACGGAAGGAAGGGAGGGAGGGAGGGAGGGAGGGAGGGAGGGAAATAATTTTGCACTCTTCTGTGGAAAGTGCTACTGGAAAAACAGGACAATAAATTTGACTGCAGTAGCAAATATATACAACCATTAACTCTTTCAATTCTGTTTTTTTTTTTAAGACATAAAGACATTGTGCAGTCAATGCCATTCTTCTCACTTTTATTGCTTTTATTGTGTCTTAAATGTGCTGTCTTAGAAACGGTATCAAGTGTTGTGTTATTTTGTGCTTAGAATTGTGGCTTTTTCACTTTCCTTATTTTGCTTTTGATGTTTTGGTGCAAGCACTTTTGATGAAGTTTTACAAAGGAAAAGCATCATTTTTATACACATATGGGGCTTTTCACCAATTTACTTCAAAATCCAAACTAATGCGATTACTTTAAAAATTGGACTATTAATTTACATGCCATTTAACTTCCAATTGCATTGTGAATCTAATTTAACTTTAAATTTACCTTTAAGTCATTAAAAAAATAAGATCAGTGGAAACACAATTGCAGGCCATATGGTTGTTTTAGGTCTTTCCATTTCTATTGTGGAATTTTATTTCAAATGAAGTTGTTTACTTAGCTCTCTGTGAAATTAATCGGTTTCTTGAATTACCTTTCCAGTACTTAAAATATGTTAAACCTTTTTGGCCTTCCCTTTAACATTTTTTTTTACACTTTTTTTTATTAAAGTTAATAGATCACAAAGAACGTTACATAGAAAACATTAAAAAAAATAAAAGAGGTTCCCATATAACTCACTCCGCAACCTCCACCCCATCATTTTTGTAAATTGTTTTTTTTGAAGATACATACATCACAAAAAAAAAGTTACATTAAAAAACATAAGAGGTTCCCATATACCCCCCCACCCCACCCCACTCCTCCCACACCAATAACCTCCCCCATCATTATGGTTCACTCATTGCTCTCAGTGAACACATTGTGGAGTACTGCTGCACCACTTGGATAATAGTTTACCCTGTAGTTCACACTCTCCCCCAGTACATTCAGTGGGTTATGGCAGAATCTATAAAGTCCAGTATCTGACCCTGCAATATCATTTAGGACAACTCAAAGTCCCAGTTTGACTTCTTTTCGAGATAGAGTTCCTTAATCTTCCGTCCCGCTCTATTTCTTTGTGAGATGAAGATCTCTGCCGTTGACCAAATTTCTCTTATTGTCAAAATTTGAGAATTCGTGCCTTGAATTTGATTTCTTTGGAGTGGCATCTCCAGTATGTGCTTTTGTAGAGGCTGCTCCCAAGATATGTTGCATGCCCAGTCTCACCACAGGAGACTTTGGGAGATTCTCTCATGTGTGACCCCTGTCCTCTGGACGGCTCATCCCAGGGCAGGTCTCAGTAACATCTGTTGTCTGGTTGATTGCAGAAATCGTGTAAGACAAATTTAGCTATTTTCTCCAAAGATCTCTCTAAACATTTTTAATTGTTATTACTAACCGGGGCCAGGTGAATACAAATGCTTTAGTCACAACAAAAGTCAAAAGTAAAATACCTGAGAATACTTGAAAAACAAACGTGAGGGACCCATATGAAGAAAGGTACAAAATTTTGCAATGGATATAAAGAAAGATCTGAATAAATGGAGAGCAATCAATTGTATTCTTTGATAGCCTAAGTAGCAACATTTCCATTCTTCCCATGTAAGAGATTTGATGTGAAATTAATTACTTTGGGACTGTGGGTAGGAAGGGAAATATTGTTCTTACAACCTTCTGGAATTGTCTTCCAGGGAAATTATCCATCTTTGGTGTCATCTCTAATTGCAGCTTTTCTTGCTACCTGACTTGAACTTTGTTCTCTTCCTCAGTGCTGTACGTTAACTCAGAGAAAACTCATTTCTAATGATTTCCAAAATGTTTATCAAGCACAGGTCCTGCGGACACTTGCCGGGGTGTTGTTTCAAGCCCTTTGCAGTCTCCAGTGGGTTAGCCTTGGCTTCCTGAGCTAAAGCTGTAACAGTCACCCTCCTAGTCAGTCTTCTCCCTGGATTTATATTTCCAGGAGCACTCAGTACTTATTTATTAAAGATTATTTACTTATTTCCCCCTTGCTGCTTGTTTTTTGCTGTCTGTTCTCTGCGTCCATTTGCTGTGCGGTTTTTTCTGTGTTAGCTTGTCTCCCTTTGTTGCATCATCTTGCTGCATCAGCTCTCTGTGGCGACGTGGTGCACGGGTGAGCCTGCCTTCACAGGGAGGCCCCGGGATGCAAACCCAGGACCTCCCATATGGTAGATGGGAGCCCAACTGACTGAGCCACAGCCGCTTCCCTTGCACTCAGTACTTTTTAACATATCATATCTTATTAATTTAGCTTGCTTCTTCTTTTCCTCACTTGGGAGAACGAAAGCTTACTTAAAGTAGGAATTTTATTTTTCTTTTGGGTCACTTTGTATATTGTCATGCCTATAATTATTCCTGAAAAACAGTAGATGCCCAATAACTATTTGTTAATTGAATGTGCTGCTTTTGATTTGTTAATAGCTCCTTAATGACCTCCATTTTCTTGCTTCTGTTTTGTCATTCATCTCTTCATGTGTCTTTCCTAAATCTACTTACAATTACATTCCTTAAAACATTATTTTTAAAATTGTACAGAAGCACCTAGTTTTAGAAAGCTACCATATCTAATTTATTCATTACAGTACATACTTCTTGACAAAATAGAAAAGCAAGCAAATATCTTATCCATGGTTGACAATTTATCTCTGTTTTCTCCAAATTGTTGATTATTGCCAATAGCTTTTCAAGTTCTATCTCGTACCTTCTTTCCTGGGCTAGGTCCTAGGCAGGCATTCACATTGCTTATAAGGGAAAGTTATGGAAATACACTAAGTAGCCAACAAAAGAGCATGAGATGAAGACTGTTATAGCTATACAACTGAAAATAAATTCAGTGATGTGTTCTGCCTAGCTTATGCTAACTTGAAAAAGCTCAAGTACACATCTCTTGCCAAGTTTCATTCAGTTACCTCAGGTCCATTGGCTGAAATTGAACAAGGTATGACTATTTATATCACAAATATCAGCATATATGCCAAATCAGGGCTTTTCTATTAAGAATGCTGGTTGAGCAGAGTTGCTGCCAACTCCTACTTTCCAATTCTTTGGGCTTGCCCTGAACAACCTACAAAATCATGGTGATGAACAAATCCAACTCCGAAAAACAAAGAGTAACTACACTTTCATCCAAAACAATTCTTTCCATCTTCCCCATTATATCCAAGTCCCCTCTCAGCCTGAAGCAAGATTGAGGAATAAACAAATATAAAGGAGGAGTATAACCAAGGACCAAAGTGGATTTATTTTTATTGTAGTTATTATCTTGTGTTAATGGAGCAAATTTTAACATTGAAATAAAGATAGTGTCTGCCAGTGGCTCAGAGGGAAGTGGGAAGGATTAATAGGTAGAATACAGGGCAGTTTTAGGCAGTGAAACTGTTCTGTGTGATACTGTAATGACACATCCATGACATTGTACATTTGTCAAAGTCTATGCAGCATAAAGTATAAGTCACAATATAAACTATAGACTTTGGTTTAACAATGACTCAATATTGGTTCAATTGTCACAAATGTATCGCATTATATTAAGATTTTAGTAATAGGGTATGGTATGTGGCTGTGTGATGGGGAGGTTATGTGGGAACTCCTATTCTTTCAATGTAAGTTTTCTGAAAATCTAAAACTTCTTTAAAAGTAGAGTTTATTATTTTAAAAAAACCACAATGCTGATTGTTAAAAATTTACCTCAATATTTACCTACCCCCAGGAAAAGTAATTCAGTGATGCTAGTTACTCACTACAGAATATTTGTTGATCTGGTATTGCTCCCAACGGAGAAAATTTTATATAAAACTATTCAGGACTCAAAATTGTATAAAGAATATTGAGGAGAAATACTTTTTTTTTTTTTTTTTTTTTTTTTACGTAATTTGTGGTTATCTCTGGGTCATGGGATGGGAGTGATTTTCCTTTGTGTTTTCTCATAATAAAATACAACCTCATAATGAGAAAAAAAGTTATGCTTTCTGCCTCGCCTTTCTCCTCTCCATCCTGTGGTTCTTAAGATGAATCCCGAGTGGCCCTCCAGGCCCTGCTTCTGCTGCAGTGGCTTACCCTGTGCTCTGCTTTGACCCCACCTCCTTGCTTCTTGCTCTAACTTTCTTGGGCTCTTCTTTCATAGCTTTTCCTGCAAGCTTGACCTGAGGCTGTACCCCCAGGAGTGGGGCAATTTCTCTTAGGGCACAGAGGGCTGGGCAGCATTTTTTTTTTTATTAATTTATTGAGGTGAAATTCACACAAGGGCATTTAGTCATATAGAGTATTGGGCAATTTCTGCCTCTATTTAGTTCCAAAACATTTCCCTTATTCCAAAGTAAACCCATTTTACCCATTATACAGTTTTTCTCCATTTACAGCCCTGCTCTTAAATCCTGGCAACCACCAAATCTGCATTCTGTCTCTATGGATTTATCTATTTTCGATGCTTCAAATAAACAGAATCATACACTATGTGACCTTTTGTGCCTGGTTGTTTCACTTAGCATAATGTGCTTAAGGTCCATCCACATTAGCTGGTATCAGTACTTCATTCCTTTTCCTTCCATTGCTTAGAATATATCACATTTTATTTATCCATTCATCTGTTGGTGGACATTTGTATTGTTTCTGCCTTTTGGCTTTTGTGAATAGGACTGCTATGAACATTGGTTTACAAGTATGTGTTTGAGTACCTATATTTAATTCTTTGGGGTATATATTTAGGAGTGGAATTGTTGGGTCCTATCATAATTCTATGTTCACATTTATGAGGAATTACCAAATGTGTATGGTGACTGCAAAATCTATAATCATTGCCATGGTTAATAAGCTCTTATGTTTAATTAAATCCTTCTATGAAATCTCCAAAAATTTAAATATTTACTGAGGAATAGCAAAAACATAGCTTACAAGTGTTAGTTTCTTAGGGCTGCCTTTCAAGTTACGACAAACTACTTTTCTCCTAGTTTTGGAGATCAGAAGTCTGGGATCAAGGTGCCAGCTTGGTGATACTCGGCCACGCTCCCTCTGAAGGCCCTGAAGGGGAATCCTCCTGGCCTCTTTCGGCTTCTGGTGGCCCCAGCAGTCCTTGATGTCCCTTGGCTAGGAGAAGCCTTACTCCAATCTCTGCCTTTGTCTTCACATGATCTCTCATGTTGTTCTGTTTCTACCCTGTAGATCTCTTTATAAGGGCACTTATCTTTGGTTTTATTTATTTATTTTAATTTTTTATTTTTTATCTCTATTTTTTTAAATGTTACATTCTAAAATATAAGAGGTCCCCACATACCCCCACCCCCCTCATCCCACTCCTCCCACATCAACAACCTCTTTCATCATCGTGGGACATTCATTGCCTTTGGCGAATACATTTTGGAGCACTGCTGCACCACATGATAATGGTTTACACTGTAGTTTACACTCTCCCCCAGTCTACCCAGTGGGCCATTTAAGAGCCTCCCTGGACCACCTACGATGAGCTCTTCATCTCAAGATCCTTCACTTACTTAACATCTGCCAAGACCCATTTTCTAAGCAAGGCAATTCACAGGTTTCAGGAGTTAGGATTGGGCATATCATTTTGGGGGAGTCAACCCACTAAAATGCTATCCAAATATGAGTGTTTCAGTCTCCTGGCTGCCAAAACAAATACCATGTAATTTGATTGACTTAAATGGGAATTTATTGGACTATGTTTTTGAGACTAGCAGAAGTCCAAAATTGAAGGGTCAGCAAGGCAATGCTTTCTTCCAGAAGGCGATGGTTTTCTGGGCTGACTGGCAGTGATCTTTGGTCCCTGGCTTTTCTGTCATTTGATGATGTATGTGGCAACATCTTCTCCTTTCTCCTTAAGGTTCCATTGACTTCCAGGTTCTGGCTTCTTTCTCTCTGTCTGATTTTACTCTGCTGATAAAGGACTCCACTATTCCAGATTAAACCAAGTCCGATTCAGTGAGGCCACACCATAACTGAAGTAATGTCTTGAAGAGATCTTATTTAAAATTGGTCCACAACCAATAAAACGCAGACCAAAGCTAGCATGTGCAACCTGGGGTGCACTATTCCATCCATGGCAATAGGGAAAAAATTAGTACACGTGAAGCAAGCTGTCTACTTTTTCTGTCTCTTTTGAAATCACAATGAGGAAAGTGTGTTTGCTTGCCATTGCTCCAGTAGTTTGAAAAAAAAAAAAACCAGCTCTTCTTTTGTCTCCCCAATTTTTTCTTTATTTTCAAAACCATACTCCAAATTAATCATGCACCAAAGAATAAAAGCAATTTGCTATCTTCTTACAAGCAAATATAACCATAAATTCATTCTGTTTTTTTCCCCATTTATTTTAAAACCATTAAATCAGACAACATACATGACTTTGCACCTGCAAATTACTAGCTAGGCTAAATAGCTAGTGACATCAGCCCAATTCCCTGAAAGCAGACTGGACAGGACCTCTGTGTTACAGATTAGTGATAGAAATAAAAAGAGGAAATGGCTTCAACTTCATTCTCCAAAATGCAACTGAGTATCCTGTTCAGGTCATCTATTGCTGCTTGACAAACTTCTCCAAAATTTACTGGCTTCAAACAACCACCATTTTGGTGATACCTAGTGATTTATTGGTTTTGATTTCAGGCACAACTTGGCTGGGTGATGTTCCTGCCATGTGTTGACAACTATGGTCAAAGTGGTGTTGGCTGACTGCTGGGTTGGGCTGGGAGTCAAAAACGGTTATGCTTACCTGTGTGGTGGCCAGAAATGTTGCCTTTCCTTATTTTTGTAGACTCATGCAAACTTTCCATAGCAGGTAGCTTTAGTTCTTATATGGAGCTTGTACTTTCAAGAGGGAGTGTTCCAAGAGACAAGAAATGTCAGTATTTCAAGGCCTGAATCCCCAACAGAGACGCAGAGTCATTTCTTCTGGTTTTTTTTTTTTTTTGTCAGAGTGGTCACAGAAATTGCAAATATTCAAGTGGAGGGGACATGACCTCAAACCTTCAATGGAAGAACCTGTTGCCTTCTTTATTCCACCACACATGAAAAATTTTTAAAGAGGTAATTTAAAAATATGGATTTATTCAGAAGAATATGCTGGTACTTATAAAACTAAGAGGAATTATTCGAAATTATAGCATAGTTCCAGTTGCTAAGTTTTCTATCATAAGTAGATGAGTGTCAGTGATAAAAAATCAAAATATTGAGAACAATTCCATTTATTTTCTATTTAGGAATGATATTATTTCCTTGTTATATCTTATATAGTTGCTAGAAATTTGAATTAAACAAAAATAGAACATGACAGTTTCCATAGTATTATTTGTACCAACTCACACTTAAATGCACCTTTCTTTTTCTTTAGTTGATATGGGGGATTGAACCAAGGGACCTTGTATATACACAGCAGGTGCTCAGCCATTGAACTACACCCTCTACACTAAATGTACTTTTGAAAGTCAAATAGAAAATTTAAAAGCTTATTATGAATTAAAGCCAGGATAAAGAGTTTGAGTTCTGGATTAAGACAGATATGGATCTATTTCCTGGGTCAAATAATGTATTCCTTATGATACTCCATTTTGATAGTTGGAGAAAATAATGGTATCATAGGGGATTTTTGAGTGTGAAATGAGCATGTATATGAATTGCTTAGCATAGTTACTTAAAACCATAGCACTCAAATAAGAAAAATTTTAGAAGTTTAAGGAGCAGTTCCATTCCTAGAGATTAAAAGAAAGTCTAACATTTTAAATAATAATTCATACAAGCTATACTTCCCTCAGGCTCAGTCCTTTTGACTTTGGGAATTGTCCTGAGCGACATTGCAATGACAAAAACAGGTCACTATAAATCTTGTCATAACCTACAGAATTGTGTGGGAGAGAATGTAACTACAATGGAAACTTTAATACATGCTTAGTTGCAATGCTCCAAAATGTGTTCATCAATCACAAAGAACATACCTCCCTAATGAAGAAAGTTATTAATGTGGGAAAATGTAGGAGGTGTGGGGAGTGGGGCATATGGAAATCCCCTATATTTTTTATGTGACACTTGAATAATCTAAGTATCCTTAAAAAAAATTAAAATAGCAATCTAGGCATTTCCCCTTTCCATGATTTAACTGCTCTACCTAGATAACATCCAAAAGAGTGAAGATATAGAAAACCCCATAATGTTAATCCTGTATTAGGATGGGCAAGTTATCTGGAGTGGAAATTCAGGAAAGAGACCTGACTTGGCCAGGCTACAGAGGGAGGATTCTAGTATGTTATCCTGAACACAATAAATATCCCTAGCTGGCTGCCTATCTACCTGCAACTAGCACAGATGTCCAGGGGCTCCATGGACTCATATAAATTTGATGTATGAAGGCTGAAGAATTTTTCCATGGGACAAAATCCCGACACCAATGTGAGCATAGGCTAGCAAGTACCATATGCCCATCTAGCTGAAACTAAGCCCCTTTTTCTCAGTAGTATCATCAGCCAATGACTATTTCTGAGGTTATATATGAAAAAAAAATAAAATTCCTTTGATCTTTTAGAGGTTTTTGATGACAGCTTCAATCTCTTTGCTTGTGATTGGTTTATTGAGGTCTTCTATTTCTTCTAGAGTCAGTGTAGGTAGTTCATTTAATTCTAGAAATTTGTCATCTCATCTACATTGTCTAGTTTTTTTGCATGCAGTTGATCATAGTATCCCCTTAAGAGCTCTCTTATTTCTTCAGGGTCAGTGGTAATGACTCCCCTTTCATTTCTGATTTTACATATTTGCATCTTCTCTCTTTTTTTCTTTGTAATCTAGCTAAGGGTTTGTTGATTTTGTTGATCTTCTTAAAGAACCAACTTTTAGTTTTGTTGATTTTCTCTATTGATTTTTGTTATCAGTTTCATTTATACCTGCTCTGCTTTTTACGATTTCTTTCCTTCTGCTTGGTTTCAGATTAGTTTGCTGTTCTTTTTTAAATTCCTCCAAGTGGGCAGTTAGATCTTTAATTTTAGCTCTTTCTTCTTTTTTAATGTGAGCTTTGAGGGCTATAAATTTCCTTCTCAGCACTGCCTTTGCCATGTCCCATATGTTTTGATATCTTATGTTCTCATATTCATTCATCTGAGGATATTTATTGATTTCTCTTTGGAATTTCCCACTGATTGTTTAAGAGTATATTATTTAATCTCCATATATTTATGAATTTCCCCTTTTTCTTTCCCTTATTGATTTCCAGCTTTATTCTGTTTTCTTTCTCTTATTGATTTCCAGCTTTATTCTGTTATGATTAGAGAAAGTGTTTTATATAATTTCAATCTTTTTTAATTTATTGAGATTAGTCTTGTGACCCAACATATGGTCTATCTTGGAGAAAGATCCATGAACACTTACAAAGAAATTATGTCCTGCTGTTTTCGGGTGAAATGCTCTCTAGATATCTGCTGGATGAAGAACTCAGAAACAGACTCCACATCTACTGTCAAGTGATTTTTGATAACGTTGTCAAGCCCTCCCAGCTGGACCAGAACAGTCTATTCAACAAATAGTGCTGAGAGAACTGGATAACCATAGCCACAAATAAAAGAAAGAAAGAAGACCCCTATCTCACACCTTATATAAAAATTAACTCAAAATGGGTCAAAGACCTAAATATAAAAGTGACAACCATAAAACACCTAGAAGAAAATGTAAGAAAACATCTTCAAGATCTTGTGGTAGGCAGCAGTTTTTAAAAGTTACACCCAAAACATGAGCAATAAAAGAAAAGATAGATATATGTGACCTCCTCAAAATTGAACACTTTTTTATCTCAAAGGACTTTGTCAAAGGCTGAAAAGGCAGCTGACTCAATGGGAGAAAATATTTGCAATCACATATCCAATAAGGGTTTAATATCCATGACATACAAAGAGATCATAAAACTCAACAATAAAAAGACAAACTGCCTGATTAAAAGATGAGCAAAAGACTTGAAAACAAAATTGCACAAAGAAGAAAAATAAATGGTGAAGAAAAACATGAAAAAATGTGCAACATTACTCACAATTAGGGAAATGCAAAGCAAAATTACAATGAGATATCATTTCACACCTCTTTGACTAGCCACTATTAAAAAGTTGGAAAACTGTGAATGACGGGGAGGATGTGGAGAGATAGGAATGCTTATTCACTCTTGGTGGGAATGCAGACTGGTTCAACCACTATGGAGGATGATTTGGCAGTTCCCAAGAAAGTTGAATACAGACTTTCCATGTGACCTAGCATTACCATTACTAGGTATGGACCCAGAAGCCCCGAGAACAGAGACAAGAACATGCATCTGCACACCAAATTTCATAGCAACATTTTTCAGTTGCCAGAATTTGGAAACAACCCAGGTGTCCATCAACTGATGAATGGGTAAACAAACTGTGGTGTATGCATGCAATGGAATATTATGCAGTGGTAAGAAGAAATGAAGTTGTGAAGTATATGACAACATGGATGAACCTGGAGGACATTATGTTGAGTGAAGCAAGCCAGACACAAAAGGGCAAATACTGTATGATTGTGCTATTATTAACTAAATATATTGTGTAAACTCATGGAGTTAGTAGTTAGCATATATGTCACCAGAAAATAGGAGGATAGAGAATGTAAACTTAAGGGTTAACCTGTGCAGCAGAGTTGGTGAAAAGATTGTTTGTAAATCTTTGGAAATAAATAGACATGATTAAAGCATATCATGGTGCTTGCAACTAGCAGTACTATTGTAAGGGTATGACAGTGGCTGAAAGGGAGAGTCTAAGGTCATGTATTTTACTAGAAAGAAAGCTAAAAACTGTAACATGGGACTGTATAAGATAGTAAAAGCTCCTGTAAAAAATAATATGGTGATATTGCATATATAAGACCTCTATTACAAAATATATATATAAAATAATTATAGAGAAATATAATCTCTAGCTTCCAAACATGTCATTGTCACCTGTAATAAATTTCTGATGATTTTAATCAGTGCTTATGAACAGAGTATATTCTCAACTAAAATATACTATATTTAAGTTACTGAGAGATACAATATATTTTTAAATTGTAGTTATGCCTAGGCAAAGCCAATGTTACAGGGAAAATGTGCATTGGATAATTGAGCTCTTAAGACACAAACTTTAAAATTTTCATACAATGACCACTGTTTTTCAAAAGTACAAACATTTCACTAAAATTGTTTCTCTTTGGCTTAACCTTCTATACTTGCTGCCTGGTTGTTGTTGGCTTTTGCAGTTTGACAAACACATCCATTTTTGCTACAAAAAAAGAGACACAGAAGGAATTAACATAATGTTTAGTTTGCAGCTTCGTGTAGAATCATTCTTGCATTTTTGTTCATTCCCAGATCTGATTAACATGTGTTTCAACTACCATCTAGTGCAGGTTATCAGGAGGAAAGGTTTCTAGCAACCAATTTATTAGTTAATTTTTCCTATTCGTAATGTTGCTAAAAGTACAATGTTTTGTTCAGCAATAATGAATATTATTTTTTCTCTGTTTTCTTTGAGGACAAGAATATATGCCAAATCAGCTTAGTTTTCTAATACACAGTTACTCACATTATGGGTAATAAGCATAATTTCATAGAACATTCTGTAATGCTTATCTTCAATATTCATTCTCTTTCTAATCTAAGCCTTTTTTCAAACAGCTATAAATTATATATCATAAAATCCACCTATTGAAAATTGTCAGTTCACATATTTTCCAATAAATTTATAGAGTTGTATAACCATCACGAAAACCAAACTTTAATCAATCCCTAAACCAATCTCAGTCCTAGGGAACCACTGCTTTCTTTTCTTGTGAATGTGCATTTTCTGGTCTTTTCATGTGAGTGGAATCATACAAAAGGAAATCTTTTGAGTCTTCCTTTTCTCAAGGAGCAAAGATAATTTTGAGATTTGTCATTATCCCAATGGATTAAGTATCCTTTTCCTTTTTATTGCTAAATAATATGCTGCTGTATGGATATAGAATATGTATTTTATTAATTTACCAGGTGATGAACATTTGGATTGTTTCCAGTTTGTGGGTATTATAGTAAGGTTGCTAAGACCATTCACTTAAAAAATTGTTTTGTGGCCATATGATTTACTTCCTTGGTAGAGTCTTACAAATAGAATTGCCGTGTCTTATGGCAAAGCTAACTTTTGAAGAAATTGCGGAACTGATTTCCAATGTGGCTGTACCATTTACAATTTTCCTCCCAAAACATGGACATTCTGATTTCTCCATATCCTTGCAAAACTTGTTTCGCTGTTGATTTTTATTACAGACCTTGCAATGAGAATTTAATGCTATTTGCATTTTCCTAACAGTTAATGATGCTAAGTAATTTTTTCACATGCTCAGTAGTCATTCATGTCTTCTTTGGTTAAATACTTGCTTTAATCCTTTGTCCACTTTTAAACTGGTTGTTCATCTTACTACTATTGAGTTGTAAGAGTTCTTTGTATTTTTCAGAAATATGTTCTGAATATATGAAATGTGTTCTGAAATATATGATTTGTCAATATTTTCACCCAGTTTGTGACTTGTCTTTTCATTTTCTTGAAGGTATCTTTTGAAATGCCAAGGTTTTTATTTTTAAGAAGCACAATATACCAATTTTAATCTTTTTAGTCCATGCATTTAATGTGTTTAAGAAACTTTGCCAGGCCCAAGGTCATGAAGAATTGCTCCTGATAAATTTTTATAATGTTTTGCCCTTGCTTTAGGCCTTGGAAACAATATGAATTAATATTTTGTGTATTTTGTGAAGAGTTTAAGTTCAGATATGTGCACAAATACATATATGTTCATGTATCAATATTCAATATGCAATTGTTGAAGAACCTTTCCTTTCCTCATTGAATTTCATGGCATCTTTATCTAAAGTCGATTGAAAATAAATGTAAAAATTTATTGTTGAACACAATTCTGTTTCATTAATTTTTTTAAATTTAAATTTAATTTTTTTCCTAGACTCTCTTTAATTTTTTAAAAATGTTACATCCAAAAATATATAAGAGGTTCCCATCTACCCCCACCCCCCTTCACCTCACCCCTCCCACATCAAAAATCTCTTTCATCAGTGTGGAACATTCATTGCATTTGGTGAATACATTTTGGAGCACTGCTGCACCACATGGATAATAGTTTACATTGAGGTTTACACTCTCTCCCTGTCCATTCAGTGAGTTATTGCAGGATATATATTGTCCAGCATCAGTCTCTGCAATATCATTAAGGACAACTCCAAGTCCCAAAAATGGCCCCACATCACATCTCTTCTTCCCTCTCCCTGCCCTCAGTAACTACCGTGGCAACTTTTTCCACATTAATGATACAATTTCTTCCATTACTAGTCACAATAGTTCCATAGTACAATATCAGTAAGTCCACTCTAATCCATATTTTATTCCTCCATCCTGTGGACCCTGGGATGACAATTTCCACTCCAACTCTATATCGAGAGGGGGCTTAGATTCTACATGGATGATGGATGCAATTCTCCTGCTTGCAGTTATAGGCACTCTCTGTTCCCTGGTGTGGTGATTGACCATCTTCATCTCCCTGTTAGCTGGCCTGGGTGAGTCCAATGAACCAGAGGGTAGGAGTTGCAAGTCTGCTGAGGCTCAGGGCCCAGCTGGCAAATGGACATTCCAGAGATTCAAGTCTCCTGAGTATACACCAACCCTAGTGCCAACCACAGGTTCAGTAAAAGTGACAGAAGAGGCATGTGTAGAAAGGTCACATCTGAGTCCAACTCCATCACCCTCAGGAATACAAATTCCCAGGTAAGGCCAAATGACATGGCACTGAATTCCATAGCCATTTGCCATGACAATAGAACCTGTGGGTCTCTGTAGCCCCCAGGAAAACCAGTACCTGGGGTTGTATCTACTTTGACTGTCTCTGGGGTCCTGCTGAAGTGTGCATAAGCACAACCCTTCTTATGACCTCCTGACTCTTTTTTGAAGACTCTTAGCCATATAAACTAATTTGCTGTGCCATTTCTCCCTTTTATTCAAGGTTAAAAAGCAGTTTTTAACACATGATCCTACATGTAGGCTGAGATATTTTGTTAGTCTGAGTTTACACTTTTATTCAAGGTCTTTTTTTAGTTACATCACCAGCTGGTGCCTGGTAGTATTCCCTTGGTGCCAGGGAGGCTCATCCCTGGGACTCATGATGGGATATCACCACTGACCCCACAGAAATAAAGACTATCATAAGAAGATATTTTGAAAAACTATATTCTGACAAGAAAGACAATTTAGAGGAAGTGGACAAATTCCTGGAAACACACAAGCAACCTACATTGATGAAAGAAGAAATTGACAATCTCAACAAACCAATCACAAGTAAAGACATAGCATCAGTCACTAAAAACCTCCCAACTAAGAAGTGCCCTGGGATTACACATCTTTATATCTATAGCATTATACTAAGTTTTTAAATTAGTTATGGTACATCTGCAAACTTATCTTTTTTCAAAATTTTTGCTATTCAAGGCCTTTTGATTTTCTTTATAAGTTTTAAGTTGACTTTACCAATATCTACATTAAATATCTGCAGGACTTCTGATAGGGATTAGATTGATTCTATGGATAAATTTACAAAGAATTGACTTCTTAAACAATTCTGAATATTTCTTTCCATGGTCATGGAATATCTCTGCATTTATTTTGATCTTAAGTAATACAGATCAGCAGTGTTTTGTAGTTTTTGGTATAAAAATTTCCATTACTTTTAATTTTTTTCCTAAGTATGTCACAAGTTTGTTTGCTATTATAAGTGGATTTCTTGCTTTCCTAATTGCATTTTCTAATGTCCATTGCCATGATATAGAAAATTGTTATTTATATATTTATATCTCTCAATTTTTTCAAGAACGGTAATGAAATTTCCAACTATGTTTGCTCAATTGTTTATTTCTCTCTTCAAGTTTGTCATTTTTTTGATTCATATATTTTGGACTTTTGCTAAATGCACATGCTTTTATAATTTTTATGTTTGTGATATGACAGTTTTTATCACAGTGAATTTTCCCTTTTTTCTCTTGTAGTATTTCTTGTGTCAAAGCCTACTTTGTCAGATACTGACATGACCACTCTATCTCTCTGTTACTGTCTGTATGTATTATCTCTTATCATCTTTTCGTTCTCAATCCATATATGTCCCTGAATTTAGGATGTTTCTTGTCAACAACATATGTTTGGTTCTTGCTTTTAACAGGCTTAAAATCACTGCCCCTTTAAAGGATTTAAGTGTGACATTTGCTACTTGTTTTTCATTCATCTCATATTCCTTTTATTCCTCTCTTCCTCTGCCACTGTCTCATTTTATGATAAATATTTTCAGTGTACCATTGTAATTTCTTTTTTTGGTATTTTTGCTATATTATTTTGAATTGTTTTCTTAGTGTTGCCCTAGAATCAGGGTTAGCAAACTTTTTTCTCTAAAGGGCCATATGATAAATATTTTAGACTTCATGGGTCATGCTTTCTCTATCACACCAAATCACCAAATCAACTCTGCTGTAATAGTGCTAAAGCAAACATAGATAATATGTAAATGAACTAGCATGGATATTTTCCAATAAAATCTTACTTACAAAGCAGGTGGCAAGCCAGATTTGATCTATGAGTCATAGTTTTTCTCCTCTCAAGTTTTAGGGATTACATTGTACATAAATACTTTATACTTCTAATTCATAATAACTTTATTATGCTAAAATATAAATATTTTGCCCCAATGTGTTGCTTTACTTCACTCTTTTTGCTGGTATTATTGTTATACATACACACATACATATATATATATATATAATAAAACTAAAGTACAGTGTCTTAACTTTAGATATCTTATGCCATTTGAAGGAGTTAAGAGAAGAGATAAGAAAAATATATTTATAAAATCTGTTACATATATATATATATGTATATATATATCTATATAATTACCATTCCTGGAACTCTTAATTTTTTTCTGGCAACTTGATGTAGTGCCTGGTCATTTCCTTTCGGCCTAAAAGATTTCCTTTAGTATTTTTTAAGTTAGGTCTGCTAGCAATGTATTTCCTCAGTCTTGCTTTTTCTTTTCCCTTGAGAATCTCTTTATTTGACTTTTTTCCTTTTCAAAGGATAGATTGTCTGGATTTAGAATTCTTGGTTTACATTTTTTTTTTCTGCCAAAAGTTATGTACTAACCTTTGACCAGTTATTTTTTATTTTTATCAAAGACAGCCATTAATCAAGTTGTCTGCGATCAGTCAATTTTCTCTTGGTGCTATGACAGTTTTCTCTTTGCCTTTGTCTTTCCACAGTTTAATTGGTATGTCGAGGTATGGTTCTCTTGTGTTTCTTTTATTTGGGATATGATAGCTTCTTGAATCTTGAGATTAAACATTTTCATAATTGGAAAGTTTTTGAGTATTTTTTCTTCCAGGGTCCCCATTACCTGTATGGTACTATGCTTGACAGTGTCCTCCAGTGTATCAAGTTCTGTTCTTTTTTTCCAATCTCTGATCTTTTTTGTCTTTGTTCTTCAAATTAGGTAATTACCATTCCTTTATTTTCAACCTCACTGATTCTTTCTTCTCCCATCTCAAATCTTATGTTAAGCTTCACTAGATATTTGTTTATTTTAGCCATTGTACTTTAACTCCAGAACTTTCACTTGATTTTTTTTACAATTTCTTTTTATTGAGATTATCTATTTGCTGAATCATTTTCATTATACTTTCCTTTAATTCTTCAAATATGATTTCCTTTAATTCTTTGAGCATATTTATATGTGCTGCTTTAAAGTTTTTGCTAAATTGTGTGTGTATTTGGGACTTAGAGTTAATATTCATTTACTGCTTCCTTTGCTGAGTTTGGATCACGTTCTTTGTTTCCTTTAATATTTTGTAAGTTTCTTTTGCATATAATAGCTAATATTTTAGATGATATATCTAAATATATGCAATGTGTGCCCGGTTATTTCTTTGGTATTTTTTTCTTGGTTTCATGTTTAAGTCTGGCTTCTTACTTGTCACCCATGTGTTTGAAAGCTCAGTGTTCATTCTCAGCTTGGTAAAAGGACCAAGCACAAAGACTTAAGAGTTGGTGAGACTTCTGTTTCTTGTTCACGGTCTGTGTGGGCTAGAAAGTATTTCTAATGTCAGGCCATTTAAAAGGTTCCCTTGCTTTTTTCCATTTCCCCTGAACATGCACACAGGGTTCTTCTGCCAGACACGTTTGAGTACCTTATTCCTCTCTGGTCTCTGTTTGGCATGCAAACTCACTCCAGTAAATCAGCAATATGGTGAGAGCTTGTTAATTCTTCTATACTTCTCTGCTTGCATCGACATGTGTAGCTCCCAGTTAAATTCCAGCCTACCCCTATAGATCATTGCTTTTCCCAATAGGCCTGTAACACACTGGACTTCTCTTTTTGGCTGTCACAGAGATTGCCAATTTAACTGGTAATGTTTCAAACGAAGTGAGCCATCTCCAGCTTCAGTTGTGAAGCTGCTGGCTTTCATAGTCTGCCCCACAGTGCTTCAACCTCAATGTCAACAGAGCTAGGGGAGTATGGAATAGCCCTGGGCAGCGAAGCCACAGACTATGTTGGGTAAGGTTTTGCACTGAAATCCATAAAATCCATGAAGTCTTCAAGAATAAATACTTCTTAGTCTGTCATATGCCGTTGGCCAAATTCCAGAGAACCAAAATAATTGATTTTTTATCACTTGTTCAATTCTGTAGTTATTGATTTCCTTGTTCCATAATGCTAGAAATCAACAGAATTTTTATAAAAATACTTGCATAAAAAGTGAAATTCACTTAAACACTTTAACTTTTCAAATGTATGGTGTATAATTGAAATCGATTTTGCATTCACAAATTATCCTGTGATTCCCAGATTAATCAATGAGTAAATATAACCCAAGAATTTCAGTGAAAACATATAGAGAGAGGGATGTGGAATTTGAAACCTGTGCTGACTCCATTATTAATGTACAATTTAGACCTTAAATTTGTGCGTTTTATTTAAAGGAACATATTCTTTCACTAACAGAATTTTATCCATCAGAAATATTTTATGATGCAGATAAGCTATAAGATTACTTAAGCAACAGCGCCACATATTCATTTGCTTGAAATGTTTATACATCATTGTTTTCCTGATAGAGATATATATTAGGTCATTATGTACTTCCAATTCTTTTGAAAATATTAACTGCCAAGATGATGGAATTATGTTTACTTATGCTATCTATTAAGCTTACTTTACCATGCCTTTTTATTTCTAACTTGGCAATATCTGATTGCATTCGCAGGTTGTCAGTCTATAGTTATAAAAATAGTACAGCATCGTTTTCTTATTCTATGACTGCTGGAGACATCAATATAGCAGAATCATTTAATGTTATTTAATACTTTGACTTGAACTGTATCTAGAACTTGTTTATCTCTAAATTCTTCATTTTTGTAGACTTAAATATACAAACTATTTAAAGGATACTCCCATTCTAAATTAAATATATCCTCCAATTGCTTCCTCTTAAAAACATCCCTTTCTTCCTGGTACTAAATTGTTCATTCGGAGAAAACACTGTGCTAAATATTGGGTACTGGAATAAAATATTTAAGTATACTGTTCTGTGATTTTTTTCATTGCCAAATCTAGCTGCTTGAAATATACACGTATTTGGATAAATCGTTTGTAGTTCCTTGTTTTTATTATTTCCTAATCTAAGTGAGAATAAGCTATTATGCTAGATGACTAAAATTACTAATTAGTTTTGAACATGTTTGCAGTTATGCACCAGGAAAGTGCACTTTCTAGTTAGTTGATGCAAGAGCAGGGAATCTGTTATGTAACATATTCTTCAGGCAATCCCAACTACCTGTGTTAGAAAGTAGTCATAGAAGAATTTAGACAAAATCTCTTAATTCCTTCTTATTTTTATTCCACTGTCAAGGCTATACACGTAAATTTTAACACTAAAGACAGGGCTCAGTCATTCTTAAGCGAGGTTCCTCGTGTCACGTTACGTAGACAACTGCACTGCATGCCTCCTGCTCGTACTCAACAGGAGAGAGAGCACAGCCTGCCCCCGAGCCTGGAGTACAAATTCACCCCTTTCATCTGTTTCGGACATTCGATCATGCCTCAAATCCTGGAAAAATAAAAATTTCCAGGGGAATTCCACATGCTTATTGGCTTGGACCCATTGTTTTCATTCATATCTGCACTTTAGAATTTTTGGAGGAGCTTATAAAACAGATTGATGACCTAACCCCAAGGCAAACCAATGAAATCAGAATCCCTGACAAGGAGGTCTTGGCATTGGCACTTTTTAAAGGTTCTGCATGCCTTAGGACGACTGGCTAAGAAAAATTAGGGTTTACCTTTGTGTCTGGTAATGGGTGGAATGTCCTAGTTAAATTGGGGCTCTCTGAGAAGAAAAGGATTGGCTTGGGGTGAACAACCGACAATGCCTAAGGTTGAGGATTATGTCAGAGGTAGGAGGGAAAAAGCAAGGGGATGGTTGGCCTGTCCAGGACACCAGTGAAAGCTGCACTTGAACACTGGTATTTGAGCTGTGGCTTAAAAAATTAATGAGCGCTAATCAGGCAAGTGTACAGCATAATCAAATTTGCAGTGCGGCTCTTAGTGTGGATACAGCATTGGGTGCAGAGGAAGAACATGGAGGAAGGGAGACCATGAGAAGTGAGGCCAGTGAGCCTCATGAGAAGGGACTATGCACGGAATTAAGTCAGTACTGAAGGATTTGGAGACAAGGCCACAATAAGGAAGGATGAGTAGGAAAAGCCTCAGATGCTGGTGTGAAGGATTAGAGTATTTTTAGGACAGCAGCAAGTTTCCCACGTGAATGGCCAGATGCATGCTTGTGTCATGTAGAAAGCTGGAGGAAGGGCAAGCTTGAGAGGCAAAGTGATGGGTTGCATCTGAAGGGCCTGATTCACGCCAGGCGGCCACGCCCAGGATTCAAGTGGATAGCAAAGCTGGGGGTCCACTGAGAGCTTTACTCACTGCAGACACGGTTTTAGGGATGGTTTACAAGAGGAGGTTGAAAGTTTGGATTGGTGTTCCCCATCAGAAAGGAAAAACAATTTATCTGAAGAACTGGGATACAGGGTTTAAAAGGGTAGCCATGGCAACCTCTTAGGTAAACGTAACAGTGAATCCAGTCTTTTAAGATTGGAAAGGGAGAGTGCTTTTAAAGCGTCCTTTTCGAACACAAGTGTGTTCTGTTCCTGTCCAGTTTACTACAGGTCTTTGTTCTTTTATTTGTTCCACACAGTAAGCCACCTCAGGTCTTGTCAGGATTGAAAGTATCTTTAGCTTGGGTATTACGCCATTTTGTTACAGGTAGTTTTTGTGAAATGAGAGATTGCCATGTCTGGTTTTTTTTTTTTGTAACCTGTCCTTTGTTATTGAACTTCTGTGAGCAAGACATGTTTTGGAGAGACTGCAGAGTGCTGAACTCATTTTCAGTTTCTTCTTTTTATTGATGAAAGATTTCTTTCAGGGGTCGTGATCTCCTGGGGATTCTGGCTTCCTGTCAAAGAGTCAAATTTGTCCTTTGCTAGCATAACAAGACTGTTTCTTTCTGATACCAAGCTTTGTTTTCCTTAATAGGGTGCTTTCTCAGTACTAGAGGATCTAAAATTCTTAGTTGTGCAACTTATTATTTTACTAAGTCATGTAGTCATGTTTCAGTCATTTTAGACTTTACACGGTGTGGCAGTTTGAAGTTATGTTATGAATCCCCCAAAAAGAAAGATTATGTTTGTGAACTAATCCATTCCTGTGGGTGTGAGATCAATGGTACTACGTCAGTGAAGCTTGACTCTGGTTAAATCTCTGCCCTCTTGCTGGCTCTAATAAAAATGGAGACATACAGAGAGAGATATCAGACAGAAAAAGGAAAGCACCATAAATATTCCTGCAAAGATGAGAGAAAGGACTTTAGTTTCTCCCATAACTGAGCTTCAAGCAGAGAAGCCCCCAAAAGACTCAAAGAACTGAGGCTCAGGGAAGGATGAGCCATATGCCTGATAGCTTGCCCTGAAGTCTGGAGGATGAGGCGCAACCCTCCCTGATAGAGGAGACCTGGCAAGAGCCAAGCCCTGTGCCTCACTGTCTTCAGCTGAGCTCAAACCTCAGCAGAGATTGGCAGACAGCTTGCTGTACCATGTTGGTACTGGGTTTTGTCTAGGTTCTTGGCTTTGCTGCAGAAATGAATTTCAAGAGCACATTGGGTGAATTAGACCAGTAATTTATTCAGGTAGCGAGGGATGAGAAATGGGAGAAAATAAGAGAGCAGGGGTCCCAGGGGAGAGAGGAAGGGGCTGAAAAGTGGTAAAGTGGGCTGATTTACAGACTGCAAGTCCCTATTATTGATTATAAATGCCCAGGTTTTATTTGTGCAGCAACCATGGCAGGGGAAAAACCATGGCAGGAGAGCAGTGTGCAGAGGGCAGGAACAGGGGTCCACAGGCAAGAGAGCGCGCGTGAGAGAGAAGGAATGCAGGCCTTGTGCCTGCTTTTTTGAACTGTTACTTATTCCGCCCCTTTGCTAATGAAGGGAGTAGTTCCAGCTGTTTGCTGTTTTGATTGATTACCCCACCCATCAGTCCCCCAGGAGGGCCCAGTGATCAAGTCCTTGAGTAATATCCAGGCCTTCTCCTGGCTTCCAGATGAAGGCTTTGTTTTAAATGGCAGAATCTTGTTGGCAGGGGTCTTGCAGGAGCCATCTTGGGGTTATGGATGTCCACGTGGATTTCTTGCCAGGTTCCAGATCCATCTATTGATTCCCTATTTTACTAGCTGGCTTCAGCGTGGTAGCTGGTTTTGGTCAGAAATCATCTCTAATGATTTCTGTAAGTCGCCCTTTAAAGGGCCTTATAAATGTAAGTTTTTATCCCACATAAATCCCCATTGTAAAAACCAACTCATTTCTGATACTTTGCATTGGCAGACCTTTGGCAAACTAAACACATGGTATCCAAATACTTTAACAAAACAGAACAAGACATCTTGGCTTTTCTTACTTTCCTGTTTCTTCATTTCCCTTTTGTTTCTAAAGTATTTTAGGTGGTTTCGTGTGAAAGAATATAATTATATAACCAAACCAAGTAATAGCCTAATTCACCGGCTTCCAAAATACTATCATTTATAATGATAAATTATAAGATACAAAAGTATTCTTACAAAAATACATGCAAAAATGCTTTCAGGTGAAGTGTAAAACAATGTTGAGTAATGTTTCACTACTTGAAAACAATAATATGGAGGTAGAGGGTACAGGTTAGGATTTTCTAAAGAAATTTTCTAGATTCTTTTACTTCTTGAGTGAATGTCCTATTTAATTTATTGATAAAATCATAATGTATTTCTCTTAGCTCTGTCAGTATTTTTTATCAAAATATAAGCTTTGTAATCATCCTTTTTGCAAGATATATGTGGATAATTGTCATCTTAAAACTTTAAATCCAAATTACCCAACACAGTACAATAAAAATATTATAAAAAGTAACGTAAAACTATAAAAGATAAAAGACTATACTTTAAAAGAAAATATATTTAAGGTTTTCTTGGAAAGATAAATAATATAGTATTAACCTTGTGACTTTGAGAGTTTCTTCAGCTAGTAAAAATTAAAAACAGTATTTCAAATAAATAGGACAACCATAGAGTAATACTTGCCCATTCCTGTTCCCTCTGCATGACTGGTGAAGGTTAATTGACATCGTGCTTGCAATCAGCAGATTCATTGTGGAAACATGTTCAAATCACAACCATGTGGACAGTGATTTCTTCCAATCTGAGAAATAAAGGAGTTGTGATAGTGTTATTTTTTCTCTAAATTTAGAACAATGTCTTCCCACTACCTTGAATGCCCTTATTAAGTTGCATGCCTGATGAAATTCTTGCTTGTACTTTAAAAGCCAACGCAAACACTACTTCCCTTGGCAAGCACTCCCAGTTCCCCCAGAAAGAGTCCCTCACCCTATTCTCTGTGCTGCTTACCAGACATGATAAATGTACCTCTACCATGCTTTATCTGCAGTGAGTGTGAATATTTTGTTTCCTCTTAAATATTGCAAGATTTTTCAGACAGGTTTTTACCTGCAGTAATTTTTGTGCATAAATCAGACTGCTTAAGGTAGCAATCCAATCCTACATTGGCTTAAGATAAAATGAATGTATTGGATTATGCAGTTGAAGACATAAAGATGAGCTGGTTGTAGACTTGTTTAAATTGAGCAATCAAAAGACATCACTTTGATCCACTCCACTTCTCTCTCCATTGCTCACCATCTCATCCTCTGGATTAGTGCCCATGAGAGAAAGTCTCTCCCCTCAGGGGAGAGTCCTATATTATCATAAATCCAAGAGCAGCAGATTTTGAGAGGTTCATTTCTAGTGGATTCTCTAGAAGTTCCAAGATGGTACCAGCCACGGACCAAGGTCCACCTCTTTAAGCCATTCACATACACAGGTGAAGACAATGGCTCATTGAGTTCTGAGCACCATCTCTGAAACCATGAGGGTCCCCTTTCAGAGTACCTTGAATCAGAATCATATAGAGAAGAAAGCTCCAAGAAAATTCAGGGATTTTGACAACAGCAAGGGAGATGGGTACTGGGAAAGCAAACAACTACTTGGAATTTTGCCCTTAACACAGTTTGCTCTCACATAGAAACCACTAAAAGGAGAGTGTGAATAAAGAGTTTTACTGAATTCAGGAAAAGAAGATGAGAAAAGGATGGCCATACAGTGTTTACTGTAGGTAATGCCAAAATTAGAAACCTCTCCAAATTTATTCTCTTAGGGCTTTGTTTAGAAAGGGCTAGTGTATTAAAAACATTAAAAGCCATTAGAGATGAGAAGTGTTCCCATGACTAATGCCAAAGGAAATTATGTTTTTTCCAAAGTGAATTTTATATTTTCTACAAATATGAATGAAAACTGTGGCATGGATAGTCAAAAGCATTGATAATGAAAAGATATATTCTGAGCTAGAGAAAAATTAGATTTCTAAATTTTTCTTCTTGAGTATGTGTTACTTTAGGTGATACTTTTCTCTACCATGAATGTTCTCTGGTTGATAGTAACTCTGAATAATGGTTGATGGGAAGTCAAGCTATAGGTAACCCAACAGTTGGATAACAAACAGATAACCTATCCTCTTTGTTTAAAAACTTTATATCTTATTTTTATGATTTTTCATATAGTAAACTTTATTTATAGAGAAGTTTTGTTGCATAATAGTTACATCTAAGTATAGGGAATTCCCATATACCCAAGCCCCTCCCCTTCTACATTTTCCTTTATTAATAACATCTTCCATTAGACGGTATGTGTATTACAATTGATGAACCACTATCAAAACATTGCTACCAACCAAAGTCTATAATTACATTATGGTTATACCTCTCACCATACAAGTTTTATAGAATTTGACAAAATGTGTAATGGTCTTTGTCCATAATTGTAATATCATGCAGAACAAGTCCCATGCCCTAAAAAAGCTGTATGTTCCAACTATTCTGCCCTTCCATTCCCCTCAGAACTTCAGGTAACCACTATCCTTATATGAGTATTACAGGTTCTTACATTACACCAACAATAGTAAGTCTACTATAGTTCTTGGTTGCATTCCCCCCTTATGTATGCTCATTCCTCAATCCTGAGGATTTGTGGATGGTAACGCCCACTCTGCTTCAGAATGAGAGAAGCCTTAGATCTTATGGGGCATACGGAGGAACTGTTTGCTTGCAGTTGTACATACTCTTTGCTTTTTGGGCACAGGAGTTGTCCACCATCATCATTTTGTTAGTTGCCCTGGGTGAGTCTTATGAGCTGGAGGGTAGGCATAGGCCGCAGCTCTGCTGAGATTCAGGGTTTACCTGGAATATGAACAGACCAAAGATTTCAGTATCTGACATATATTTAAGGGGTAGAATGCTAATTGTTGGTTCAAATAAAGGTGTAGAAGAATTGCATGGAGGGAAATTATAAATAAGTCTAACTCTGTTACACTGGGAAAGTAGATGATCCTATATTACAAGGTAAGGTTCACCAATGTGGTGCTGTGTAACTTGCCCGTAGTGTCTGTCTCTGGAGCCCTTGGGAGCACCCCTGTATGAGGCTTAGTTTACTGTGCCAGTTAGTGAGATCTGCCTGAGATGTACACAAATGTACATAAATGTACATAACCTCTGAAATGACCTCCCAACTCACTTCGAAATCCTTAGCCACAAACACTCTGTATTTAATATTTCCCCCTTTAGGTCAAGGTCTTTTTCCAAATGCATCATTCTTTGGCACTTGGTTTTGAATCCTTTCTGGCAGGCTGGTTCATCCCCTGGAGTCATGTCCCACACTGGGGGAAGAGTAGTGAATTTGTTTGCTGAATTTGGCTTTGAAAGGGGCCACATTTAAGTAACAAGGAGGTTTTTAGGAAGTAACTCTGGCAATAGTTATTATTAGGCTAAGTTTCAGTTTTACAAGAATAAGGTTTACAAGTACAAGCATTAATATCATAACCTTGGCATATTTGTCTCTTTTCCTTTTATTGAGCACTGCCTATGTACTCTAGAGAACCTTGTTACTCTATTTGAGAATGTAGCAGGACTCCCCAGGATGGGAGTTTAATATTTTCTTGTTTATTGTGTAGGTCTCCACCCACTGAGATAGCACACCATGACAACATGAACACATTCTTATTCCATAGATACATGCCCAAGGTGTATCTTTCCCCACACATCCCCTCATCATCAACACCCTGCACCAGTGCACCAGTGACCCTCTTCTGCCTTAGATAGCAAAAGAACACTCTCACAATTTCATTCTCAACCACAGTCCTCATCCTCCCCAGAATTCCCCTGTTCCTTCCTCCAGTCCTTTCCCTAGCTCCATCAATGGCCCAACCCATCCTCCAATGCCCTCCCATGCCCAGTCAGACTCACACTCCAGCATTATCAACCCCACTCACACTGCTGCTCCCCCATCATCCTATCCACTGCCAAACTACCACCATCTACCTTACCATAGAGTCTGTCCTGATTGAGCATCAGCTCACCACTATGTACTCTCTTTCTATCTCCTGGTAATGTATTTTCCAGACTCTACATGTATGAGTCTTCTCAATATCCTTAAGTCATAACAGTGAGTTCCTGCACTATTGTTCTTTGGTGACTGAATTACTTTACTCAACATAAGGTCTTCAAGAGTCATCCATGTTGTCATGTGTGTCAATAGCCAATCCTTCATTCTTTACTTACAGTTGAATAATACTCCATTGTATTTATATACCACAATTTGCTTATTCATTCATCCATTGATGGATACTTGGGTTGCTTCCAAATTTTGGCAATTGTGAATAACACAGCATTGAACGTTGATGTGCATATATCTGTTTGTGTCCCTGCTCTCAGTTCTTCTGGATACATTCCTAGTTGTGGGATTGCCAGATCATGTGGCAATTCTATACTTCTCTTCCTGAAGAAGCACCAAACATCTTCCACTGTGGCTTCACCATTCTACACTCCCACTAGCAGTGGATAAGAATTCCTGTTCCTCCACATCCTCTCCAACATGTGTAGTTTTCTTCCTTTTTAATAGCAGCCAGTCTAGTAGGTATAAGATGGTATCTTTATGCTTTCGATTTGTATTTCCCTAATAGCTATTGAAGTTGAGCATTTTTCAAGTACTTTTTGGCCTTTGTATTTCCTCTTTGGAAAAGTGTCTATTCAAATCTCTTGCCCATTTTTAAAATGGGTTCTCTTTTTATTATAGAGATGCAAAATTTCTTTAATTCATAATCTATTTGACAGACCCTTTAAGTCTCACTATAATTTTAATTAAAAAAAGAAAAAATCCATTTGAGTGAGATAGGTAGTATGGTAGTAACTCTGCTAAAAGCTAAGCGGCAATGACAAAACATCAAATTCATCACCTAGAAACTCCCATTCTTCACAAAATACTCTTGCATTTTACTCTAAGGAAAATATTACAAGAAATATTTTCTCCATTGTGGCACTTAACAAAATTATCATTAATAAATTATATGCATAAAGTCTGTTGTTTTCCCACTTCTGAATGCTGTCAGAGTCCCAGTACTTCTGGCTAACTGCTCTCTCCCCTTGCACTAGGACAGAGAAGGAACTCCATGAATGATGATGAATCAGTAAAGAAAAGTACGACAACCTAAATAAGATGCTTATTGTAACCAGTGAAGAATTATGAACATTTTGAATAATTAAGATCTGGAAGTTTAATGAACACCATTGTGATGGGCATGAGACTGCCATGCTGACCTCCCACTTTGGGGAGCCATTTTCTCTGATACAGGTTCCCAGGGTTGCTCTAGCCTTTGGCTGACTAGAAGGGGTGGTAGTGCACTCCACATGGGGAAGACACGAGATTCTTCTGATGGCTGACTTCAGGGTGAGGACTGTTCTTGCCTTCCTTTCCTTACTTTCCTCCATCTGCTTGGCAGTTTAGGACACTTCTGCCCAAACCAACTTCTCTCCTTCACTAGTAACCATTAGACTTGTAAGACGGCTCTTCTAGATTTCTTAGGCACCCACCCCCATTTCTTCTCACAGGCATTTCCCTTAACAAAACCTTACAGATTGTCTTGGTTTTCTAAGGTTATGGCAACAAAGTACCATCAACTGGATGACTTAAAGCAAATTTATTGTCTGATATTTCTGGAGACCTGAGCCTGAAATCAAGGTGTTAGAAGGGCTATGTTTCCTCTAAAACCTATAAGGGAAAATCTGTCCCATGGCTTTTTACTGGCTTCTGGCAGTGACTGGAAATCCATGGTGTTTCTTGCTATTGTGACATAACTTGATTTCTGCCTGTATGGTCACATGACTGTCTTCTCTGTCTCGTCACATGGCCTCTTGCGGGTGTCTCCTCTCTCCTTCTTATAGGAACACCAGTCATATTGAATAAAGAATCCACCCTACTGTAGTATGACCTCACTTTAACTTACCTAATTATATCTGTGATGATCTTATTTCCACATAAGGCCATATTCTGAGGTACTAGGAATTCAGACTTCAACATATCTTTTGGGGAGAACACATTACAACCCATCACAAACTTTTAATCTTGTCACGGCATTTGCTTTTCATAGAAACTGGACTAACACAGGCATATTATACTGACATTTTCAAAATTATTTGACAATCTGAGGGGAGTATAATGTTACCATCCTATACTTTAGAAATGCAAAGGTAAAAGTGACAGTATTTCTATCAAGCTCTCAGTGTATTTGGAGAATTCAATACATTAAAATTGTGGTGAGTTTAAGCTCAATGGATTTCTCACTAAAGGAAAGGTGGATTGAATTGTTCACTCCAGTTTGAATATGTTCTTGTTCTTGGTCCTCATACTGGTGGATGTCGACCTATTGGAAATAAGATCTCTTCAAGATATTACTTCAGATAAACTGTGGCCCAACTGAATCAGGTTTACTTTAAAAACAGAGGGAAAGTAAGATGGAGAAAGCAAGCCATGGGGAGTACCCAGGAAGTGGAAGTCAACAAAACTTGGAAGAGAAAGGAGAAGACGCTTTCATATATATCGCCCTGTCATGAAAAAGTCAAGGAACCCCAAAGATTGTTGGCCAACCAGAAGATAGCAAGGCCAGGAAGAAGCAAGCGTTCTGGACTCAGAAACCATGAGCCAAAAAATCCCTACTGTTAAGCCAACACATTGTATGGTATTTTTTTTTTTTTTTTTTTAGCAACTAGGAAACTAAACCAATGTGATTGGTGTAAAGACACCAATGGAAGCATTTGAGAGGTGAGAGAATCCTGGATAGCAAAGCATAAGAAATCTTATATGTACAGAGATAACCATGCAAAGTGTAGTCTCAAGCTGCAGAGCAAAAATCCCTGATTATAAGGGTCTTAATAAGATACTAATGATTCCTTCTAAATAAGGGTTGAGATTCCCATGCTATCTTTTAATGTATTTCTTAAATGTTAACATGTATTCGAAATATCCCAAGGTCTTGTTAAACTGATTTCTGACAAAATAAGTCTGGGCTTGAGCCCGAGATCACAAGTTTTTAATAACAGATTTAGGGAGATTTAATTTACATACCATAAAATCCACCCTCTAATGTGTAAAATCCAGTTGTTTTTAACATAGTAAAGAGTTGTGCAACCATTGTCACTAGAACATAGTCATCATGCAGACCACACATTTTGACCAGCAAAATGCCAAGGGTCTGACCAGCACAGCACTACCAGCTACCAAGCAACACTAGCCCATTCTTTAGAGGTTTCTGTGTGATTGAGTGACGGGAAAACCAAATGCTCTCCCTTATTTGGTTTAACGGCAGGGCTAAACCTGAGGTTCATTCATAGACTCTTAGCTGAAAGGTAGGGAATTTAGGGAAGAGTTAGACAGGAGAAGGTCATGACAGAAGCTACCCGCAGCAGTTTCCCACCCTCTTACATCTGAAACAGTGATTCAAGCAGCTCTGTAACTTCAGCAATCCAGAAACCCCTCTACCTGTACTGTTTTCAGGAGTTCCTGAAGCATCCGTGAGCAGTTCAGGTTGAGGCATGTCAGGAGAAGAGATCTTCCGCAGGTTACACAGCTCATCATACCGACACGGAGGGTGTGAGCCAGACCCTGTTTGATGTGAACTGGTGGAACCCTGTTAGCCAGATATGAAATTTTGATATTTGGGCAGTCTTGTTATCAGCATGACGCAACCAGGTTGATCCTTAATTTAGCAGACAATCATCGCTGATTCTGGGCACAAAGCTCAGAGAGGACCCTGTCCAGGAGGAGCGGTCTCTGGAGGCAGCTGTCCAAGGTGCAGTTCCCAAGTTGTGACAGCAGCTAGGCCCCCGGGCAGAAGCCTAGCTAGCTGGGAATACAGTGGAAGCCTCTGCTCCAGACCTGCTATTCTAGATCCTGCTTTGGCCCAAGAAGCTGGATGGGTGATGAAGGTTTTCCCAAATGCTGAAAGTTTGCAAATGTGAATCTAAAGAGTTCTACTGATGAGTGGAATTTCGAAAAAATAAAAAAAAGTTAGACTTGAGTCAGGAGAACTAGAACCCCACGGGAGCAGTATTCTGCAGGATCAAAGCAAGTGCACATGAAGGTAGAGGCACTCTCCAGAGCTCCCACAGAAGCTCCCAGTCAGCCACGTAAGGGTGGTCCCCCAGGTGTCTGAACCCACGTGCTAGTGCCAAGAAACAGTGGAAAAGGCAGATCCTTGGTGGCAGTTCCACCTACTAGAGCTCTTCAAAGAAAGCCACTGGGGGATCTGGAAGATGGAGAAGGTAGCACCCAGATTTAATTACAAACTTCTGAAAAAAGCATCAGGCACAAAAGCAACATGCTACAAATGAACGTGGTCTGTTCAAGGACCTACAAGAGATTTGCTGTAGTGAAAAGTGCATAAATGGTTGACCAAGAGGGAGTAAACAGGGACCAAGTCTTGAAAAGCTTGGTGAGCTACATAATGAGTCTGAGCTTTAATCTTAAGGTGATGGGGAGCCAGCATCAATTTTTAGCCAAGAAGAGCCATGGCTATATCTGTTGGAAGAAGACAGGTCTGACAAAAGATAGAAGAAGAATTTGAAAACTTGAAGATGATTATGGGCAGACCAACCACAGGGATTTTCCATGACTGCTGGCAACAATGTTTAAGACCCCTAATGACTCATTTGTAATTACGTGCAAAAACAAAATAGAAAGATTGATAGAACTTTATGAGAGTTCAGATGAAGGTAATGGATTACGGCCTCAGTGATGGAAGAGGATAATAAAGACATTATTTGAGGAAAAGGGAAAGCTTTTCGCTTGTTAATTTATTGGCTTATTTTGGAAGGAGTCTGGGTTTAGAGACGTGTACGACTTGATGATGTTGATGTATGGATGTGGTGTAGATGTTTGCTGACATAAGGAGTGAGTTTGAGATTGCCCAAGGAGGGTTAAAGTGAGGAGGTAAAAAATGCTGAGACAATGTCAACATTTCAAGATTAAGATAGAAAAGTATATAAAGAAAAGGAAGCAGGAGCTATTACTACATTATGATCATGGGACAGACTGGCAACTTAGCTAAGGAAAGAAAGTTAAAGGGAAGGAGTTATGTAACAGTATCAAAGGCTGCATAGTAATTTACTCTTGTAAGGAATGAAACTTTTTTGCTGGAGATTGAATTTAGGAAGTCATTACGGACAGTAGTGAGATCAGCTTTGATAGGACATTCAGTGAAATTTGTGAGTTTTCTGCCATGGCAGGTCAATGAATTTTATGTACCCATAACATTTCTATATGAACAACCAGAAGACAATAGGATTTGAACAAAGGAGGTTACTACTGTTGTGCAATTACAATATAGGCTTTCTCATCAGAAGATAATATAGAACAATATTTTGAAAGGAAAAACTTTTTTTTCCTGTTGTCTGTCATATGACTTTAAATAAGAGTAAAAAAAAGTGGGAAATGCTCTGAATAAGGATTACGTCAGAAATTTTGTTTCTTAGGATATGCCTTTGGGGGTCAGTTTTCCCCCAGGGACTGTTTTTCTCATTTAACAAAATGAACATGTGTGTATCTTAGGCAATTAAGAAGAAGCTCAAAAGAGCTAATATATGCCTGTTATTCTGAAATATGGTAAGTAATATAGCATTGCAGATTACTAACTTAATTATCATCACCTAAATCTAAGAAATAATTCCACAAATAGCATGAGTTTTTAAAGGACCAAAGAGCCTCAGCCAAGTATGTGATAAAAAATGGAAATTGCTGTCATTGATTTTACCAGTTTTGGTCTTCATAAAGGTAAAATTTAGTTATGTCACTTGCCCAGGTCAGACAGCTAGCAATTGGCAGAGTCCAAGATAAGGATTCAAATTTCTATCCATGGTGATATCCATGTCACTCAACCATGCACCTTGACAATGCTGAATTTGAGCGTTAGATTAAATGGAATAGAGAACAAGTTACATAAGGTAATTGTGGAGGATTCCAGGATTGTTTTTGAATGACATAAGCTCAGAATTGTTCCACTGAAGTTTTTCACAAAGGTATGAAGTTTGAAAATTTTTGAGCTTTTGCAGCACATGAAGAAGCTTGAGTAAAATTGTGAGGGGAGCCATAGGGATTCACCAATGTGGTCAACAAGATCTAAAGACACCGGTCTTTCCCTAAGTTTATAACCAACACAGTATCCTACTGAAATCTGGGTTGTAGAGGGAAGTGTTTTCCAGTGGACTGAGCAGTGTTTGTCTGTACTTAATATTACCCACTCTTGGCAGAAATCATCAAGTATTCATAGAATGTGGCAAGACTTATGATACTGTTTTTATGAACTAAAAAAACAGATATTTATTGAAAAACTAGGGACTATTTCTGAATTTCAGGTGTTCTATTTATATTTTTTTTATATTATCCAGTTTTGGTCTGACATATCAACCTTTGTGTCAACCTGCAATGATATTCAAAGAAACTGTTCGGAAGTCAAATGAATGAACTAATCCCCCAAAGTATGTAGCTTAGGTGAAAGAGATAGTAGTACAGCTCAACAGAGGAGCATAGAAAAAAGTGAAGGAAAACCAAGAACACTGAATTCTAACTATAACTTGATTTGCATTTCTGATGTAATAACTAGCTAAAAGCTACCAGAAGTTACAGTAAATAATTTGGTATACATCATGTTGAAGAATTAATTTTTCCTAGAACCGAATAGGTTTAGTAGAATCTGGCATTACTAGAAGTTTCAAATTGAATTAATTTATGTTTCATAGTTATGTTGTTAGTGCAGTGTGAACTATACTCAAGTTCAGAAATCTTTCAGGAATTTATTCATATGCACATTTAGTTTCAAATATAAATTATGATCATTAAGAGAAATATCCTTTGTTTTCAGAGCCAATTTTAAAATGAAAAAGAGCTACAAATGAGGATATAAAGAAAAAAAGTGTGGTTTAATTCTGATTCAGAGTGGAAAACTTAAGGGAAGTTCCACCTACTGTGAATTTTGGAAATTAACTAGGAAAAAAGAAACCTATATGTAAGATTGATGTTTAAATGTATTGTCTTTCATTCAACCTGGTTTACGTTGCATTTTTGTTTCAATGATTATACTTGACATCCTTAAACTTGTACATGAATGTTCTGAAAGGTGTATTTAGTGTTGTTGTGTGAGAGCTATTAGAACTCATTCTGCTTCTTGTATCTCCCAAATCCTATTACTGACATTACTCTATTTCTTATGTAAATAGGAATTTCAAATTAATTAAAACATGTCTTTAACCCCAGGCCAAACTGGGATGTAGATAGGCTCTTTGGTGTCTTCGTTTTTTTTTTTTTTACACAGTTGTGTCAACTTTCTAATGAGCTCACAGCATTCCTACTGTTTTGGTTTTCTGGTCAACTAGAGGTCATCTGACCAATTCATTCACTCCAGGGAAATGATGGATATAATATTCTTCCTATATGCATTGTAATTCAAAATAGATTGTTAATGTTTACTAATGTACACATGGATTTTGGATTTACACAAACCCAGTTCTTTATTAGAACTCCATTATATATAATGATGAACAATTTACTTCTTTGAGACTCAGTTCTTATTTTAAAACCTCATATAATTTTGATAGCTTTATTGAGATATAATTCACATACTATACAATTCACCCATTTGAATTGTATAATTAAATGTTTTTAGTATGTTCACAGAATTATACAACCATCACCACAGTCAATTTTAGACCACATAGGTTTTAGCTATCATCTCCCTAAATCCTGCCCCCAGAGCTCAGCAAACACTAATCTACTTTCTCTCTATATATATATTTCCATATTCTGTACTTTCTTAGGAATGAAATCATGTAATATTTGGTCCTTTGGTATTGACATTTTTCACTTAGAATAAGGTTTTTAAAATTCATTCATGTTATTGTTGCGTTAATCAGCACTTCATTCCTTTTCATGACTGAATAATATTCCATTAATAGTATATCTTAAATTTTGTTTGTGCATTTGTCTGTTTAACTTTTTGAGGAACTTCCAAACTATTTTCCATTGGTGGTGCTCCATTTTTCATTCCCACTAGCAATGTACAGGGGTTAAAATTTCTACATATCCTTACTAACACTTACTGCCTTTTTTTTAAAAACTATCCTTGTGGTTGTTCAAAAGTACCTCACTGTGGTTTTGATTTGTATTTCCTTAATGACCCAGTGATGTAAAATACATTTTGAAATATTTTTGGTCACTTGTATTTCTTTGGAGAAATGTCTATCCAAGTCCCTTGCCCATTTTTAAACTGATTTTGTTGTTGTTGTTGTTGTTGTTTTATGGTTGAGTCATAAGAGTTCTTTACATATTCTGAACATTCAACCCTTATCAGATATATGATTTGCAGATACTTTCTTGCATTCTATAGGTATAGGTTGTCTTTTTAAAAACGATTTATCTTATTTATTCCCCTCTTCTGTGTTGTTTGCACTGGCTGTCTGCTTTCTGTGTCTGTTTGTTGTGTGCTCTCTGTGTCTGCTCATCTTCCTTTTCAGGAGGCACTGGGAACTGAACCCAGGACATCTTATGTGGGAGGAAGGGGCCCAATCACTTGAGCCACCTCTGCTCCCTGTTTGTTGTTTCTCTCATTGTGTTTCCTCATTGCGTTATCTGGTTGCATTTTCTTGTTGCAGCAGCTCACTGTCTTGCTCATCTTCTTTTCATCTGCTTGGTAATGTCCTATATGCACAAACTTTTTAATTTTGAATAGGTCCAATTTAAGACTTTTTTCTTTTATTGTTCATGCTTTTGGTGTCAATTCTAAGAATTCGTTGTCAAATACAAGGTCATGAAGATGTAACTCTTGTGTTTTCTTCTAAAAGTTTAATAGTTGTAACTCTTACAATTAGGTCATTGATTCATTTTGAATTAGGTTTGGTATATGAAGTGATGTAGGGGTCCAGCTTCATTACTTTACCCCTGGGTATCCAGTTTTCTGAGAACCATTTCTTGAAAAGATAATTCTTTCCTCCATTGAGTGATCTTGGCACCTTTGTTCAATATCAATTGGCCATAAATATAGGGATTTATTTCTAAACTTGAAGCTCTGTTCTATTAATCTATCTATAGTTATACTAATTCCATACTGTTATGACTTCTACAGCTTTATAGTAAGTTTTGAAATGAGAAAGTGTGAGCCTTTCAAATTTGTTTTTTTTCTCAATATTCTTTAGGCTATTTGCACCTCCTTTTTAATTCTAAATGAATTTGCAGATTGGCTTTTCCATTTCTACACAAAAGACTGTCAGAATTTTGTTAAATATTTCATGAAGATGACATTGCTTAGTATTGCCATGTTAACAAATATAAATCTTTCCAGTTAATTATGTATTTTTTTCTGCATTTTATTGTAGTTTCAATGGCCCAGTCTTTCACTTCATTGGTTAAATTTATTCCTAAATATTTTATTATTTTGGAAGCTAATATAAATTGATTTTTCTTAATTTCTTTTCCATGTTCATTGCTGGTGTATAGAAGCAAAACTCTTCAGTGTTCATCTTGTACCTGGCAACTTTTTAAAATTGATTTTAGTTTTAACAGTTTTCTTGTGGATTCTCTGAGTTTCTCTCTGTATAGAATATTCTCATCCTCAAATAGAGATGGTTTTACTTCTTTCTTCCCAATTTGGATGCCTTCTATTTGATTTTTCTTATCTAATTGCTCTGGCTAGGATTTCCAGTACAATATTGATAGCAGTGATAAAAGTGGGACCCCTTATCTTGTTACTGACCTTAGAGGAAAAGTTTTGGTCTTTCACCTTTGATTATAATGTGAGTTGTTGATTGCTGATAAATTCCCTTCTACCCTTAGTTTCCTCATACATAATTGTGATTCATCTGAAAGAGGTATGTCTCAAAAGGTAGATTTTCAGACTCTATAGTACCTACATGAGGGAAGTATTTACAAGCCTGCAGATTTCTATTCATACTTCATTGCTAATGATATTCTTCAACTTAAAAGTAGATTTACTTTAAAAAAAAACTGTCTTATATATGCCTTTCTACCCATATTCATATTTCATATATTTATATTTCACGTAATACATTTATGTCATTTAGGGCTATCATACAGTATTTGTTCTTTTGTGTCTGGCTTGCTTCACTCAACATAATGTCCTCCAGGTTCATCCATGTTGTCTATGTTTCATGACTTCATTTCTTCTTATCACTGAATAATATTCCATTGTGTGTGTAATCCACAATTTGTTTTTCCATTCATCAGTTGATAGACACCTGTGTTGTTTCTAAATTTTGGCTACTGTGAATAATGCTGCTGTGATTATACCAAATATCACTGATTGCACACATTGGATGAATTGTATGCTTTATTGAAATGTATCAATAAAAATGATTTGTTTTTTAAAAAGTAGATTTACTTCTGCTGTTTGTGTGTGTATGTGTGCATGCATGTGAGAATTTAGGTAGTTTGCTTATTTTGTAAACTGAATCCATGAGTTCTGCACATTCTTAATATGTCTGTCACTGTAATACACATACAGCCTCACATACACAGATATACACACAAATTCAAACTGTAATACAGGAAGCAGAGTTGTTAGTTAATTGAAAATGTTGGCTAAAAAGTCTTTAAAAAATGACACATTTCCCAAAATATGCTAACCTCATATTATAATTACATGTATATTTATCAATCTCTTGAGGTAAGGCCAAAGCAGTTTCTTTGAATGTGGATCACTGCTGAGTCTTATATTTTCTTTCTTGATAAAGTATACCAGGTATGCATTTTCTGTATTGTAGTTCCATTTTCAGGGTTTTTCTTTAGTAAAGAGAAACAAGACTCAGATTTTTGAAAAGCATTCTGAGTTCATAATCATTTATTTGTTTTCATGAGTTTCCTCAAAGTTTTCATTTCTTTTATCCTACTTCAATATTGATAATATTTTTGCTTGGAAACTCACCTTTTTTATACCTACCCAAACACTGATAGATTTCATAGACCAAACTATATTAATTCTTTTTTGTTTTTGCCATAGATATTTCTGCTACCTATGTAATTTCATATTATGTAAATGCAATAAGAAGTTGCAATGCATACCTTGGAGACACAGATGAATAACTTTTGTTAAATAAATAAAAGTTTTATGATTGGCATGAGCAGAAGTGGACAGGCATCATGCAACCTGCCGAACAAAACCCATGAGCAACACAAAGATGGCATTGAGCCCAGCTAAGTCCTTTTCCACTGTAAAACAAAGTGATTTCAGAATTTTAACTTTTTCTATAAGGACAAAGTTATTAAAGTACATTAAAATAATTATCCTTAAATGTTCTGAGAAATTCTCTTATAAAGGACTCCAGTGAGAGAATGAAGACCCACCCTGCATAAGGTGGGTCACATCCTAACGTGTTAAGGTCCTTCTCAGCAAAAGTTCAATTTACAATTGGTCCACAGACATGGGAATGGATTAACTTTAAGAATATTCTTTTCTGGGGTCCATACAACTTCAAACCATCACACCTACCTTTGCTTTGGAGGTTTTTCAAAATGATACTTTAAATATTGAGTCAGTGTCCCTTCCTTCAATCACACACAAACTGCATAAGATAGTGTGCTAAACATTTGCAAAAAAAAAAAAAATTGAGATTCCATATTATGACAAGGTAGGTTCCAATATGGGTCATTAACGTGGCATATTCTATTAATGTATATTACCTTGCAGAGTTTTTTGTCTTCAAATATTTGGAACAGCATCATTTTACCAACTCAATGTAGAAGTCTTTTCAACAGACATAGAAACAAAATAGAGCATTTATTTACATTGAAATGAAAGAACATAAGAAGAACACTGTATTTGACGTGCCATGCTGAGTAAAACTAACTTGTCTTCAGGGAAATGAAGAGCTGTTAAAAATACAGGGCAGACGGTATTTCAGGGGACAGGTCAAAGGCTGATGTAATGAGTAATAGGTTTGCCATCATAGGCAATGATTTCATATGAAACTTAGATTGAATCTTCTAAGGAACAATAGTGAGGAAAAAGGTAGAAAAAGGACTTTCAGTGCTATAAAGATCATGCTTTACAATAAGCAAGATGTATTTTCTAACAAAAATTTATAGAGGGGAAAAATATCCAAACCAATATGTAGACCTAAATAAAACAACAAAAATGTGATATGATGGTTTGGGGGAACTTTCTTAAAGTTAAAAATACTGCATACAATTTTTGTTTATTTATAAAATTTCTGTTGAGAACCTACTCTATGCTAAACCCTCTTCTAGGCTATGTATGTGGGATTCTGGCCCTACAGGGCTCTGAACAGTTTTCTTGGTCTTTGTTTTATACAAGGCACTGCTCAGGGAAAATTCTCCAATTAAATATCTGTGGTCTACTTCTGTACTTTGAAGATTTTGGACATATCAGAGACATGGGGACTTTCAACAGGTATAAGATGACACTGTCTACAGCAATCCAACCAGCACTTTTGTGTATGTGTCTGTCGGAGGAGGGGAATATAATTTTTTAGGCAAATGCCAATAGCAAGAGGAAGGGGATCAACCTCTGATTGCTGATGCAGCTCCGTGAGAGACCAGTCATTTCTATCAACATCAGACACTCTGCTTGTTTCTGAGCAGAGGGGTTTACTCTGACTCTCCTCTCCTGAAAAGTCAGGGGAATTCAGTCCATGGCTTACTGCAGGAACTCGAGAGAACCTCTCCCACCCCCTTGAGATTTAATTGCCTTTCTTTTTAGAAGACTCAACAGTCTGACCTGCATGTTCACTGACATAAATAGACCAAGGCTTAATTGTGCAAACAGGCTATAATATCAAATGTGCTGAGAATTACTAAAGAGACAAACTTATTATGCACACTAGTTTCTGATTAGAGAGACCATGGTTTCTGATGTCCCATAGAAAATTACATTATCATTAACTGCCAGGACCTGTACAAACCATAAGTGCAGGAGTGAAAATCAAGGATTTCATGGAGAGTATAAAGCCTGGAGAACAATATTAGGGACTCTACCTTCACTAATTTTCCATTTAGAGCAGGCGTACTCAAATTACGTTCTGTATCTGTTAGGACTGGGATTATTCTAAACCTTCATGAACAAGAAAACCCTACCACAATTTCATAGATAAATAAGGAATTCAGTTGTTTGTCTCATCCAACAGGAAGAGCACGTGCAGGCAAGGCAAGCTGTTTCCATCTGTCTTCCGTTTCTGCCGTTTTGTTGTAGTGGATGTCTTTGTGGTGTCACACTTCTGATCGCAGCTGCAGCTGTGTGTCATTTCCTGGTGAGCTCAGACAAGCTGTTCATCTTTCCACTTTCTGCCTCCCCACCACTGAGCCCCGCTCAGCCGTCTTGCAGGCTCAGGATAGTTAAGAGTCCTAGGGACAAATCTCAATCAAGTGGAGATGGAGCCTCTTTTCCTTTTAACTGGAAGTCAGCAATAATTTTTTTCTGGAAAGGGACAGATAATAGATATTTTATACTTTGCTGGCATTATGGATTGCATCATGTCCCCCACAGTCAAGTGTGCAAGTATTAACTCCTCATCCTGTGCGTGTGAAATCATTTGTAAATAGGATCTTTGAAGATGTTTTCAGTTAAAGGGATGTCACACTGAATTAGGGTGCACTTTAATCCAGTACGACTGCAGTTCTTATAAGCAGAGGAACTCTGGACACAGGAGAGGATGGAGACAGAGAAGACAAATGCCCATGTGGCAGTGGCACAGTTTGAGTATGCGTTGCTAACAAGTCATCTCAGAAGGCTTCAGAGAAAGCCTGGCCCTGTCAGCACCTTGATTTAAGACACTTGTTCTCTAAACCCATGAGACAATAAATTCCTGTTGTTTAAGCCAACTAGTCTCTGGTACTTTGTTAGAGCAACCCTGGCAAACCAAGACAGCTAGTTGTCAGCTTTTCTGTGTGACCACTGTTGCACAAAAGCAACCATAAGTCATACACAAATGAATGGATGTGACTGTGATGTAATAAAACTTTATTTATAAAACCAGGTAGATGGCTAGCTAAATTTGGCTGTTGGATAAGGTTGCCAGATTCAGCAAATACAAATACAGGGCACAAACTTAAATGTGGATTTCATATAAACAACAAATAAATATAAGATTATCCTAAACAATATTTGTTTATGTGAAACGCAGATTTATTTGGTGTCCTGCTTTTTATCTGCAGACCTGCCTGCAGCTTTTACTTTGCTGAGCACTGCTTCACACAGATTTTTTTGGGGAAGTAATTCTGTTTTTCAGGACTCTTGAAAGAAACATGTCTTAGTTACTGCATCAATGTGATTAAATACACATCAGTCTTGATGTTTTCTCTTTTACTGTCTTAACTTTCCTGCTCCCTTACATTTACATCCTGGGATAACCTCTTAAGTAAATTATGTAACGCCTTTTCTCCATTATAGTTTTTAATAAGAGAATAGAGAATTACAGGTGAAATTGCATTAGTTTTGCTAAGACTTGGTTTTGCACATATGGCATGCTTCAATCTCAGGAAATGGAAATCAATGTGTAAAAAATGAGACATGGAGTATAGCTCCATGATGAAATATCAGTTGATATGGAGAGAAACAGAAGAAATAATTAGGAAAAATATGAGGATTAAAAAATGTTTCCAATGCTTAAAATGAACAGTATTACATAAGATAAACAAAAACAATCCCTTAGGCACACAAAAAAATACAGTAATTTGAAAATGAAGAGAAAATGGAAAATTTCAAGCACAATATAATTTACTAATTTTATTTCAGAAGAAGTGGAAAATTTGTATAATGGAAGAGTACTAGAAAAACATTGGAAAAAGAACCAGATACAAAATGATTTTTCAAATTATTCTTAGAGAACAGATTAATTAGTGTTTTAGTCAAGGATCTTCACACATGGTTGTCATGTATTTCATACAGAATGTTATTAATATATGACTAATATAAGCTATAACTAAATTTAACTTAAGATTACAGATAAATTCATTCTAATTGTTATTAAATTGAAGGTAAAGTTGTGCCAATAAGATAATGTAGCAAACTAAGTAGATATATAGGGATAACTAGACTCTAAATAAATTAAAGCAGTGGAAAAAACTAGTATATTTGTATAACTCCAAACTCAGAAATTTAATAAGAGCACAAAATAAAGGGCTAGACTAACTGAAGCTAAGAATGTAATTAATTAAAAACAAGTTAATAAGATCACAGGTGTCTCAAAAGAATTCCACAGCATGACCAAGGATTTACTTCTAAGAATGCAAGGGTGGCTCTACATCACAGTAATTCAGATAAGGGAAAGGCCCAGCACCACCAACAGGAGAGGCGGACTCCTTTCCCTTATCTGAATTACTGTGATGTAGAGCCACCCTTGCATTCTTAGAATTAAATACTTGGTCATGGGATGGAGGAATAGAGTATGGATTAGAGTGGTCTTACTGATACTCTATTCATGAACTATTGTGATTAGTAATTGAAGAAAATGTGGCATTGGTGAGGAGAAAGTGGCCATGGGGGCTGCTGGGGGTAGGGAGTGGGAGGAAGAGATGTGATGTGGGGGCATTTTTGGGGTTGGAGCTGTCCTGGGTGGTGCTGCAGGGACAGTTACTGGACATTGTATGTCCTCCCATGGCCCACTGGGTGGACTGTGGGAGATTGAGGGCTATGGTGTGGACCATTGACCATGAGGTGCAGAGGTGCTCAGAGATGTATTCACCAAATGCAATGAATGTCTCATGATGATGGAGGAGGTTGTTGTTATGGGGGGAGGAGTGGGGTGAGGGGGGTGGGGGATATATGGGGACCTCATATTTTTTTAATGTAACATTAAAAAAGCAAATAAAGACAAAAAAAAAAGAAAAAAGTAAGGGAAAGAAAAACCTTAATGTATTCACAAAATAACATTTGATAACATTAAATCATCATTTTTTAAGTGCTGATAAATTTTGGAATAGATTGATATCAAAATATTGTAAGACTGTTTACTTAAAATTAATAGCAAACAATAAATGGTTAGACACTAAAGCAGCTATTAAAATCAGTACAAGTCAGAAGTACTATATTGTTTTAATGATGACAGCTCACACCAGTTTCCCAGGAATTTTATATAATGCTACATAAGCAATATTATATTGGCTAAGAGGCAAAGCTATTTTAATATATACTATTGCATACCTAAATCATCAAAGACTCAATTAAAAAGTATTTGAATTATTTTAGATGATTTGAAACAATGACTACTAAGAAAATAAATATATAGATGTATCAATCCAGTAGATTTCCTTTATATTAGCAAAATCTGGTAAAATATACATCTCATTCCCACTAGTGATAAACATGATACAATACTTAAATTTAAATTTACTCAGCAATATATAGACTTTATTATAAAATCCAGTGTTTGAAATTATGAATTTAAAATGAAACCAGTCAGCTGTTCTGGGTGGTCAGTTGTTAGGTCAGAGGTAATGTTTTTTTAGTGTCCCTAATCGTATGATTGTACAATGTGAGGGGTTTGGGTTGTTGATGGTTTTTGCTGGAATTTATTGTAACTTTCATAGGAGGAGAAATCATGGTATATGAAGGTTGAAAGATTCAAAAGACATGTATGTCTGTGTGTGTGTGGAGAGAGAGAGAGAAAGAGAGAGAGAGTGAGAGAAAAGGAAATATACTTATGACCATCCAGTCTGTAGTTTATCCTTTCATTCTGTTTACAGAGCAAAAGTTTTGAATTTTGATGAGTACCGACTTTCTTTTTTTTTTTTTATTGGTTGTACTTTTGGTGTCAAGTCTAAGAACTAGCCATAAATCCAGAATATTTCCTCCTTTGTTTATTCTCTAGAGTTTCATGGTTTTATAATTTACATTTAAGTCCATGATCATTTAGAGATAACTTTCATATAATATATGAGGTGTGGGTCAAGGTTCATTTTTTTAAACCTATGGATATGTAATTGCTCCAGCATCATTTATGGAAAAGGCTACCCCTCCTTCACTGGAATGCTTTTACTCTGTTGTCAAGATCAATAAGGAATGAATATGTGGATGCATTTCTAGATTCTTTTTTCTTTTCTATTGGTCTGTTTGCCTCTCTATCACTACCACAATGTCTCAATTACTATAGCTATATAGTAACTCTTATCATTGCCTAGGGTAATTCCTCTCACTTTATTCTTTTTCAAAAATTGTTTTGGCTTCTACTTTAATGGTATACTTTTTGGATCTTTTCACTTTCAACTTACTTGTATCTCTGAATTTAAGGAGTCTCTTGCTGACATATAGTTGGATCATGCTTTTTTATACATCCTACTGATCTCTGAAATTTTTTTTTAGAATTTAAAAAATATTTTTATTATACATGAGAACTTACACAATAATCATGAACATGTATGGAATTCTCATACAACAGCCCTCCACCAACGTGCTACATTGTTTTGGAATATTTGTTACAGAACATGACATCTCTGACTTTTGACTGGAGAATTTAATCCATTTATACTTAATGTCACTAATGATAATTCAGCACTTCTGCCATTTTGCTATTTAACTGTTGTAAGTCTTATACCTTTTTTGTCCCTCACTTTTTCAGTTAATGCCTACTTTCATGTTTATTTGATCTTTTAAAAAAATGTTATACCATATTGAAAGCCTCCTTTTTGCTATCTGGATATATTTTATATATTTACCCTATGGTTGCCATGGGATTAAAATTTAACATCCTAAATATATAACAGTCATATACAGCTTGATAAAAACCTAACTGCACTAGTATACTCATATACTTTTCCTATATCCCTTCATCCCCCCACTTTTGTACTTGTTACCACTTATGAATTTGTGTGTCCAAAACCCTAGACTTACCATTACTTTTCATGCATTTGCATTTTAGCACCTTACACCAAATAATACACTACAATAATGCTAGCATTTAAAATTACCCAGTTGGTTGCCTTTACTGCAGGTTTTATTTCTTTATGCTGCTAAGAACCATGGTCTAGTGTCCTTTCCTCTCAATCTGAAGAACTCCCTTTGGCATTGTTTATAGAGCATATCTAGTGGTGATGATCTGCCTCAGCATTTGTTTATCTGGGAATCCCTGATTCTTGCCCTTATTTTTGAAAGGAAGTCTCACTGGATATAAAATTCTTGTTTGGAAGTTGTTTTCTTTTGGCACTTCCTTTTATTATTTGACCCACTGCCTTCTTAACTCTGTGGTCTCTGATGAAGAAATTGGCATGCATTCCAACTGGGATTCCTTGTACATAATATATTGTTTTTCTCTTAGAAATTTCAGAACACTTCTTGTAATTTGCATTTGATAGTGTGACAGCATATGATGGGGAGTATTCTTATTAATGTTTATCCTGTTTGTTGTTCTCTTGACTTCTTGAATGTGATTATTCTTGTCATTTGCTAGGTTTTGGAAGTACTTTGTTATATTTCATTGAATATTCCTTCTGACACTTTCTCTCTTTCTCTTCCTAGAATTTCCATAATGTGTACATTGTTATGCTTGATAGTATCCCAGAGCTGTCTTAGTCTATTTTCACTTTTTCTATTTCTTTTTTCTTTCTGCCCTTCAGCCTGGTCTTTGAGTTCATTGAATCTTTCTTCTGCCTGCTCCAAGTTTCTCTTGAAATTCTCTTGGGAATTTTTCATTTTATCCTGCAAGTAGGAGCCAAAAGAAAGATGGTATTGTTATACTAATATCAGATAAAATAGACTTTAAGTATAAAAGATTTACAAGGGCTAAAGATGGCTATTATTTATGGATCAAAGGCTTACTTAAACAAAATATGTAACAATTATAAATATACATGTTTCTAATTTCAGAACCCCCTAAAATAAGAAGCAAATTGAACAGATTTGAGGGGTGAAATGGTTTTACATGAACAGTGGGAGACATTATTACAAAACTTTCAATAATGAATAGAAAATCTGGTCAGAAGATCAATAAAAAACTACAAGACTTGAACAATACTCTAGACCAACTAGACTTAACCAACATATATAGAACACTTTACTAAAAAACAACAAAATGCACATTTTTCTTGAGTGCACAGGATTATTCTCCAGGATAGATCATAGTTACATCACAAAACAAGTCTCAATAATTTTAAAAATTATTAAATCATACGATGTATCTTCTTCAACTATAACAGAATGAAGTCAGAAATCAATAACAGAAGGAGATATGGAAAATTCAGAAATATGTGGAAATTAAACAACATATTCTTAAAAGACCAGTGGGTTACAGTGAAAATTAGGAAATAGCTTGGAATAGATTCAATGAAAATACAAAATAGCAAAAACTATAAGATGTAGCAAATGCAGTTCTGAGAGACACTACATGCTTACACTGAAAAGGAAGACAGATTTCAAATCAAAGACCTAACTTCAAAACTGGAAGAACTAGAAAAAGAACTGCAAATAAAACCCAAAATGAGCAGAAGAAAAGAATTAACAAAGAGTAGAGTGGAGATAAGTGGAATAGAGAATAACAACAACAAAAAGCAATAGAACAACAAAATGAAAATTTGTTTCTTTGTAAAGACCAATAAAATTGAACTTTACCTAGAATGGCAAATAACGAAAATCATAAATGAAAAGGGGAACATTACTATCAACCTCACAGAAATAAAAGGATGATAAAAGGATAATATGAACAACTGTTTGCAATAAATTAGATAATATAGATGAAATGGACTCTATTTCTTACTCACGAAGAAATTCAAGAGTCCTACAAAACAATACTATGAAGATGAATTGTAACCAAAACACACCAGCAAAGAAAATCCCAAGATCAAGTATTCCAAAGTAGACAACTTAATTTCTGCTCAAACTCTTCCAAAAAGAGGAAGGAACATTAACTAATTCATTCTACAAGGTCAATGGAAGTAAGACTCTAAGTGGTGTAGGCACTTCATTTCACTCACTTCCCTTTAAATATTGTTATCCTCTCTACCTGTTAAATATGATATTCTTACGTGTTTCCTCTTCACAGATTGAACATCAAGTTGGATTCCTTTATAACTTTTTCTTCAAGCTTAAAAGGTGACTAAAGATATTCATGAGAAGAGGGATAATCTATTATATTCACTTTTATTTTTCCCATTTTATTTCTTGTTCTTTCCTTTTTGAAATCCCTAGCCTTTTTAAATCATCATTTGCTGCTGCTGCTTCTCTTCCTCTTCTTCTTCTTCCCCTTCCTCTTCCTTGCCCTCTTTCTCCTTCTCCTTCCTCTCTTTCTCCTTCTCCTTCTTCTCTGAAAACTTCTTTTAACAATTCTGTCATAGTAGGTCTACCGACAACAAATATTCTTAATTCTCCCTTGTCCGAGAATGTCTTTTATTCACCTTCATTCCTGATATTTTCACTGGGTATAGGTCTTTTGGGAGGAGAAGAGGGATTGGCAGTCCTTTCCTTCTAGCACATGAAAAAAACATTGTGCCACTTCCATCTATCTTCCATGGGTTTAAATGAAATCTGCTTTCATTCAGATTTGCGTTCTTTGTAGGTTATGCATCACTTGTCTCTAGCAATGCTGAAGAATGTTTCTTTATCATTAGATATCAGAAATTTAATTATGATTTTTTAAAAAATTTCTTTGGGTTTAATCTATGGGTGGTTTTCTCAGCTCCTTTTATTTGTAGGCTCTATCTTTTGTCAAATTTGGGACCTTTTTAGTAATTATTTCTTTGAGTATTTTTTCAGTACCTCACCTTCTCTTTCCCTGGATGTTTTATGATGCTAGGAGGATGCTGCTCTTGCTACTAATAAGAGAACAGTCTACCCATAGGTCTCAATCATTAGCAAATTGGGCCTCCCACCAGTTTTCTACTGTGTGTCCATTCTCTGACCCTCTGTCCAGAGATACCAAACTTTTATTTTTGTCTTTCAATGGTCCCCTGGTTGCAGGTATCTGCATTGCCCAGAATACGATATGCAGAAATTCAAAAGAAAAATCAGGAAACTCATCAGATCAGTTTTCCTCAGTTTCTGAGATCCTTAGGCAATCCACCCTTCTTTTTTTCCACATTTCACTCCTTTTATCATTGCTTTCTGAACAGTGTGCAAGATATTAGTTGCAATTAAAGGGTAAGATCAGGGATAAGTAAGTCTATACCATTTTGTTCTGTAATTAGAATGAATGTGATTTTTAAATGGCTTTGTTCTAAAAATGACTTATGTATAGCCTATTTAAATTTTTGAAACTATTTCAGGTATGTAAAATCATTTAATTATTGAATCACCAAGATAAATAAGTTATTATCATATCTTTGCTAATGCTAGAAAATCTGAGCCATTAATGAAAATCTTGCCTAATGCCCTGCTTTGCCTTAGTACCTTAATGCTTTTCCTTGCCACCTTTGCCTAGTAGGAATTATTTATGAGTCGAAACAAAGTGGTTGCCAACATCATTGCACATAATTGATGGTTGAATAAATAACCATTGAAAATTGTTCCTGATGCACCTACATAATAACCCATATGGAAAAAAAAATTGCCAGTCAAATTAGCATTAGAAAGCATGGTCTCTAGCTCTGCACAGTGTTAACATGGATTGGACTCTGGGCATGTCACTGACCCTGCCTGCAACTCCTCATTGGAGCAGTTGAATTATAGCATAATTTCCTAAGGCCTATGTTATTCATTGGACAACATTTTTGTTCAGAGGTAAGCAGGAGACCATCATCCTAGCCTAATTTTGAGGTCATGCAAAATTCTTGCAAAATATGCCCTTATCCAATGTAATAAGACAGATAGATAGCATTAATTATTATGTACTTGGCACTGTTTTAAGTGTTTTTGCATGTGTTCTTATTTAAACCTTTAGGAGATATGCCTTGTTTTTAATCCTTTTTCATATTAAAAGAAAAAACAATATGGGCAGACTTAAGTGATTTCCAATAAAAAAATTGTTAATAAATGATCAAATTTTGGGTGTCAGATTCCAGAGCCTATGCTCTAAGCCGTCATTAATAAGCCTGTCTAGCGCCTTCGACTTTACCAACGTCTGTTTCGAATTACTGTAATATTCACCATGACTCAGAGTAGTACAATTTATGCTGACATGCCTTGCTCTGTTTCTTTATCTGAAGAATGAGATTACTGGTTTATATACTGCCTCTAAAATCAATCTCATCATAAAATTGGTCATTCTTCCTGACTTCTCACTAGCTCTGGCTTTCCCCTGACTCTACTCTTAGCTCTTTTATTTTTGGGATTCTTACTTGCCTTTTTGTTTACTTTGCTTATGATTTTTAAGAATCATTAATTTCCCACTGAAAAGACTATAAGAACATGGGATAAAACTCTCACCAACTTTCCCATCTGAGGACACTGGTCACCTCACCCTGAGTTTGTAAATCTATAATAATTTTGAATACACTTTCTATCACATAGCTTGCCTCTTGGGTGTCTGTGAAGATTTATGTTTTAAAAACATGTCTATCTTGTTGGTTATGGTAGGTTGCTAGAATGCTGAAAGTATTTTATTTGAAACCCCCTCCTTTTTTTAGATAAGGCTTTGTCAAGTTGCTTGACCCATAATCTCTAGGTCTTCCCCACGTCCTTGATTGAAACACACTGATTCACTTGTGTATCAATGGCTAGTGTGGAAATAGTCCCCACACTAGGTTGGCTGATTAGATTAGCTGCTTGGTGGAACGTTTTTCAGGTGAGAAAAGGCTCCTTTCCCAGAGGCCCTTCACGACCCGATCACTGTCCAGTTTTCCCTGCCTTATTTATTTATAGCATGTACCACGTTCTTATGTACTATGTATTTTATTTATTCATTGCTTTCTCATCTGTCTTCCTCCTCCAGAGTGTCAGCTGCATGAGGACAGGAATTTAAATGTGTTCCATTCCCTGTAGTATCCCCATCACCTGGAGCAATTTCTAATATACCATTGCTGTTCAATAACTAGTTAGAACAAAAGCATGAATGAGTGAATAATGATGGGCATTTTAATACACCCTGAGAAAACGTTTATGAAATATATCTTTAAGTGAAGAAAGCAGAACATAAAATGCGGGACTATGGTTCTAACCACACAGTAAACAAATAAATATGCAGAGCACCTGCTGTGCTGCACATTCTAGACCAGGGATAGGAAGTCGAATAAAACTGACTTTCTTATTTTATGGAGTTCATCATCTAGAGAGACGACAGGACTGTAAAAAATAGGGTTACGTACAATGAGGTAAAGGCCAGCAGAGAGACTTATGAATTGCCCTAGGAATCAGGAAGCTGGGGTACTCATATTAACAGTTTCAGTTACCGGCCAGGTGCCATGCTAATCTCTGCATGTACATAATCTCACATAATCTTCATAACAGCCCCCTGAGGCAGGTGTTATTCCATTTTAGAGATGAAGAGGCCAAGGTACAGAGAGGTTCAGAAACCAATTTGTTTAGCAACACTTAACCAGTCATTGCAGAAGTAAAGTAAGAAACCAAGTTGGCCAAAACCCAGAGCTTGTATCCTTCAGCATTGTGCCACTACACAGAAAGCTGAGACTCAAACATAGGATGAACAGAATGTTGATGGGTCAGAAAAGAAAAGAAAATGCTGGAAGGAAATACACTAAACATCTAACAGGGAGCTCTTTGGAGGGAAGGAAGAGCATTGAGTGTGAATATGTACTTTTCAAACTCATACAATGGTTATGTCTTTCTTTTATCATCAGAAATAACTTTACTAATATTATCTGTAAACTCAGTTTCCATTAAAAAGTTTGTTTAAAAGAAAAAAAATTAATTCACTCTAAATTTCCTGTTCTACCATGAGAAAAGCTTCATCATGTGATACACTCACCAAGGCTCTCCTCAGCTCACTGAACTCCTACTAGGCTCAATAAGTTTTGCTGAGTTAGTGTTGTTTTATTTTTGCTGTGCCCCAGAAGATTCAAGGACCATATTAAAATCCAGGGTTTTTTAACTTTTGTCGATACAAGCCTAGCAAGAATTCCCAGGCCCTCAGTTTCCTTATCAATAAAGCTGAAAATACCATTTAGCTTCACGGAATCTGTTTCCAGAAAATATTTATTTAAAAGATAGTGGGAACACCATATACATCTCTTCTTTTTTCGAAATTTCTAGTCTCATTTCTTACTTTTCCAATCTCATTTTTCCATTTTTTCAAATTCAGTTGCATTCTGCCCAAATGTTACTTCCTCTGTGGATTCCTCAGTCGGTCAGTGATAGAAATCCAACTCTAGGAGCTTAAGAAGAGGGAAGGAATGAGGGTCCAACAGTGAGCCCCTGATACTAATGACTATGCTTGTGAGCCTATATGCCTGAAATAAGAACAAGGCCTAGAGCAGCACTGTGCCTGGGAATTTCCTCCTGACAGCCTTCATGTTACTCAAACGTGGCCAGTCTCGAAGCCAAACTCAGCATGTAAATGCAATGCCTTCCCCCCAGCGTGGGACATGACACCCAGGGATGAGCCTCCCTGGCACTGAGGGATCACTATCAACTACCAACTGATGATGCAACTGCAAAATGACCTTGAATGGAAGGTTCAATGCGGATCAGCAGAATATCCCTGTCTACATATAATAACATGACTTTAAAATGCTGTTTGACCTAATGTAAGGGGGAAATGGAAAGGAGAAATGAGTTTATATGGCTACAAGTCTCTAAAAAAGAGTCTGGAGGCTATCAGAAGGATTGCCCTTATGCACAACTGAGCAGAGTCTAAGAGACAGATAAAGTAGATACAATCCCCAGGTACTGGTTCCTTGGAGGGCTAAAGAGACCCACAGGTTCTATGGTCATGGCAGATGGGGTTCACTGCCATGTCAGATGGCCCTTCTTTGGAGCTGGTGTTTCTGCATGATAAAACTGGACTCAGATGGGATCTCTTTTCATAAGACTTTCATGCTACTTTACTGGAATCACAGTTGGTGTTGGGGTTTAACATATATTTAGGGAATTTGAATCTCTGGACTGACAGTGTGATGGCTGGGCCCTGAGCCTTGGCAGACTCCAGCTCCTACAATCTGATTTATTGGACTCACCTCACTCAGCTAAGTTGGAGTTTGAAGAAGGACGGCCGCCACACCATGGAGCCTAGAGTGCCTACAACTGAGAGCAGGGGGATTGCATCCAGTATCCATGTGAAATCTGAGCCTCCTCTTGACAGGGAGGTGCAACGGACACAGCCAATCCAAGGTCCACAGAGAAAAGGTGGCTTTGGAGTGGGAAAAGTGGACATGGTGGCTGAGGGGTGTGGGGAGTGGCAGGAGGAGATGAGATATGGGGGCGCCTTTGGGACTTGGGGTTGCCCTGGATGGTGCTTCAGGGGCAATCACCAGACGTTGTGAGTCCTCCCAGGGCCCACTGGATGGAGTGGGGGAGAGTGTGGGACTTGATGTGGACCGTTGACCATGGAGTGCAGAGATTCCCAGAGATGTACTTACCAGGTGCAATGGATGTGTCATGATGATGGGAGTGAGTGTTGCTGGGGGGGGGAGTGGTGAGGTGGGGGTGGTGGGGTTGAATGGGACCTCATATATTTTTTTAATGTAATATTTTTACAAAATCAATTAAAAAAATAAAATAAAATAAAATAAAATAAAAAAGAAGAGTGTGTGTGTAGGGGAGGAGGCTTGGCTCATGTAACTGGAAAGCTCTGGTGCTCAGTCTAGTTTCAGGTTTCGCTGAGCCAGGGGGCTGAAATGTCACCTTTCCTCTGTCCTTTTCATTGTTCCAGACTGTGAGAAAGGATAGCCCAGGCAGTCCCCAATGTACATTCTCTAAGCTTAAAATCCCCAATGCGGGGAGGGAAAAAAAAGACTTCTCTTTTCCAGTGTCAATATATAAATCTGGGCAGGATTTTGTTTAGTCCAAATTGGGGTATGGAACTCTCGATTGTGGCAAATATGGGGAAATAAGTACCATAATTGACAACCTGAGCAAGATCAAATGAAGTGAGGAAGGCCAATTCCTCTCAGAAAGGTGGGACGCTAGAAACTCAAGAACCGTAAGTGACAGAAGTTGGAGGTAAAAAGCCAATTCTTCACTTCTCTGAATCTGTATCTGTTAACAATGTCACTTTGCTGTTCCTCTTATCAGGAAGTGGAGTCTATTTCCCCACCTCCTGAATCTGGGCTGGTATATATGACTTGCATTGTCCAAAAAGATACAGCAGAAGAGATGGTATGCCAGTTCCAAGCCTTGGTCTCAAGAGGCTTTGAGCACATCTACTCTCTCTCTGCGTTTGCAATGTGTATATGCTGGGCTAGCCTGTTGGAGAAATGAGACATGTGGAGCAGAGCCAAGTCTGCCCTGTTATACCAGCTGAAGCCTCCAAAATATGAAAGAGCCCAGACAAGATCTGCAAAGCTAACCTGCTAACCCATAAAAACATTTTCTATGAGCATTTAGCTGTAAGACTTGCGGTGATTATTGTTCTTATATTTCTATGCTGCTGAAAAAGTCATATTTAATAGCTTCCTAAATTCTACTCTATTCTAATCATTTTGAAAATCTATGTATGACTCTCCCTGATCTTACCATTAGCACATAATTTTCAGACCAACTAAAAAGAATCATAAAATATCACAGAATTTTAAGTTAAATGGAAAAGCTTATATTTAAGTTACAGAAGAGTAGAGCTTTAAAATGCATAAATTTTTTTTTATGATGGGACTTATTTTCTCATTGGAGATTAACACATAAAACAGAATGAGGAATATTATATTTGATACTTTTAACATTGAGGTTCATAATATAAAACAATTTTTATAAAGCTGGAACTAACATATTCCATTCTTTCTACTTGACAAATTTCTAATCACTCAGTTGATTGAGAACTGTTGTTTCACATATGTGCAAAAATATTCAAAAGATCATTTCCAGAGTGATTAGATATTATCTTTCTGAGTGTACAGAATATGGACTCTTTATAGCTTTAAAAAATGGGTAATCTAAGATGTCATTTTGTTATTGTAATTTATAGTGTAGCATTATATTCCAGCATATCATGAAACAAGCAGTCTAAGTTTGTTTCAACTGTATGATCAAAATGTATGTGATTCTTCAGATTTCTCAAAACATTCTAGAATATTAAAACAGGTAGAAATAATCTTTATCTAGGACTCAAAAATAATGTCAGTATATGATATATTTTTCATACTCTTTCTTAAAAGGAAATGTTTTAGTTTGCTAAAAGCTGCTAAAAACAATAGACCAGAAATGGGTTGGCTTTTACAGTGGGTATTTCTTAACTTACAAGCTTGCATTTCTGAGGCTGTGAGAAGGTCCAAATCAAAACTTCACCAGTGATGACCCACCAGCAATCCTGCATTCTTCTGTCAAATGGGAAAGCACGTATTGGTGTCTCTCTTTTCCTGGTCTCATTGCTTTCAGTTTCCTTATTTCTGTGGCTTCCCCTCTCAGCTCCCATGGGTTTTCCCTGTTCATTTATCCCATTTATCAAAGAGGATTAAGACACAGCCTGACCACACCCTACATAAGTAATCTAATCAAAAGGTCCTATCTATAATAGATTCACACCCACAGGGATAGATTAACTCTATGTACATGACATCCATACAACCTTGATCTATCACAGGAACATAAAGTGCCATGGGTTTAACACATACATAGGAAAACATCAATATCTCAGAGTAAACGTGAATAGTTATGGAGGAGCACAGTCCAGGTCCTCATGCCTCTCAGCAAAACCCTCTTCGCTTGATTTCTCTCCAAATCCCAGAATTCATTTTTTTTTAATTACATTAAAAAAAATATGAGGTCCCATTCAACCCCACCTCCCCCGCCCCCCACTCCCCCCACAGCAACACTCTCTCCCATCATCATGACACATCCATTGCACCTGGTAAGTTCATCTCTGAGCATCACTGCACCCCATAGTCAATGGTCCACATCATAGCCCAGACTCTTTCACGTTCCATCCAGTGGGCCCTGGGGGGATCTACAATGTCCCGTAATTGTCCGTGAAGCACTATCCAGGACAACTCCACGTCCCGAAAACGCCTTCACATCTCATCTCTTCCTCCCGTTCCCCACACCCAGCAGCCACCATGGCTACCGTTCCCACACCCATTCCACATTTTCTCTGTGGACATTGGATTGGTTGTGTCCATTGCACACCTATGTCAAGTGAGGGCTTAGATTCCACATGGGTACTGGATGCAGAATTCATTTTTTTAAATATCTTCTCCACACCCTGTAATTTAGCATCACAGAGATAGCACTCCATTCCTTGGAAGTTGCTCTCTGGCTGTCACTAAGTCATGTTCTTCTCTTTGTGACCAATAGAGTATAATAGCAAGCACTTCCCAATTAGCTTAAACCAGTCAGGCAGTAGAAGGAAGATATGTTAGTCAGAGTTCTCCAGGAAGCAAGAACCAAAATATGAAAATATTACAAGATTTATTAAAAGAATTTCATCAAAAAGGAGTGGGGATAGGCAAATCTGAATTTAGTAGGGTAGGCAATAAGTTGGGAACTCCAAAGAAGTTTCTCTATGAATTCCCCAGGAGAAACTGGTTGACTGAAGTAGATATGGAAATTCTTCCTCCTAACTACTGAAATTATCAGTTCTTCTTGTAAGGACTTCAACTGATGACATGGGACCTCTCTCATTGTTGAAGGCAATCTCCTTTGTTGGTTGTAGATGCAATCAGCCATAGATGCAATCAACTGACTAATGATTTAAATCCACAAAATGCAGTCACAGTAACATTTAGGACAGCACTTACTTGACCAAACAACTGGAAACCATAACCTGGTCAACTTCACACATGAACTTAATCATATTCATTTTCCTTTTCTTTTCAATATCAGATCTGAAATCAGGTTGTGTTTTGCTTTTCATTTTAAGCCAGTAAGTGTGCATTAAATTTCTTATTACCAAATCTGATCATGCTAATTTCATCATGATTTGGTAAATTCTAAGTGAATGTTAGAATTAGAAATGAAAATGTGACACTGTTCTAAGATGAAGATTTAGTTTATAATACTGTGTTCTTTAGATTACATTTTACATAAAATTTTTTCTCTAAAATTTCTGATTTGGAAGAAATCCATTTAATATTTAAAAGGTCATGTTTTACACTTGCAACTTCAAAGTGTCCTTTGTGAATCAGCTCTGAATTCTCTCATTGTTCTGGCAAGTGTACTTGAGGGGTCTAGGAATCTACTATCAAACAGCTCCACCTTGAAGCATAAAAAACATGCCTCTGTGTTAGAGGAAGTAACACAAACCTATGAAACAACAGTTAAATTTACTTCCTTAGATTTTTATTTCACTTATCCTAATTTACAATGTTTTATTTCATGTTATTCTTATGAATTGATATTTAACAATGACAAAAACCTTTCTCCATTGTTTTGAATATTTTGCATATATATTGGCCTAACTTGGAGATATTATGAATTTGGTTCCAGACCACTACAAAATGTGAATATCACAGTAAAGCAAGTCACACAAATGTTTTTGTTTCTTCAGTACACATAAAAGTTATGTTTATTCTATTCTGCAGTATATTAAGTGTGCAATAGCATTATGTCTGAAAAATCAAGGTATACACCTTAATTAAAAATACTTTAATGCTAAAAATGCTAACCATCAACACATCCCCTGGTACCTGTTATGAATGTATTGATCAGGCAAATGCTTTTTTCTCAATTGACATTAGTAAGGACCACCAGAAACAGTTTGCTTTCCGCTGGTAAGGCCAGCAATATACTTTTACTGCTCTGTCTCAGGAGTATATCAACTCTCCAGCTCTATGTCATGATATTGTCTGCAGGAACCTTATCATTTCGTCCTCCCACAAAACATAACACTGGTCCATTACATTGATGATGCCGTGTTGATAGGACCTAGTGAGCAAGAAGTAGCCGTGACTTTAGACTTATTGGTAAGGCATTTGCATGAGAGAGGATGAGAGATAAATCCAACAAAAATCAGGGGCCTTCCACCTAGGTGAAATTTCTAGGTGTCCAGTGCTATGGGGCATGCTGAGATATCCCTTCTAAACTAAACGATAAACTGTTGCATCTAGCACCTCTTTTGACCAAAAGAGAGGCACAGTGCTTAGTTGGTCTCTTTGGATTTTGGAGACAATACATTCCTCATTTGGGTGTGCTACTTTGGCCCATTTACTGGGTGAGCAGAAAAGTTGCTAGATTTGATTAGCGACTGGAACAAGAGGAGGCATGTTCAGGCTGCTGCGACATGTTCAGGCTGCTGTGCAAGCTGTGCTATCACTTGGGCCATATGATCCAGCAGGTCCAATGGTGCTGTAAGTGTCAGTAGCAAAAAGAGATGCCATCCAGAGCCCTTGGCAGGTCCTTATGGGAGAATCTCAACACAGACCCTTTGGATTTTGGAGTAAAGCCCTGCCATCCTCTGTAGGTAACTACTCTTCTTTGGAGAAACAGCTTTTGGCCTGCTACTAGATCTTAGTAGACACTGAACACTTAACCATGGCCCACCAAGTTACCATGAGATCTGAGTTGCTTATCATGAGCTGAGTATTTTCTGACCCACCAAACCATAAAGTTGGGCATGCAGCACTCCATAATAAAGTGGAAGTGGTTTATATGAGACAGGGCTTAAGCGGGTCCTGAAGGCACGAATAAGTTATAGGAGGAAATAGCCCAAATACCCATGGTCACCACTCCTGCCATGCTACCTCCTTTTCCCAGTCCACAGCTTGGAACTCTCAGGGAGTTTCTTACAATCATTTGACTGAGGAAGAGAAAACTTGGGAGTGGTTTACAGATGGTTCTGTATGATATGCAGGTACTACCTAAAAGTGCCTAAACAGCTGCAGCACTGCAGCCCCTTTCTGGGACTCCCTGAAGGACAGTAGTAAGGGCACATCCTCTCAGTGGGTGGAACTATGAACAGTACACCTGGTTGTTCATTGTGCTTGGAAGAAGAAATGGTCACAGGTGCATTTGTACACTGATTCATGGGCTGTTACCAATGGTTTGGCTACATGGTCAGGAATTTGGAAGGAACATGTTTGGAAAATTGGTGACAAAGAAGTCTGAGGAGGAGGTATGTGGATAGATTTTTCACAGTGGGCAAAACAACATGAAAATATTTGTGTTCTGCATGAATGCTCACCAGCAGGTGACTTCAGCAGAGGAAGACTTTAATAAGCAAGTGAATAAGACGACTCACTCTGTGGCTAATGCTTAGCCTCTTTCCCCAGCCACTTCTGTCATTGTCCAATAGGCTCATGAACAAAGTGGCCATGGGTTAGGGATAGAGGTAATGCATTGGCTTAGCAACATGGATGTCCCCTCACCAAGGCTGAATTGGCTACAGCTACTGCTGAGTGCCTAATCTGCCAGGAGCAGAGACTCACACTCAGTCCCTGATATGGCACCATTCTTCAAGGTGACCAGCCTGCTACCTGTTGGCAGGTTGATTACATTGGACCACTTCCATCATGGAAGGGACTGCAGTTTGTTTTAACTGGAATAGACACATACTCCGGTATGGGTTTGCATTAGCTGCATGCAATACTTTTTCCAAAACTATCATCCATGAACTTACTGAATGTCTTATCCACCTTCATGGCATTTTACACGGCGTTGTTTCTTATCAAGAAATATATTTCACATGCCCATGGAATCCACTGATCTTACCATGTTCCCCTTCACCCTGAAGCAGCTGGATTAATAGAAGAGTGGAATGGCCTTTTAAGACTCAATTAGTACTACAATTTCCTCCCTTACTGTTTACAATAGTTCCCCAGCAGAACACAAGTCCACTCTACTCCATACTGAATTCTTCCATCCTGTGGACTCTGGGATGGTTATGTCCAGTCCCCCTCTACATCAAGAGGGGGCTTAGATTCCACATGGGTGCTGGATGCAATTATCCTGACTGTAGTTGTAAGCACTCTTGGCTCCCTGGTGTGGACTTTCTTCACCTCACTCTTAGCTGGCCAGGGTAAGTCAATAAACCAGAGGGTAGGAGTTGCAAGTCTGCTGAGACTCAGGGCCTGGTTGTCACATGGAATATCCAGTATTGATGTGGAGAAAGTGGCCACAATACTGCTGATGGTAGGGAGAGGGAAGAAGAGATATGATGTGGGGTCATTTTCAGGATTTGGAGTTGTCCTGGGTGGTGCTGCAGGGACAGTTACTGGACATTGTATGCCCTCCCATGGCCCACTGGGTGGACTGAGGGAGAGTGTAGACTACAATGTAGACCACTGTCCATGTGGTGCAGCAGTGCTCCAAAAAGTATTCACCAGGTGCAGTGAATGTGCCACGAAGATGTAAGAGTTTGCTGAGGTGGGACGAGTGGAGTAGGGGGAATGGAGGGTATATGGGGACCTCATTTTTTTAAATGTAACATTTAAAAGAAAATAAAGAAGTGAAAAAAAGACTCAATTAAGATGCCAACTAAGTGTCAGTACCTTGCACAGCTGGTGCATTGTTCTCCAGGAGGCTGTGTATGCTCTAAAACAGCATCTACTCTATGGTGCTGTTTCTCCCATAGCCAGGGTTCATGGGTCCAGGAATCAAGCGGTAGAAATGGGAGTGGCACCACTAACTAATATCCCCTAGTGATCCACTAGGAAAATGTTTGCTTCCTGTCCCTGCAACCTTACGCTCAGCTGCTCTACAGGTCTTATTCCAAAATGACAATTATTTCCATCAGGGAACACAAAATGATTCCACTGAACTGGAAGACTGCCACATGGCCACTTTGGGCTCCTTGTGCCTCTGAATCAACAGGCAAAGAAGGAAATTACTGTACTGGCTGGGGTGATTGATCCTATCAATGGAAAATCAGACTGCATCTACATAATGGGGGTAAAGAAGAGTTTTCCTGGGATACAGGAGATACTCTAGGGCTTCTCCTAGTACTGCTATGTCCTATGATTAAAGTCAATGGAAAACTGCAGCAACTCAATCCATTCAGTACTAACAATGGCCCAGATTCTTCAGGAATGAAAATTTAGGTCACCACATCAGGCAAAGAAACATGACCAAATGAGGTGCTTCTTGAGGGTAATGGGGAATTGGAATGGGTAGTGGAAGAAGGTAGTGATAAATATGAACTTTGACCAAATGGCCAATTACAGAAATGAAGACTGTAATGGTCATGTATATTTATTCCTTATTTTATCATGAGCAAGATTGTATAGGTACAAAAAATAAATATCTTTTTTCTTCCCTTTTTCCCTTAACATATGACAAGTTGTATTAGATTCATGTCATGATATTTAAGGGTGCCACATTTAAAAGTGAATGTTACCCAAGGACCTGAACCCTCTTCTGCAGGTAATCAATGCATTTCCAGTTGTACACAGGCCAGTTGAAAATTATTAGGGGGAAATATATATATGCATATCCATTATTGTTTTTATTTAGAGACTAAGTGTAGTTTAAAGTGATTTGTATAACTGTGACAAGGGGTGGGCTGTGTTGGTTAGGCTAATGTGTCAACTCAGCCACATAAATTTGCCCAGTTGTTTGTTCAAGCAAGCACTGGGATTATTGTAATACAAGGATATATTTGGACTTTAGTCATCAGTGAGTTTATGCATAAATGGCTGATTTATGCATATCACCAAGGAGATTGCCATCAGCAAAGAGTGATGTTGGAATCATTGGAACACCTTTAAAGGGGAAGTGATTTCAGCATTCAGAGAGAATTTTCCAGCTAGGATTTGGACAGCCATCATCTCCTGGGAATTTATCAAGGACCTTCAATCAGAGCCCCAGGTTTGCTGGACTTGTGTATTCATGTGAGAGAATCTTATAAAAGCTCATATTATTTGCAGATATCTTCTGTTGATTCTGTTTCCCTAGAGAACACTGACTAATACATAGTCATAATCTTTTTATTTTGCTGATGGAGGGTTTTCCCTCAATGTTGATGACTGCTGAGTGATCCAGGTGGTGGTTTGAAGGTTGGGATGGCTTTGGCAATTTCTTAAAATAAGACAACATGGTTTGCTGCATCAACTGACTCTTCCTGTCATGAAAGTTTTCTCTGTAGCATGCGATGCTGTTTGATAATATTTTACCCCAAATAAAAATTATCTTCACATTGGAGTCAATTCTCTCAAACCCTGCTGCAGCTTTTCAACTAACTTTATGCAATATTCTAAATCAGTTGCTGTCATTTCAACAATATTCAGAACATCTTCACCAAGAGTATATTCCATCTCAATAAACCAGTTTTTTACTCATCCATAAGAATCAATTACAATTATAACATTAACACAGATCATTATAACAGATAAAATATTCATGAAAATGTCTGAAATCTTGTGAGAATTAACAAAATGTGACACAAAGACATGAAATGAGCACATGCTGTTGGAAAGCAGAAGCCAATAGACTTATTTGAGGCAGGGCAGTAACAAACCTTCAATTTTTTAAAAAAATGCAATGTCTGGAAAGCACAACAAAGTACAATAAAACCAGGTATGCCTGTAAACTGATCTAATACTTCCATGACGCTATAAGCTAAAGACTGTTAGTTTTGCTACATAATTCATAAGAACATAGAAGCAACGGCAGTTTTAATGTTTCACTGAAGGCTGCATAACTAATAAATTGCTGAGCTGTAATAACCAAGTCTGACTGAAATCCCCATTCTTCCCCCTGTTCCACACGACCTCCAGAGAATCCTGGAGTAGTTGAAAGGAAAACTGAGAACCTATTGTTTGAGGAAATATACATATATATTTTGAGACTTCTAATAGTTGTTTTCTTTTTCTTTCCTTAATAGTTTATTTAATAGAAATCCATTCTTAGGTTCTATAGATACTACAACTTTTCAAATGGCAATGCATTAGCTCTTTGGTATTATTCTACATAGTCACACATAAATAGATATTAAAACCACTTAATTCAGAAAACAAATAAAAGCCAATCTCTTTAAATTATGAGGGCTAGATGTAAGTAATGCAATCTGGAACCTCTATTATGAGACATAGACATATATCCGTAGTTTTGTGTGAACAGAATTCTCTCTCTAACTAGCTCAGGGAAATACTGGGCATATATTGGCTCATGAAAACTAATGAAGAGTTAAACCACCAAACTGTTTAGAGTGGAGGGACACAGCTGGCCCCCAGAAACAACTAGAAACAAAATTAAAAATGCTTCTAGAAATTTCTTAGTATTGTTTTTCTTTCTAAGTGGGCTTTTCCCCCTTGCTGGCTTTTTCTATGTGGTGGGAAAATATAGCCAGTGAAAGTGCCAGATTTTCCATTTTTTCTCTGCCACGCTACTCATCTTCAGTTATAATCAGAAAAAATTCAGGAAAGCACTCAGATTGCCCTTGTTGGGGGCTACTATCACCTTAGATCCCTAGAGTGGGTCAGACCTCAGATCCCAGAGGGGTCGTTTGGATGAGTCAGATGCCCAGGATGAGGATATGGGTGTAAGGGTCGCTTAATGCCATGGATAAAATGTATAATGAACTTACTAGTTTCCAGATTTATAACACTGCAATCAAACAGGAAACAGTGTTTTCTAGTGGCAAGATCATGGGGTTTAAGAGTTAAACAATGTGGGTTGTAAAATGTTTAATAATGTTGATTGTAAATATAAGGATATGGATAGAATTGATGGTAACACATTATAATGATTCTAACACTGCTGATCTGTAGATGTGATTGTGGCTGAAAGGGGTAGTCTAGGGAGGTTAATGCTAATTGAAAGACAACTAGAGGATAATCTAGTGATCAATTAGCAATTAATGCTAATTGAAAGACAACTAGAGGATAATCTAGTGATCAATTAGCAATTAATGCTAATTGAAAGACAACTAGAGGATAATCTAATGATGGCAGAATATAATGATTTCATTGGTAGATGAGGATGTGGCAATACAAATATAAGAATGTTCCTCTATTATAAGGTTTTAAGAATATGGAGATACATGAGAGAAATACAACTAATGTAACTTATAGACAATAGCTAACAGTAATATTGTAATATTTTTGTAGCAAAGGCAAAGAAGGCACTATATCAATGTCAAAAAGGATATGTGATTTAGTTTTATAAATGTGTATATGATCAAGTTTTTCCTTTTTTAAAATTTTATTCATTAACAAGGAGAACATAGTCATGTGCTCATTTGTTCTTAGGATGAACACTGGAGAAACAACTGAGTTTATTTATACGATTAGATAGAATAAATGTCCTGGACAGGAGTTTTTAAAGTAATGCTTCCATGATTTGTTGAGTTGCCTTTTGCCTGTTGTCTTATTTTTAAAAATGGAAATAAACTTTCTTTTAAAAAAGAGATAAAGAGGTGTTAATAGCTATAGTGTGGGCCTCTATCTATTCAGAAAACATACCTATGGAAAAACGTATCATTTATATCCCATAGAGGGATCTGGCTATAGAACTTTCAAGATGTTCAAAAGGTCCTGTCTGTCAGGAAATCTGATCCTATCCCATTTTACCCTCATACTAGGTGTTTTAGTTTGCCAAAGGGCTGCTGATGCAAAGTACCAAAAATGGGTTGGCTTTAATAAAAGAGATATATCGGGTTAAAAGCTTACAGTTCCAATGCCATGAAAAAAAGTCTACCTCGAAGCTCCAGAAGACGTGCTTTCTCACCAAAGTCAGCTACATGTAGTGAAGCAAGATGGCTTCTGATCTCTGCCGAGTCACTGCCATCCCCTCCAGAATCCACCATCATCTCCCAAAGTTCAGCTGCAGTCACCTAGGCATATTGCTTGTCTTTTAGTGAGCCTCTTCTCAGTTTCGACTGCTCTGCTTTTTTCCTGAGGTGAGCTGCAAGCTATCCCATATGGCTTATCTCTCCCAGGGCCTCAGGTCTTTGAGTCACTCCTTTCTCTCACATGTCAGGGTCAAATATGGCGGAGCTCCCTTTTGCTGTGTGTCTCCATTTATATCAGACCCAGCAAGAGGGCAGAGACTTAACCCGAGTCATGCCTTCCTGACACAGTCCACTTTGAAAGAGTCTCAAACCCACAGGAAAGAATTTAGTTCACAAATGTAGTCTTTCCTTTGTGCAACTCATAAAATAAGTTCAATCTGCCACATTTCACCTTCTGAATCCCAAAAGACTTGTTCTGTTGATATGCAAAATACATTCATTATTTCTCAGCATATCTCTTTTCTCCCACATTTTGCTATAAACGGCTAGGAGAAATCAGGTTGCATTTTCCACATTTAACTTGGAAATCTCCTCAGCTAAATGTTCAAGCTTATCATTTTCAAATTCTGCCTTCCATCTAACATCAGGAGTCAATTTTGCCAAGTTTTCTGCAACTTTAAAACAAGGATCACCTTTCCTCCAGTTTCCAATAATGCTTTCATTATTTCCATGTAAGGCCTTATCAGAAGTCTCTTTAGTGTCCATATTTTTACCAATAATCTCTTCAAAGCAATCTAGGTCTTTTCTATCAACCTTCTCACAATTCCTCCAAAAATATCCCTTACACATTTATGAAACTGTTCCAACGTTTTTAGTACTAGCAGCCACCCCCTCTTTTCCTGGTTCCAATTTCTGTTTTAGTTTGCCAAAGGGTTGCCAATGCCAAGTACCAAAATTGGGTTGGCTTTCATAAAAGAGATTTATTTGGGGTAAAAGCTTAGTTCCAATGCCATGAAAGAAGTCCAACTAAATGCACCAGAAGAGGTGCTTTCTCTCCAAATTCAGCTGTCACGTGGTAAAGCAAGATGGACACCCATCCCTACCCAGGCTTCTGCCTTTCCCTGCAGAATCCACCATCATCTGCAGAGCTTAGCTCGGGGCAAGTGGACATTGGCTTGTCTATTACTGGGCCTCCTCTCTCAGGTTCAGCTGCTCCGCTTTCTTCCCAAGGTGAGCGGCAAGCTATCAGGCCTATAGCTCATCTCTCTTGGGTCCTCAGCTCTTTGAGCTTCTCTTTTCTCTCAAATGAATGGATCAAATATGGCAGAGCTCCTTTTCCCATGTGTCTCCATTTTTATCAGACCCTGCAAGAGGGCAGAGACCCCAGCTGGCTCACGCCTCCCTGCAATAGTAAATTTGAAAGAGTACCACACCCACAGGAAGTAATTTAGTTTACAAGCATAATCTTTTCCTGTTGGGGAGTCATAAAATAATTTCAAACTGCCACGCCACAGTTTTGCTATGTTGCTTCTTTTATGCTGTAAAGTTCTGCTGCTTCTCTCTCTCCCTCTTTTATTATGAAGGTGAGGCTTCGGCCTATACTGGGCTGCATGTACTTTCAGAGGAGCCTCAGAATAAAAGAGCACAGCTGACAAGATATTTTGCTTTCCTCTGTGTCAAATAATATTTTTCAAAGATTAAACTATGCAACATCCTCATAACTCCACAGCATCCCCCGACTACTTTTGACACAGAACATTGGTGTGGTCCCTTTGTTACAACTAATGCAAGAATGTTAAAATATGAATATTACTGTAAACTAGAGTCCAAGTTTTGCTCCAGGTGCTTTTTCCCCATATAACTGTAGTTATTATCTTGTGTTAACCTAGTATCTTGTAAAATTGATATAAAAATACATTTTTTAAATTATAAAATAAATGATAGGGGGCCTTAAATCTTCTATTTATGGAGGTAAAAATTTATGTAACATAAAGTAAGCTATTTTAAAGTGAACAATTCATTAGTGTTTAGCACAGTCACACAGTTGTGCAACCAACACTGCTCTCTAGTTCTAAAACATTTTTGCTACCCCGAAAGGAAATCCTGTACCCATTAGGTTCCCCCCTTTCCCCACTTCCTTCAGTCCCTGGTAACCACCAATCTGCTTTCTGTCTCTATGGATTTACCTATTTCATATAAAGGGAATCCTACCAAAAACAGAAAGAGAGATTGAACCAATCCTGCTTCAGCTAAATGTTACTTGGCTGACTTTGTCAAGTTACTTACTAAATCTCTGTTTGCATTTATTTATTTATTTTTTAAATGTAGTTCTCATTAAATGAGGTAACCTATAAAAATAATAATGATAGCTAACATCAGGTCAGCTAGGTATTATTTTTCAGCTAAGCACTTGTACGTATTGATTCAGTCCTTATAAGAATTTACAAAGTACAATTAATATCCTCATTTCAGATGATGAAACTGAGACATAGGAAGTTCAACAAGCTGCTCAAAAGCTTGTAGATAATCCATCAGCCATGTAGGATCAACGCCCCTCTCAATTAGAGGTGGCATGGGTTTCAGCATCCCAGAATCCTCAGGACTGGGGAAAGAACTATGGATTAAAGTAGACTCACTGGTATTCTACTGTAGACTTACTGTGGTTCTACCAATAGAAGAAATCGTATCATTGCTGTGGAGGCTGTGACCACTGGAGGTTCTGAGGGCAAGGGGAGGGACAAACAGGTGTAATACACGGTCATTTTCGGGACTTAGGAAAGGTCCTGAATGACATTGCAATATAGAGGCAAGCCATTGTAAATCTTGCCATAGCTTACAGAGCTGTGTGTGAGAGTATAAACTACAATATAAACTATAATCCATGCTTAGTGGCAATGCTCCAAAATGTGTTCATCAATTGTTCATCAATTGAACACATAATATACTTCACTAATGAAGGACGTTGTTAATGTGGGAAAGTGTGGGAGGGGTAGGGAGTGCAGCATAAGGGAATCCCCTATATTTTCTATGTAACATTTATGTGATCTAAATATCATATATATGTGTGTGTGTGTAAAGCTGTGTGTATATATGTAAAGCTGATAGATAATATGTTTTGGAGCCAGAATACATACATGTTGAATAAATTTTAATCCTTTTATAATAGTATCCCTGAGTTCTCTAATCTTAACACTTGCCTTACCTTCCAAGAGAATGCAGTGCTGAGATAGCACCCTATACCGTGTACCATATGATTATAAAATTATTCCTCATTTCCTAATTGATGGTTGCTCACCAGTAGTCTTGAGCATGATAATTCAGTTGGTTCCCTTGAGAGGCAAAGGATTCTGGAGTCAGGCTACCTGGGTTCAACATGAAGGTTTGACACTTCCCTAATGAGTCCTAGCCCTGGCCACATAGCCCTGCATCTCTCTGCCTTCACTTCCTTTTATTGATCAAAAGTAAGAGTAACTACCTCCTGTTCAGGGCTGTTGTAGGGAAACATGAGTAAGTCAGTGCTCATACGTGCTCTGGACAATGCCTGCCTCACAGTGAGTACTCACGTCTTTGTTAGCTGCTATTGCTAGTAGTTACTGCCAAAATTGCCTCCACTATGTCTACTGCAATGACTTTTCTTCTTATGAAACTCCTGTTCAGGTCAGTCACCTGTTAATTTCCAGATCCTATTTTTATGTTTGCCCTTGCACATTTCACTGAGTTACCAAATGGGTATCAAGTTCCTAGCTTGTGTTAAACTGGAAGAAAATGCTAAAAAATCATTAAAAGAACAAACCATCAGTCATGGAGTAAGTGCAGTTGTAAGAGACAACTGATCATACTTACAAAGCAGCTTTGTATAAATGACAAGAACATACTGCAGGATAACATCGCCTGCAGGAAACCCTGACATGGGGCTTGTAGGTGTGAGTACTCAGTGCCAATTTTATGGACACTCAATACTCACACTCTGTTGACACATGAAACTGAACTAGACGGTGAAAAAAAATTATGAATTAGATTTATTTTTATCTAAAGCATTATAGGGAGGAGGACTTGGCCCAATGGATAGGGTGTCCGCCTACCACATGGGAGGTCCACGGTTCAAACCCTGGGCCTCCTTGACCCGTGTGGAGCTGGCCCACGCTCAGTGCTGATGCGCACAAGGAGTGCCGTGCCATGCAGGGGTGTCCCCAGCATGGGGGAGCCCCACGCACAAGGCGTGCACCCTGTAAGAAGAACCGCCCAGTGGGAAAAAAGTGCAGCCTGCCCAGGAACGGCACCGATGACCCAACAAGATGATGCAACAAAAAGAGACACAGATTGCTAGTGCTGCTGCTAAGGATAGAAGCGGTCACAGAAGAACACACAGCGAATGGACACAGAGAGCAGACAACTGGGCGGGGGAGGGGAGAGAAATAAATAAAAAATAAATCTTTAAAAAATTTTAAAATAAATAAATAAAACATTAGAAAGTCTCATTTTTATTGCCAATAAGTATGCACTTGTGATATAAAAAAAAAGGAGTCTCTCAATAACGTTATTTTCCATATAGCAGTGCCTCTAAATATAACAACAACATCTATGAATGGAGTATAAACATCATTGTAATGGAGGTTTGAAAATCAACTTTTGCTTTTGACTTAACTATGCCATTTATGATTTGTGTGAATTTAAGCAAGTAACACATCAGAGTTATAGTTTCTTTATTTTAAAATAAAATGTTAGAGGGTCTGTAAAACCCCTTGAGGTTCTGCAATACCCAGTTCTGCATATAATGCACAGAAACCAAATAAATTGTAGAGTTTTAAAACTTCTAATTCTCAGCAGATAACAGGAGTGGATTATTTCCTACTTGGGTTTGAAATTTAGGTAAAAAGCTGAAGGTTAAATGTGGAAAAGGAAACTTGGGAGACCAAGGTTTGGAAAGCTGGACAAAAGCAGACATCATGGCAGAAAAGAATTTAAAAGACACCTGTTAGAAGCAAGGTGTTTGTATTTGGAGGGTTGTAGAGGTTATTAGGTAGGTGTGAGAAGTAACATGACTCAAAAGAATAATGATAAACTATTACTTTCATTACATTGTGATATTTTAGAATAATTGGTAGTTATGAAACCTGAAAAACATCATAAAATTTATCCAGGATTTAAACCAGGACATTGTGGCCATACCAAAATTACAGACTGAATTTCGGGTCATGAAAATAATGTTGTGTTTGAGCTTGAAACTACCTGAGAAGGGAGAACAAACACAATAAGCAAGAACCTTTATACTAAATTGAAATTATAAGTTTAAGATTTCTGTATGGGAAAGCTTATAGTCATGGTATGTTTGGTAATAAAAATGTTACGATGAGGATTATCTTAATGAAGTTAGTCATAGGCAGGTGTGTCCACACTGGGGTCTTACTTTCATGCTCAACAACATGTACAGCCTTGAAAACCCGCTACCTTTTCTTACAGCTCTCCAAGTCTCCCCTCCAACACAGATGCACACATTTTATAGGTTGTGCTCCATATTCTGTGTAGACAAGTAATTTTCATCTTCTTTAACCAACTCTTCCCTTGATAAACATTTTTTTAAAAAACAAGACAGATACCCTCCCATGATAGTATGTATACCATTTCCCTTTGATTTCTAATCATTTGGGGGGAAAAAAGATAAATTGTGTAAATATTTCTTGGCTTATCCCAAGCAGATGTGTCAGCATGCTCCCAGGCCTGGAGAGGTCATGGGGGTATGGCGGGAGTGGCAGAGATAGCAGGACTGAGGTACCTTCAAGAACTAAAGTAGATTTCCCTTGGCAGGGTATGCAAGAAGACAGGGGCAAAAGGCAGAGCAGCAAGTAGATCCAGAAGTCTTTGATTCTGAAAGCAACTCATAGAGTTTGGAGACCTCTGAACATGGAAATGACAATCCAATTTTATTTAGAAAGATCATTCTAATTACAAGTGCAGTGGTTTGAGGCTGTGTGTACCCCAGAAAGACATGTTCTTAAATTTAACCCATTCCTGTGGGTGTGACCCTTTATAAGAAGGATCTTTTGATGAGCCACTTCAGTTAAGGTCTGTTCTACTTCATTCTGGATGGGTCTTAATCCTCTTATTGGAGACCTTTATAAATGGATGGACACACAAAGAGAAAGCCACAGAAGCAGGAAGTTGAAATCAGTGAAACCTGGAAGAAAAGAAAGAGACAAACATGGACCTTGCCATGTGACAGAGGAACAAGGATCCCAGGCAGCGGTTCTCCAGGAAGAGTGCATTGCCTTGATGATGCCTTGACTGGGTCATTCTCATGGTCTCAAACTGTAAGCTAATAAATTCCCACTGTCTTGAGTCAACCTATTTCATGGTAGCTGCTTTGAGCAGCCTTGGATACTAAAGCACAATGTCAAGAAAATCTGATTGAATGGGCATTGATTAGTTGCAATTCTTCAATATGTGTTCAATTGCAACAAATATACCACAGTAATGAAAGATGTGGTTAATGGAGAAATGTGTGGAAGGGATGGAGTGAAGCATATACAAATTTCCTATATTTTTGATGTAGCATTTATGTGATCTAAAGCTTCTTTAAAAATAATGATAACAATAATGAAAGAAAAGGATTGATTAGAGAAAGCGAGATGGATACTGAGAGATCAATAATGATCAGTAGGCTGTTCTAGAAAAGGCAATGAGAATAGACATCAGCAGAAGGACTAGGGAGTACTGATGATTGGTTGAAGAAAAGGTGAGGAATGATAAGAGGAAATTTAAGAAACCACAGATATATCCTAAGAAAATATTGTCAGGAGTTTTTTGCATAGTTGATTGAATTGTGTGACCTCCTGAGTGAACAGAAAAAATGGCCCAATCTCTTTGTTAAATGGGGATGGTACTATAGTCACTTAACAGGTGTTTTCTGATTGTTATTTCTTGCTAAAGATGACCATTCAATTGATATGAGGTGCTAATAACTTCCAGAATTTTGTTAAAGATTAGAGAACTATGTGGAATCATGAGGTACCATAAGGTCATCAAGAATGAAAAGGAAAAGGAATTCACTTGACTATAAAATCTCAGACACATGCACTGTGGTTGCTACATGCCTTAGAGAGTCAATCAATTCATCTAAAGCCTGACTTGCCAGTTTTTATCTAGATGCTGGAAAGGTTTACATAAATAATGACTGTTAGCTGATGTTAACAATTTTACTGAGCAATGAGACCTGACACAGTTACATTGGTGTATAAATGCGTAAGTATTTAAATTGTCAGATAGTTAATTTAAGAAAATGAATGTGTTTGCTGTTTGAGTGTTCCTGAAAGGAAAAACGAGGATGCTGAACAGGTGTTATATGAATTCTTAATGATCTGCAGGTACAGGGAATACAGAGACTATGATACAGTAACTCCAGACAAAATCTTTTATTCCCATTCATTACTGCTAAATATCATAAAATGATCAGATCTTTCAGAACATTCTATTACTGAAGAGTCCAAGAGTTTTATTTTTTCATATATATTATGAACTATGAACTTTCAGGTTGCTAAGAGATCCCTATTATAATCCTTCCTTAGCACTTATCTTTTAAGCACTTATCTTTTAAATATGTCCAAAGAACCATTTTATATTTGTTGTTGCTGTTGTTTTCCCACTGGGAAATGGTGGCATCACAGAAGCCAATGGAAGAGAACCTTCCAAGAGAAACACACATTTAGATATGAATATTAAAACACCTTTTCATAATGATGGTAACAACGAGGAGAGTTAATATTTGCTAGACCTTGTCACACCACATTGATAGAAATAGGAAATGAGAGCACAGAATGCTAAACAAAAGCGGTTTCCTGAGGCGGTATATTTCAGTGTCTCTCAGTCTTTCCTATCTAGAATCACCAGTGCATTCGTTAAATGCAGATTTCTAGGTGCCTTCTCCGACCCGTGAATCACAACCTTCCAGAAAACACTTGGGAAAATGTATATTTTACAAGTTCTGCAAGCACTTTAGATCAGGATGTTTTGGGAAGAGGCTTTTATTGTGTAGCGATTTAGGAGGAGTCCTGAATGGAAATTGCACGGCAACCCACAATTACACACTTTAAAATGCTAAAAGCACACAACATACCTGTTTCTTTAAGTCATTGCTCTGAAGTCACACAGGTAGTAAGAGGCAGACCTTGGCTTCAAACCAAAACATCTCATTATCAAAGCTGATTTTATTTCCTAAACAATTAAATAGGAATAATTTAATTCAGGGGTTTTAGATCGTTTTTCTTTGTGTAAAAATCATCTTAGTTTGTGAACACTATTTCTGCTACATGATGCACATAACAAATAATTGTTTAAAAGGTTTTCATAGAGTGTGTGAAATAGTATGTCTAATGCTTGTAAAACACACAAAATTTTTAGTGAATTTAACATTGCAGATTAGTAATATTGACATTAAGCATAAGGTACTATAAAGCAATGGGACCCTGAATACTTAAATGGACAGACATTGAATTTTTATTTTTAATCTGCTTATAAATTACAGATACAGCTTCAAATTATTGGTAAATAAGGCAGAAAATTACCCTATTCATATGCCAAATTACTTCCAAGGGGCATTGTTTCCATCCATTTGGGCTAGGCAGTGATGGAGAAAATCATTGCCAAATTCCTAAAGAAATTGGCCCTTTCCAAATGCTCCTATTGCTAAAAATGGAGTGCAGAGCAGAAGAAACTGTACGAATGGGATTTATTCTGAAATATGGAGCTGAATATTTCATAGAATTTTCTAAGTATTTGCTATGTCAAAGGATTGGCTACTAGAATACAAATTCTTGTTGCTGATAAGGGATTGTTTACACTGAACATCTTTCATCTTATTTTCATACCACCATGGAAATATTAATATAAAATAATTACTTATCCAAGGATCTAGACGTATCTGAAAACTGTCAGATTGCTGCCTATACAAAGCAGGAGTGAAAGTGTTTATATTTTTGACTTAGGGTACTTAAAAGAGATCATATAAGCAAGAACAAATTGCAGAAGGCTCATTTAGATAGTCGATGGACTGGTGAGTTGGTAAATGTGTTCCTTAGGTCAGATTCTTAGTAATCGATTCCTTACTCTAAATATAACATTAAACTCTGGCTGTTTTGTGGAAGCAGAAAGATTCATTGGTCGTGTATGCAGGGCCAGGACTCAGGAATATTTTTGAGAAGGGAAAAGATTTATCACAACCAGCCAGGCTCAGGAACTCCTGTCCAAAACCTGAGTTCAGAGTAGGATTTTGGGGTCCCTTTTATATAGAGGATGTAGGACTGGGGAGTCAAATGGTGCTTTTATGCAAAAGGACTTTGTTTGTTTCTTAGAGTTTTAGGTGCTTGTCTGAGTACCAGATAAGCTTGAATTAGCACATATCCCCCACATTCCGGGTAAGCTTGAGTTAACACATATGCTCCAGGTAAACTTGAATTAACACATATCCCCCACATTCCAGGTAAGCTTGAATTAACACATTTAGTCTGCATCCTCTCTAAATATCCAAAGCCTATAGAGCCTACATCACTGAATTGGCTTTCTGGGGACTAGGCAGGCTGGAGTTGTTGGCATGGTTACGAAAGGTGGAGCTGCAGTTCTTACTGTTTGCATGCACACGTGGCTTATGCTGGAACCTTAAGTTTTAACAAGTTCACACACACAGCCCAGGTTATTCATGAAGAAACACACAGCCCCCACACAAAGCCCATATCAGCTGTGAATCTAAATTCCCACTTGAAGCAATTATATGTAAAATACTAAATATAGCTGTGACCATCATTGGTTTATCCATTCTTTAAAAAAAGTCTTAAGATGCATGAATGATTATTCTTTAAAAAAATGCATTAGTTATATTGGAAAAGTAAGTTATTTTGGTCTAATATCAATTATTCTTTTATTTTTTTATGTAGATATAAGGGTTTTTTAAAAAATTTATCAATGTATATCACAATAATAATTCAAATACTTATTTAATTAATTTCTACTAAATTTTAAAATTTAGCACTAGAGGATGTATTTTTCAGTGCAAAAGAAATAAAATATAAATGGCTTTCTGAAAAACACTAAACAATTATTGAATCAATTCTCTTTTGTGAGTTTTGTGAAAGTTCCCCTGGACAGGGAGGTAAATAAGATGCAAACATGTTTCTAAGGGTTCAAGTCTCGACAAGGTGGAAGGTAAAGTCATGAGATGTACTTTATGTTAAGTGTACATCATAAAACTTGCGAAGTCTCCATAGCAAAGCATGCTAAGTACCCATCATACAGTGTGCAAAGTAACCTGCATGATAAGTGCTCACATAACAGCATGCTATGGGCTCATCATATAGTGTGCTAAGTGCTCCTTGTACAACATGCTAAGTTCTTCTCATAAAGTATGCTAAGTAACTACCACAAAGTGTGCTGAGTTTATATAGAGCTTGCTTAATGCCCATTTTAAGTGTATTAGGAACCCATCATACAACAAGCTAATAGTCCATTGTATCGTATGCCATACAAAACAGCAAGGCCATCATAAAGTGTGTTAAGTGCTCATGTATGGCATGCTACATGCCCATTAAAAATTGTATGCAGTGCTCATGTAATGTGTGTTAAGTTCCTATCATGCAGTGTGCAGAGTACCCATTGTATGAAGTGCTAAGTACTTGCATACAGTGAAGGCTAAGTTACCTTCCTACAGAGTACTAAGCACCCATTGTACAGCAGGCTAAGTTCCTACTGTAAGTGTGCTCATTACCTTCTTATAGAATACTAAACATGGGATCACAGCAAGAAAAGATGTCTTTTACTTTGGAGAGATTTAAAGACTATTTCATTGAGGGAGTAACATTTTAGCTGCCTCTTAAGAGATAAGTTAAAGTCACAGCTTTTAATGTCAAACACACCTAAGTTGAGTCTCAGTTCTGTCTCTCAATAGCTGTGATTTTTAACATTTCTGAACTACCAATTCCTGATGTATGAAATGCAGCTAATATTTTCAAATCATTGCAGTTGTTGCAAGAATGAAATTGAGATACTATATATAAAATCTTATAAATGTGGATTCCAGTATTAAGTCAAGATTTGATTTTGAATCCACACCTGCCATTTATTACCTGCCTGACTTTGGTCAGATTTTGAAAAACCTCAGTGCAGGTAAGTTTCCTTATTTATAAAAGAAAGATACAAGTTTATACTCAGGGTTTAAATTAAATTAGAGCATTAATATAAATGTGCATCAAAATAATTTTCACATATTAGAAGCAATCCCTAAATATTTGTGAATATTTACTATTCTTGACGTATAGTAAATATTAATGACTCTATAATTAGCAACCATCACCCCTTAGATATTGATCTAGAAATACTTTGGAAATATTGGAGGACAACCAGAAAGAACAACAAAATATATTAAGCTATGGAAGTGCATGGAATATGCTTTCAATTTTCATTTTTAGAATATTATAAAGGGTTGACATAGGATTAGAAAGTAAATCTAGGTGAGAGTCGTCATCACAATACTATTCAGCAATTGTTAGTTTTTATTAAGCCGCTTTTAAAATTTATGTTATTCCATTATGAGGCCATGGAGTGTGTGTGTATGTATATATGTATATATATATATTTTGGAGTCATATATTGAAGTCATATATTAAAGTCAAACTTTAGCAGATTCTTTTAATTTTCCTACCTTAAAATACCCCTCACTGCAACTCAAATGCACTTCCTCTTTACCAGAAGAAACCTTGTTTTGTTCAAGTGACAATGCCCTGAGCTCAGTGAATTAATAATGATTTTTTCCTAACCAAAATGGTCACACAATTTCCTATACCAATAATGGGTCTGGAAAAGGATATATAACACATTTCAGACTAACAGGGTATAAAATATATAAAAGAGGATCATAAGAGGAGTGGTCTCTGGCTGCCCTGATTACTTTGGTTGCGATGCTTTGAACCCTTCTTTGTGAGACTGTGTGGCTGTGGCTGTGGCTGCCATCTTGGGCCAATGAGTCTACAGACACAAGGGCACCCACTGAGGAAGGTGGGGTGAATGGGCAGTGAGAAAAGGAAAGAATATTCAAGGATGTCAATTGTCTATTTTACTTAGTAATGACAACAGTGATATTAAATTTTGAAAAGGCCATGTGATTAACTTTCTAAGGATCTCAAATCAAAGGATTAAGAATGGACAAGTTACATTGGATCTATTATATTATACAGTTTTGTGAGTTGATTTACAACATTAACACAGAGGAGATAAAAATAAGTTTGAATGGTGGGAAAATTAGTTTTGTTCAGGGAAACGGACTTGGCCCAGTGGTTAGGGCATCCGTTTACCACATGGGAGGTCCGCGGTTCAAACCCCGGGACTCCTTGACCCGTGTGGATCTGGCCCATGCGCAGTGCTGATGCGTGCAAGGAGTGCTGTGCCACGCAGGGGTGTCCCCACATAGGGGAGCCCCATGCACAAGGAGTATACCCTGTAAGGAGAGCTGCCCAGAGGGAAAGAAAATGCAGCCATGTCCAGGAATGGCGCCGCCCACACTTCCCGTGCTGCTGATGACAACAGAAGCGGACAAAAGAAACAAGACACAGAGAACAGACAACCGGGGAAGGGGGGGAATTAAATAAAAATAAAAAATAAAAATAAAAACTTAGTTCTTTTCAGATTTATTGAGGGGATGTGCAGAGTTATAATTAAAATAACTTAATAAATAGTGAAGCAATAGTGAAAACATAGATGAAATACGTTTAATATATTATTTCAATAAGGATTAATATTGATGGAATGAAAGTGAGAAGTTAGAGGTATAAGAGACTTTTTTTTTTATATAATACAAACTCCAGTGTTGGTGATTGTCAAGATGGTGTGGTTATAGTAAACAGGAAGAGAGATGTGTGTGAATCGACATTAACAGTGAAGAAACTTTTGAGGCAGCTGAAAATGGCATACAGGCTAGACAGAAAAGCAAAGAGAACAAAAGAAAATGGATGGTCTACAGAAGGGATAAGTAAAGGTTCAAGTTCACAATGAAGGTGAAGCATGGTCCCACAAAGTTCTTAGGAATATAAAATTATAAAAATATCTAAGTTACTTCTGGGGCTAACCAAATGAGAGTTCATGAAAGTTAAAATGGGTTAAGAACCAAATGGTCAAAGACAAAAATTTGCAGAGTTCTCTAGAGAACAGAACAGTGATTTATTATAGGAATTAGTTCACACAACCACAGAGATGGGAATTCCATAGGGTAGGTTGTAAGTTAGAAAATTCATTAACAGTGAAACTGAATTCTCCAGGAGAAGCTGGATGACTGAAGAGGCAGAAATTCTTCTTTTTGACTTCTAAAATCCTCAGTTCTGGCATTTAAACTACACATAAATGTATGGGGATATTCCCCTCATTACTGAGGGTTGTCTACTTTGCTGGTTGTAGATGCAACAAACTGATTGTAGATGCAAATCCATCTATGAAATACTCTCACAGTAACAACTAACCCAGAGTTTACCTGGCCAAACAACTGAACACCATAACCTAGTCAATTTGATGCATGAATCTAATCATAGTTAAACTGCATGGTAAATAAGGACAACAAGTAATTGTACAGAGATGAATTTGAGGTCTGATATCAGAGACGGTGGGACTGCCTTGATCCAGTGCATGACTAATACTTAAGAAAAGAAAAAGGAGGATTCCTGGATGTAGAGGGGTGCTTTCTGTAAGCAGCAGTGGTGCTGCTCTACAGACTGTAAGGTCTACATGGGAAGAACTTTGGAAGTGAGTTGTGATTTCTTTTAGGAGTAATAAAGTGACACTGATATGTTAAAATACATTTTGGGAATACTGGAGGGACATGAAATCATAATGAATTTGCAGGCTTAATAAGCAATACTAAAAAAATAGTAGATCAGATTTAATCCTTTGGAATGACAGGTGAGGGCTTGAATAGCAGATGGTCATTACAGCCTATTTTCATCAGAATGACTTCTCCAGTCTCTGAGAGCAGTCAGAAGAGGGTCAGGACGAGCTGCATGTCAGGTTTCCCAGGGATTCCGAATATCAAAGACTCTTTGCCTTGTAACACTGCTGAAAAGCCTCCCAGCTTCGAAGGGATTGAAATGCTGAAGATGAGTGGTGTGCGTTCGATCACTTTTATCGCTCTTCTGATTAGTTTTTTAATAACACTTCATACCATTATGCCTGAAATGTAATATCTTTATATTTCCAGTGTTATCTCAATCTATGAACACTCTGATCTGAAAATATGCAATTAGAATATAGCCTCCTCAGTAAAGAAAATGTTTTCTTCGTTTATCTTTATTGGATTATCTTTAAGTATCCATTTCATAACACATGAAATGTTTGTAGGTCCAATTATTTTGATTTTCTGAATGTGATTGCATTTGTGCTGTCACACAGCGCTGCATTTAAACAAACCTTCTAATATCAATAGGTGGTTTGTAAATTTATGTGCATCATTATCATGCTAAACAGGTCATTAGAGTTGGGGAGAAAGCCTAAAGAATTGACTTTTATTGCAAACAAATGGAAGGGCTCAAGTCTTGAGTCATTGAAACCCGATAGTGTTGCATATTAAGTTTCTAATGGAGAATGCTAATGACCTTCTAATAAGGAGTCAAAACTAACAAACCCAATCAACTTATAGGGAAAAAATATTTTGCTTGGAGAAATTACTCACTTCAGGTTCAGTTCTGATTTTTAAATTGTATATCCCTTCTTTATTAACAGCAAATGGGAATGAAGGTGAAGCCATTCACTGAGTCCAGAGTAAATGAAATGAATTTGTGATTAAGGGATAAGCATGCAAATACCTTCCTGATTTTTATTGTATTACTCAGAACAAGAACTTCTGTCTTTAGATATAAGCCTGTAGAAAGAGATTGTATAATTTAATGTAATATCAGTTTGTAAAAAGCACTTTTAAAGGATCCATGCATGCATATAACAAGGTGCTGAAATTCACAGACCCTAAAAGCAATAGCAGGGTAAATACTTAATTTTCAAAAATGCCTGTGCAAATGTCCATTTAAATTTATCAAATGCATGTTGCTTCCAATAGGTCAGTCTATATTCAATTTCCAATACCATGGCTTAGTACTAGTGTAATTTGGGACAAGTTAAGATTTTTGCACCCAATCTCCCTTCTCACACCCATCATAGGTGGAGAAAATAAACGATCCTGTCTCATGTTGATTAAAATGAGATGATGTACTTAAGTTCTTGCTTCAACCTTATCTCATAGTTAGAGCTCAATAAACATTAGCACTTATTATTATTACAGTATTTTAAAATGAATTTTCACCATTTTTTCTGTACGTCCATCCATTCTTTAACTCAATTCCATGTATTTATATATATATAGCATTATATATGCATAACTTAAAAATACACATCTCATTGATGTCTCAGTTTAGTAACTTTTGACTGTACATCCTTTTAACTCTCATACTTGGCTGTGTTCATTAGATAGATAATCAAATTAATCAAAATCCAATGTGATATGCTGAGTGAAAGAAGTTAGGCACAAAGGGGCAAATATTGCATGGTCTCTCTAGTAAGAGCTAAATGCAAAGAAAAAATACATAGAGTTAAAACTTAGAGCATAGGTTACTAGGAGATAGGATGAGGACCGAGAAAGGTACTGATACTTAATGTACATAGAATTTTAAATTAACTTGACTGTACAAGTGTGGAAATGGACGAGTTGATGGTAAAATATTATAGTGAGTATATCTTAACACGACTGGTTTATAAATGCGATTGTGGCTGAAAGGGGTAGTTTAGAGACATAAATGTCAATTGAAAGAAAACTAGAGAATAATCTAGGAACCGAATAATACAGTGAACTTGCTGGTGGATGAGGACTGTGGTTAACAGTACAAGGCAAGAATGTTCTTCTGTGAACTAGGACAAAATGTATCACTCTTACAACATGGTAAGCAGAAGTGGATGCATAGGAAAAAGCAATCAATCTAACATGGGCTATGGCTAACATCAATGTTGTAATATTCTTGCATCAATATCAAAGAAGGTACTGTGTTAATAATAGGGGGTGTATGAAAAAATACAGCAAATGTATGCTGTACCATAGTTAGTGGTAATAGTATGATGATGTTCTTTCATAATCTGTAACAAATGTTCCGTAACAATATAAGATGCTGGTGTAGGGGCATTTTATGGGAATTCTGTACATTATGCATGACAGTTTTGTAAGTTTACAACTTCTCCAGTTTTATATATATATATATATATAGAGAGAGAGAGAAATATATATAAATACATATATATATAGAGAGAGAGAGAGAGAGAGAAATATATATAAATACAACATGACTAAGAATTGGCATGACCAATATCAGGAGCTAAACATCATTTCATGAAATCGAATTTTATGACAACTTTATTCTTTGAAATCTCATGTATCTTAACTTACAGCATAATCATTTCTTTATTCATGCAACAAATATTTATTGAGGCCTACTATGCAGCAAGCATTACTCTAGGCATTGAGGACACAGGAATGACTAAACCACATTAAAATCTCATCCTATCACATATTTTTATATGGTTAATTCCACCTACAGGATGCTCACTTTATAGAAAACTGAGGTCTTTTTGATGGACATAAAAGAATTGCTAAGAGAGCTCATATTCAAGGAATATTGCATAGCAGAAGAAGGCCTTGTAATTTACTGACCTGGTAGAAGGCAGAAGACAGGAGCTTGGATAAATACAAATGAAAACTTCAGTTTAAAGCCCAAAGATCTAGAAAATGAATATTTGTCTACAAACCTTTGGAATAGATGGTTCTGACTGTCTTTTCCTGTATTTTGAGTAAGACCCACAATACTACTCATAACAATTTACCTACAGTTTTGCTTTCGCAGATCACGGAAGTTTAAATTTATACTTTCCCAAGTACGGAAACTATTCAGACTTGAAAGTTGACCCAACTGTGTCATGGAGAAACCACCTTCAACTCAGGTTTAACAGGTTTCTAACAGAATAAGAACAACCAAAATTGATTTCACAGCTCATAATCAACAATTTAAAAATATAGCAGGAAAACCAACCTCTGTTACCGAAGTCCAGAAGAAAACACAAACACAAGACATTACATGCCATTAATTTTAGATGTTTGAGTGATCATATATAAAATGTGAAATAAAAAGAGTCGTGTTTAAGGGAATAAAATTAGAAGTCAAAAGTTCAAAATAACTAAGATACTTTAAAAGAAAATTATTCACACCAATTTACGAAAGAAAAAAATTGAATGCCTTGATAGGAAAAAAAAAGTTCTGAGCTTGTAAGACTTTGAATATCACAACCAAAGAAGGAATTACTAATCTGTAAAATATAGCAAGATAAATTATCCTGAATATATCACTGAAAAGATAGAAATTGAAGTTGAGAGGTTAAGACACAAAGAAGCAAAACTGAAATATTCTCCTAAGAGTCCAGTGGAGTTCCATAAAGAAAGAATAGTAAGAATGAGATAGAAGCTCTACTAGGGAGATAAGAACGATAATAAAAGTTAATATAGAACTGAGGAAAGCCACTAATCCTTAGATTCAGGGATCACAAATATCACAAAAATAAGCTAAAATTAATATATGCAGACACTAATTTGTAGTAACCTGGAATGCTAAAGGAAATTTAAAAATTATCAGTAGCCAAAGAGAAAAAGCATATCATCTTTTAAAATTATTAAAATCAAAGCTAGAAGCAGAAAATAATATCCTCAAAATGCAAAGATAGACTGCCAGTTTTGGGTCCAAAATGTAAGGAACTTGAAAGTTGTTTCTCCCATTCTCATAAAAAGAAAAATGCTGAAAAACCGAAAATCTATACTTTTCTTATATCCACCAGAGAACTGATGTGACAGGGAAGCCTGGAGACCAGGAGAGGGGCACAGGTCCAAGGAATGACTGAGTACTGGGAAGAGGAGCAGCTGCAGCCAACACTGGGCAGAGAGACCAAAGGGCAATTTATTTACTTCTTCAGACAGAGTGTGGGTCAGCTTAGGAAATAAAAATTCCGGAGCCTGATCTTAGGGGTGACCTCCCAAACTCTGTTAGTAGTTTCACCTCCTGGAATTTCACCAGGTTCTCATGGTGAAGACCAGAGAAAATCACTTTTTGGAACGCTTAGGAGGAGGGAAAGAATTCCCAATTTTGAAGTACACCCAGAACATTCTTTTCTCCTTAACGAATGTTTGCACTCGATGGAAATTATTTTACCAGAACTGAAAAATTAAAATTTTACAAAACCTTACTGGCATGGGGAGAGGGAAATACCCAACTCTAGGCTTCTCTGGAATTCTTATTTTAGCAAAGTGGGAGAAGAAGTTGGAAGCACTTGTAAAGATCACAGTCCAGGGACATGCACTCACTGAAATGCTGGACATCATCATTTTTAAGTAGAAGGTTTCGCCGTCCCCCATAATTTACCACCACGTGAACAGGATTCCAGTATAGTAAAAGAGAATTAAAACAGAAAAAAAACTACAACACTGAGACGCTATTTAAAAAAGAATCTCTAGGAAAACTCAAAGACAGACAAAAACAAATTTTAGCCTCTAACAACTACAGCTACAGAAAATATACACAACTTACTCCTAGCCAGTTAAACACAAAACCTCAAATGAAAGCCTCCTTATCTCAGTTCCTTTTACCCAATAGATGGTTTGGCTTTCAATAACAACAACAACAACAACAAAAACATAATAAATGGCAAGAAAATAGTCTAATGAGACAAAGCAAGCTTAAGATATGGACAAAGATATGCCACGTATTTCATAATTGTCAGACTGGGAATTTAACATAACTATGATTAATATTCTAAAAGATCTAATGAAAAATGGGATAAAAAGCAAGTATAGATAGGTAATGTAAGCAGAAAGATAGGAAACTAAGATAAAAACAAAATACAATGCCAGAGATCACCAAAAATTGAACTGTAACAGAAATGAAGAATGCTTTTGATGGACTCATCAATGTATTGAGCAAAATTAAGGAAAAGCCCAATGAGCCTGACTGTATGTAAATAGCAACTTTCAACTTAAATGCAAAGAGAAAGGAGAATGAAAGGACAGAACAGAACATCCAAGAAATATAAGACAATTACAGAAGGTCTAACACACATAATGAGAAATGAGAATAGCAGAAGAAAAGGAGAAAGACGGAACAGAAGATATATTTCAAGAAATAATGGCTGATAATTCTCCAAAATTAATGACATGTCACAGAAAAAAAGATCAAGGAAGTCTAGAGAATACCAACTAGGATGAGCAACAAAACTCCAAAGTTAGAAATATAATCATCAAACTACATGAAATAAAAGACAAAGAAAAAATTTACAAAGAAGCCAGAGTGAGGTGGGGGGTCTAATAAAGGTACAACTATATTAGTTCTATAGATACATTGCAGTTCTTTTCAGAAACCATGCAAGTTAGAAGAAATATTTAAGGTGTTGAAAGCAGAAGGAGAAGAAGGAGAATAAAAAAACCCTCCAATCTCTCAGGATCGCTATCCAAAGAACTACCCTTTAAAAGTGAAGTAGTTGGTGGCTTTTACCCAACATTCAAAGAAGTATTAACATCAATCTTCCATAAATGGCAAACTTCACATATCCCCCTGTACACACAGTTTTCCCTATTATTTGAATATTATTAATAAGATTATAGTTATACTATTGACTATGATCCATAGCTTACATTAGGGTTCACTCTTGGTGTTGCAGAATTTTATGTTTTTGTGTGTTTTTTCTAATGTTTATTCTGGTCATGTATGCAACAGTACATTTTTTTTTTTCATTTTTTTAAATGAGTGAAACTAATGCATGGGAATAATTGAATAACTGATGAAAAGTAGTCTCTGGAAGAATTGGGATTCAGAGCTCTGCTAGAGAGATTCACTTAAGACAGGAGACTTCAAATCACCCAAACTTATATAAAAAGTAATTCAGCTTTGAAGATATTCCTTCAATGGTTATTAAACAATTTTTGAGTCCTCTTTCATGTTCTTTACCAAAAAAAAGCAGATCAAATACATAGAAAGTGAAACTACCGCATGCATCTGATCTTGAGTGGGCTGTTTTTTGTGACTTCAGAGTGTAACTCCACAGGTTCAGTTATTGCACCCCAGTAACCAGCCCCAAAACGAACTCTTCTGGAATTCTCTCTTTCGCTCTCCAGCCTGGCCGCACATAGCCTTCTGAGCAAGGCTAGGCTCCTAGAAAGTGCTATCCCAGTCAAGAAGAAATAGTTTTGCAAGTGACTTGATCTTCTTCATGCTCATTCTTTGCCCTTGATATTCTGTTCTCAAAGCTTTCTAAATGAAATTTCTTTTATCTTCTTTGCACCCATATTTGAATACTATTCTCAGTCAAAATTTTAAAAGTCCTCAAATATCATTCCATCATGGGGCAGTAAATCAACATATCAATAACTAAAATAGAACATTAGAGGGTGAAACTGAAGAATAGCTCTCTTATATTTTTCATTTTTGTAGGCATTTGCCATTACTTGAATTGAAATATTATTGCTATTTGTGTGCTTACCATCAGAGAAATTTATTCATAGCTGCCATTCATACATGGTGGATATTTGAATGGGTAATAGAAAGCAAGAATTATTTCATTGTTATTCATATGTCTGCTCATGGGTATACAATGTTTTCTTAGTAGTTAAACTTTGCATAGCATGTCAGGATTTTATTTGGCTTTCTATATAATGTTTCTTTTTAAACAAAAAAAAACTATAATAGGAAGCATTAGAATGTTTGCAAAAGGGATTCTTCACATTCTATTAAAATTAATGCAGAACTAAATAATTCATACTGTTTGAATCCATTTACACCTCTTTAAAAATGAGATGTCTTTTGGGCAGTACTGAGAGGAAGGGATAAGGAAGATTTCAGAGGTGCTAATGATACTCAGTTTCTTAATTTGTGTTCTGATTATTCTATATTCTTCAGGAATATTCACAAAGCTGTATCTTTATATATTTTCATCACTGGGTATGTTATACTTCTTTAAAAATTATATCAAAACAATTTTAAAAATTGCTGTAGAACTAATTACCTGTAAACTTTTGCTATGATGTCTGTATTGAATGGTGTTTTACTGTATCAATTTTTGCAAGGTGTGACTTGAATAAATTAATATAATTATCTGTTAAAATTAGTGGTTAGATATTTGCACTGCTTAAAATATGGTCTTTTAAAATTAGAGTATGAGTAAGCAAAAAGAAGACATTGGCATATCTATAACCTTAATTGAATGCATTTTGTTATAACAATTCAAGTATTTTCTGAATTATTAGTGTCTAAACAATTATCTAAGAATATATTATGGAAATAGTATTTAATATTTTAAAGACTAATTCTGTATTAGGTAATTGGATCATGAATGGGTCTTGTTTTAATATTCAATAGGCAATTTCACATCAGAAGAGTGTTTGTTATGGAGATGAAAATAAATCCAAGACATTTTAGCTGGGCTAAGATTATCGTAATGGATATGTTTTTTCCTTTTGTTTTATTATTGAATACGAGAATAATCTATCATTGGCCATAATTACATAGCCCAAATATCTGTCTATCAAAACTTTTAAGTGATGATGCTACCTTTCCCAAGCAAAATTAAACAAAGCATACCAGCAAAACATACCTTGAAAATAATTCAGATTATGTTGCACTTAGATGATCTAGATTTTTAAAGAATCTTTCATCATAATGCCTACCATTTCTGAATATTATTATTGTAAGCCACTAGACAAATTATTGCATGTGGAAAACACACTCTGCAATTTAATTATACTCAAGTCATCCTACCTTGCACCATTAACTTTCCCTTTTGACACCATCTTATGTATCATCTAAGCTTTTGCATTCAAAATACATTACCAGCACAAAAGAGGTGCAACCACTATTGCTACTTTTAAAGTGGTTTTATTCATATCTAAAACACATCTTAGATCATTCCATGGGAAATGCTGAAAATGTTCCCATTTTATATGGCTAGATTTAACATTTTTCCCCCTTAAATATTTATTGTATTTTCCTATCGTGCTTTGGGGACATACAATACTGACTTCTCGTAAAATATGTGAATGGTAAATGTCTTCAACCTAAACATATAAAATAAGCAATGAATTAAATAGTATAGTGATATGAAACTGTATGCACCCCCAGAAAATCATGTTCTTAAAGCTCATCCATTCTTGTGGGTGTAAATCTTTTATGAGTAGGACCCTTTGATGAGGTTCCTTTAGTTAAGGAATGACCCAGGGTGGGTCTTACTGGAGTCCTTTATAAGAGAATGTAATTCAGACAGAGAGAGAGACAGAGAGAGAGAGAGAGGAAGAGAGTGCCATGGAAGCAAGAAGCTGGAAGCAGTGAAACCTGGAATTGAAGTAGACATCGCCACGTGTGGCAGAGGAGCCAAGGATTGCCAGCACCTGGTCTTTGGGAAGGAAGCATCACCTGATGATGCCTTCGTTTGTACATTCTCATGGCCTCAAACTGTAATTGAATGACCTCCCCTTGTTGAAACCTGATCCATTTCATAGTATTTTTTTTAAGCAGCTTAGGAAACTAAAGTTATTATGATGAATTTAAAATTTGTTTGAAAGAATGCCTGCACTCATCAAGCTAAGGTGACAATTTCTCATCATTGTTGTATTGCCAATAATGTTTATTTTGAGTGCAGTATGCTATTGACTACGAATAAAAGTAGTTTAGCCTCTGGTTTGTAGAGTTCCTAGAACTATCTCAAAATCACCAATCATCACTTAATTGCTAAATGAAATAATTAATTGCTGAATACATCAATTACAGGAATAGTTTTTCTCTTTGAGGCTTTTGGTCAAATCTTGATTTCATTCCCAACTTCTTGACTAGCTTTCTTAATTTTTGATACCTTTATCTCCCTCTTTCCTCTCTCATTTCCCTTGACTTTTCTTCTGTCTCCTCAAGTTCTTCATACATCCTCACTCATCTTCCTCTCTCTCGTTGTCCCTTCTCATTAAGCTGCACACCCAAGTTTCTGTTAGCTTACTGGAACATTCATCTGATATTTGTAGAATGTTACATATTAGGTCTGAGCTATGAGGGAAACAGAGGGAACTACAACTTATTCTGTACTCAGGAACTCAAATTAAACAACCATAAACCAATAAAACCATGAGAATTTAGCAGGGTCCAGACAGAAGGACATACAAGGTGCAGAGGCACAGGGGAAGCTGTGGTTGGTGCCACCACACAGAATGGAGGCCAGGAGAGTCTTGAGAAGTGACACCTCTGGCCTGACTGCTAACAGCAGAGCATATTTCGCCAAGCAGGACAGGGTACAAAGCACTCAGGGCCCTGCCGTGCTCATCTGAGACGGGCATGTGTGCAGTCTCATAAAGCACCTTAACACATTGGGGTGAAAAGGCGACCACGGAGGACCTTCTTTGCTGTTCTAGAAAATTGAAACAAGGTCGCAAACACATCAGTGGTTTACTAGATTTAGAAGTCCCCCTAATCAGTGAGGAGGACTTGAGTGAATGAGGATGAGTTTGAAAGCTAGAAGAAGTGTCAGAAGGCTTTGAATTAGTAGTGCGAGAGAATAAAAAGGAGGCATAAATCATACTGGACCCTTTCTTTGCCCACTTATCCTACTTTTTACTGCAGATGACTGGGTCTGAGCCCCCACCATCTCACTGGACCAATTTTAACAGCATTATCTTCTGTTGAGCAGCCTGTAGTCAATGCTCTCTTATTCATACAGCAATTACTCACCCCGGGTTTACTACGCTCCATGCACTCGTGTAAGTGTGAGAACACAGCAGCAAACAAAACAATGACTCAGCACTTATTTCCTAGTAGGGGAACACAGTCAATAATTAACCTGTAATGCAAATGTGTAAATATGTAATGTATTAAACTGTGGTAACTACTATTGAGAGGAAACAAAGCATGCTGAGAATGAGTGACAGCTGTCATTTTGCAGCGGGTAGTCAGGGAAGGACTGGTTGAGAATGACATAGCTAGTAGAGTCTTGGAGGAAGTATTGTTAAGTGTGGCAGTTTGATATTCTTTATGAATTCCCAAAAAGATATTGACTATGGTTGAAAATTGGTTTGTTTCTCTGGGCGTGATACCCTTTGATTTATATTACATTCAGCTGAGATATCTGATTGAATTACCTTCAGTAATATTAGGGCTTTGATTTAACTATGTCATTGGAGTGTGACTCTGTGTCAAGTCCCAGCCCCCTTGGGCTAATAAAACAGACTCTCACACAGAAGTACACACAAGAGAAGAACATAGAGGATTGGAGTCACTTCCATAGATAGAGACTCCGCAATGAGAGATGAGCCTGATAGCCTACAGCTGCAGCTCAACCCAGAAAGAAACAAGCCCTGAGGAGAAAGACAAGCCTATACCAGCTTACAGCTGAGATCAGAAGCTGGGGCCATGGAGCCTTAGAGCAAGAGGAAGGCTGAACCATGCAGAGACCAGCAGCCATCTTGCTCCAAAATGTGGCAACAGATTTTTATGGTCTTGTGACTGTAAGCTTCTACCCCAAATAAATACCCTTTATAAAAGAAAGCAGATTTTTGGTACTTTGCATCAGCACCCCTTTGACTGACTAATACAGTGAGTAAACCGTGATGGTCTCTGGGGAAGAGATTTCAGTGGAAACCTGAGGAGGAAATTTGCTTCATGTGCTGAGGCATCATCAACCTGGAGATTACATTCAACAACCAGAGATCTGATAAGGTTACCTTGGAAGTGAGGGCACGGAGAAGAGAGTTCTCAGGATCGAGCCTTGGTGCCTTCCAGAATTTATAGTTTAGAGTGATATGTCAGAACAAACAGAAGTGAGGAAGTAGCAGACCAAGAGAAGGGAGTGTTCTGGGATTTAAGTGAAGAGTGTGCTTCCAAAAGAGAGTGCATGTTTAGCTACGTTGTATTTGTTTTCTCTTGGTGCAAAATGTCTTAGCGGCTTAAAGCATCACACATGTATTATCTCACAGTTTCCTCGAGTCAAGTGTCCAGGCGCAGGTTAGCCGGATTTTCTGCTTCATGGCCTGATGAACTGGTCATTGAATTTAGAATGCAAACTCTCAATTGCAATGGAGAAGTTGGCCAGTCTGCATAAACTTACCTGGGTGCTTGACTGAATACACTCTTTAGCTTATTCAGATGATTGGAAGAATCCCTTTTCTTACAGTTATATGATCGGGGGTCCTGGCATTTGCTGGGATTTGACTGGAGGCCTCCCACAGCTCCTTATCACATGCGGTTCTGCAATGTGGCTACGTCCTTGACAGAGCACAAGGGAAGCGTCTTGCTTTGGGGTGTTGAAACAGAGTCTTGTGTAAGGCTACAGGCACGACATCCCATCATATCTGATTTATGCCCTTAATTAGAAACAGGTACAGGTTCTACCCACGCTCATCGAAGGGAGGTGAACAAGGCATCAGCATCTGGAAGTGAGTATCCCAGGGGCCAGCTTTAGGTCAGCACTGATGTCACATGCTGGCGAGAGGCCAGAGAGATGAAGTGAGAGCCTTGACCATCGACTTTAGGAGAAAGAGGCATTATTGACCTTAACAAGCACAATCTCATGGGCTGGAATTATTGTTCAAGACAGAATGAGGTGAGAGAAATTGTCCAAGACAAAAATCCATTCACTTTAAATCTCTGCTTTAAAATCTTTAAAATTGATCCACTTCCTGGAGACTACAGTCATAACAATCTAGCCTGGCATTCATAGAAGGCTTTCACATCCTCCACTTTCTAATGGACCCTTTCAGTCTCTTATCTCCCGTTCCCGTAGAAGCCCTGTGCACACTTAGGCCCCGGGGAGGGGTGAATTTTCTCCATTCCCTGAATGCATCAAGTTATTTCATATCTGCTTGATTTTGCTCAGAGTGCACCTGCTGCCTCTAATTTTCTCTTCCCTCTTTTCTACTTGGAAAAATACTACTAATTTCTAAATGTCCAATTCAAATACCACTTTCTTTTTGAATCCATCCAAACTCCCATAGACAAAATTGCTCATTTTTTTGTACTTATATTGCATGCCATACTTAGATACATTTTTCCATGCATTCACAAACGTGTTAACAACAATTACTTCTATTTAGAATACAAATAAAAAGGCATGACCTTTTCCTATACAGAGTATACCTCTCTGTATCTTAGTAAAACATTTATATAGCACTCCTATATTTACATGCCTCTGGATTATAAATCCCATGGGAAACAAATTATTTGTGCTGTATCTGAATGCCTAAAACAAATCACAAACATCGATAGCTAATATGTCCTTAATAATTACTGAGAGGCTTAATGATAAACATATATTGAATGGATTATGGGAACATATTTCTATTTATTTTAATGCCTAAAGCAAACCTAATTATAAAGTAAGAGTCCAAATAGATTCATAGCATTGTATTTCAATGCTTTTTATATAATTAACAGTGTAATAATGCATTTTTACCTACATGCATCACCTCCACATGCATTTCTTTTCACAGAAAATCTGTGGCTGGTAATGTTCTCATTTTTTAAAGAAAAAAAAGATTTGCTTTATTTATTTCTCTCTCCTTCCCCTCCATTGTCTGCTCTTTGTGTCCATTCTCTGTGTGATCTTCTGCTTCTGCTTGTACTCTCAGGAGGCACGGGGAAACGTCATCTCTTTTTTTTGCTCCGTCATCTTTCTGTGTCAGCTCTCTGTGTGCAGTGACACACCTGGGGGGCTGCAATTTTTTCACATGGAGTGGCTCTCCTTGTGGGGCACACTCCTTGCACATGGGGCTCCCCTATGCGGGGGTCCCCCTGTGTGGCAGGGCACTCCTTGTGTGCAACAGCATTGTGCATGGGCCAGCTCACCACACAGGCCAGGAGGCCCTGAGTATAGAACCCTGGACCCTCCATATGGTAGGTGGACGCTCTATCAATTGAGCCACATCTGCTTCCCATAATGTTCTCTTTTTAAAATGATCAGGGCTTGAAATTTTTAAGATACCATGGTCTTAAAGATCCACTAAACCCAGGCCATGAATATATACACTGTATGAAACTGTTGGTTTTCTTTAACAACGTTTTTATGAAACCTGGCTTATCTATCTACACGTGATAGAACTGAAAAGAGAGGTAACCCTGGGATTTTTTTTATCTCTGAAATTATTATTTTTTCTAGTTCTCCCTCCCTGTAGCTGACTTGTCTTTTCAGCCTGCCCATTGTTGAAATATCTGTAGGTGGAAGTCGAGACCTCACCACCAGTTATAGAAACCAAAGGGGGCAGGTATCCCAATAGCCTCCAAGATTAATGATGCACAAACCTGGCTGAAGCCCTGCCCATCAGCTATTCTTTGCTAGGGGTCTGCCTCTGGAATGTGTGGAAAATGTGGATTAAGTCAAGATCATGTGCGAACACAGGCTGAGTATTCAGCATCCCAGCATCTAGTAACGGGGTGGGGGGGGCGGGTGCCAGCAGCCTTGGCAGCCACAGCACATGTCCTGTGGTGAGCAGGTCAGTAGTGACTCTTTAGGGAAATGTTCCTGCGGAAATATGACTTCCTGTTGACCTCCTCGGTTATAGTCATTTTCCTGAACACAATTCTCAAGACTTTCTCTGTTCATCATGGGACCAAACCAATATATTTCCATCACATGTCTTTTCTGTGTAAGTTCATCTATGTTGCCTAAAGCTAAGAAAGCTGAGAAGACAATCTGGTAGATGAACAATTTCTTTATAGATACCTATAACTTATTTTTTTATGCAAACTTTAAAAATAGCATTAGTTTGACTGTCTTATTAACATTCTGAGAATAAGGACATTTGGGCAACAGATACGCACATACACACACATGAAATTCACATCTATTTTCCCACAAACGATGACAACATTGAAAATACTTGTCCAGGTAGCCAGCAACAGAATAAATCAGAATGATCCCCATGAAAATATAGTGACCCTAAAGGGGACACTTCCTTGAAGTTTCCTGATAGGCGTTATATGCAGCCAGTTGTGGATTCTTGCTAAAAAAGGTATCCATTTTCAAAAGAACAACCCCAAATTGCTAGGCAAAGAGGTAGACTGCCCTTCATGAATGTGGGTAGTGCTATTTCAGATTTCTGTAAGCAATTAAAAATTATAAAATATTCTTGACAGATATAGGATATAACAAATACTTTTTTAACTTTTTAAATTATACCATTTTTATAAAAATAAACTTTTCAATTTTCACTTTGTAAATTTAGTATTGATAGGAAAACATCGGAAATTAAAAGTCACCTGCAATCCTGCTGTGTACAAACATGATTAACATTTCCATTTCCCTAGTTATATGATTTTTCTATATAAATGTATATATGTAAAATACACAGATACATGTAAATATATGTATAAAATCTGTGGGAATTTATACTCATATTTAAGGTGTCAAAATTGGCATCTGGAAGATTATCTTATTTTATGATCTACTTTTGACATGCAGTAGGAGAAAACTTTTACCAAAATATTTAATGACAGCCAGATATTTTACTGAATGTACATACGACAAATTATTTGACCAATTATTTATATTTGGACAAGTATTTTGTCTTTATTTTTAATATAATATAACTTTGGTTATTCATATACATGATATCTATTGGTATGTCTTATTTCCTTAAGATGAACCCTACACTGGAGTAAATTAAATTGTATAAATATTTTCAGCTTTTTTTTAAGATTTATTTTATTTATTTATCCTCCTCCTTTGCTGCTTGCTTGTTGTCTGCTCTTTGTGTCCATTCACTGCATGTTCTTCTGTGTCTGCTTGTCTCCCTTTGTTGAGTCATCTTGCTGTGCCAGCTTTCTGCAGGCACAGGTCATCAGTTTTCTGTGGGCATGGGCCGGCTAGCCTTCACAAGGAGGCCCTGGGAAGTGAACCCAGGGCCTCCCATATGGTTGACAGGAGACCAATCACCTGAGCCACATCTGCTTCCCTATTTTAAGTTTTAAAATATACTATTGAACAACTGACCCAGTAGGACTGCAATAGAGGAGAAGTTGTCATTTACCTAGAAACAGAATGCATGCCTGCTTACTTTTGACTCAGTTAAAATCTCCAAATGTATACTAAAATAACTCCAGACTATTTTTTTAAGCTTCTGTGTTAGTCAGGGTTATTAACAGAAACAGGAAAACCAGGAGATATATCGATGAACATGGGGGAGAGAGAAAGAGAGAAAGATTATAGGACCACAGGAATTGGCAAGTCCAAAATCTGTAGGGCAGGCCACAAGTTGGAAACTGATGAAGATGATGTTAAGTTCCTCTGAATCTGGCTGGTTGAAGTTGAGATAGAAATACTTCTCTTTAGCAACTGAAATCCTTAGTTTTTACTTTAAGACTTCCCGAATGATTAGATGAGGAGACTTCTCTCATTGCTGAGAGCAATCTTTTTTTAGATCATAGATGCAGTCGGCCATGGACTGGTTCAATTGACTCTACATGAAAATCTACTTACGACATACCTTCACATGGCAGAGTTTTCTTGACCAATCATCTGGATACTCAAACCTAACCAGGTCGATACATTGAACTTAAACATCAGAGCATCCATTAGTGAAGACGTAAAGGACTAGAGAAGACTCATTAGATGTGTCTTGATATAGCCTGCCCATGGGAAGTTCAGCAAGAGGAAGAAGTACACTTTCAACCTCTAGGGCTCCAGAATTGCCTTAAATTACTCTAAAGTATTGCTGTTTGAAGAAAGGCCTAAATATATTTCATGTGCCCAATCCGCACATTCTCCAGATACCTTGAGAGATGGCAAAGCAACAGAGCCAAGAGTGAATGACTGGAGATTAAAGGAGATGACACAGCTTGCAAGAAGATTCATAGTGATTCTTAATAAGGAGAATTTATCTCAATTTGGATCAGCTTTTCCAAGTTCACTTGATAAATGGCACTTTTACACATGTAACTGAAAGCTTTGCATTGTTCATATATTGAAAAGAAAACAAACACAAATTATTAGAGGCCCTGGACTAAATTGTCACGCATCTCATGATGTCATTGAGATAATATATTGTTTCATAAGGTCCCAGTGCAGATGATCAAAAATCGTCACTCAATCGATAAGTATCTATTTAGCAAATCATCATTATGGGCAATGCTGGGGGTCATCGGAAAGTGTGAGACAGCTCTTGTCATGGGAGCTCAGAAGACAGGTCCTTGGATGGACCCAAAATGCTCATGTGCAGGGTTCTATTCTTCACAGTTGCATCCACATTTGCAGTCTTCTTCTAAATGTATGAAACGACATAAGTAATATTCTCATCCTTGATCAGATTTCCTGACCTTGCTCATCTTAGTTAACCGAGCATGTGTGTACATGTGCATGCATAAGATTAAAGAAAAGATGTCTTAAAACTTCTAGTTCATATTTTATCCCATTCATTTTTATGGTCTTTTTATGTTTGGGTAATCCTTCCAAACACAGGTTCTTTAAGGTTTGCAGATATCATTATAGTATACATTAGTATCATTATAAAGAAATAGGTTGAGGAAGTGAATGTGTAGGCACTTCACAAATTATATTCTAAATTAACAGCAGGAGATCATATTTCTGAAACAATCACTTTAATGACATCTGAGAACTTGTTATAAATTCAAATTATTGGGCCCCAGAATGAGAAACTCTGTATGGATATACTAAACTGGATGTAGCAAAACAGTTGATAGATAGTTGGGATATCTCCAGATACAGTTGATTATGAATTACTCTCCTACACACATTTTTGTGAGGGTCTATAGGGATGTTTGTTTTCATTTCTCTTGTTTGTATAGTTAAAAGTTGGAATGCTGGGCATATGGCAAGGGTATGTTTAACTTTATAAGGAAATGCTGCATTCCACCATCAATGGATGAGTTTCAATTCTTTGTCATTCTTTCATGCCCTTATTTGTGGTATACATTTTTATATTTGTCTCATTTCTGTTTTGTTTTTCACCTTAACAATTCTAGTAGGCTTTTTAGGGGCATCACATTTTGCTTTTAATCAGTATTTCCCTAATGAATAATGAGCATCTTTTCTTAGTGAACATCTTTTCTTGTGCTTATTTGCCATATGTGAAGGGGAGTTTTGCTCGTTATTTTTCTTTTTTACTACTGTCCTTTATCTTCCATGTGTTTATTTACCAAAGTGAAGTGTCTGTTCAAATTACTCACCCACTTTTAATTATTTTTCTCATTATTGTTAGTTTATAATGATTAATTATATATTATAGATACAAATTCTTTATGAGATTTATGCATTAAGAACATTTTCCTTAATCTGTGGTTTATATTTATATGTTTTTCAAAAAACAGATATTTTTAATTTTGTGGAAAGCCAATTTATATTTTTTTCTTTTATTGTTTGAGATTTTTGTGTTCTATTTAAGAAATCTTTGCCTAACCCAATGTACCAAAAATATTTCCACAAATTCCTTCTGTAAGTTTTGTAGATTTGCGTTTTCACTTAAGATTTCCAGTTAATATTTGATACAAGATAATGGTGGTGATCCTTTTATTCATTCTTTTCTTGCATATAAATGTACAGTCTTTGCCAAAAAAATTTGGAAAGATAGACTTACTCTTTTGAATTATATTGGCACTTTTGTTGAAAATAAATTGACTGTATAGGTGTGGATCTATTTCTGTATTCCTTATCTTGCTCCATAAATACGTATTCCCCCTGCTATTCTAGTTTCATACTACATTTAGGATTGCATTGTCTAAACTTTAGAGGACAGTCTTAAAATCAGGTTATGAGAAATATGAATTTCTTCTTTTTCAAAAATGTCTTGGCAAGAGAGAACCAGCAAGTTGGCAGCAGAGTAAGGAGCTCCTAGAGTCAGCTACTGCTGCAGGGCAGTTAGCAAACACCCAGAGATCTTTTGAGCTGAAGCACCTGTTTGTGGGCTCCAGGAGACCAGAAGAGCACTCTGCAACATTCTTGAAGGAGTAGAAGGAGGAGACTGCCCATCTACAGAGAGGACTTGTACGTAGAGGCTCCACGGCCTGGAAGCCGGTGCCCATCCTCCACTGGAGGCACAAGCCACCTCGGGCGCTGTTCCATGGCTGGAATTGAAAGCTCCACTTCCCCAAAACAGGGGAGGAAGAGACAGTTGGGCACAACTTCAGCTACTGATGAGTAAATTCAGCAGTCTACAGTATAATCCTGAGAAGAGCTAAAGTTTGAGCCTGTCCAAGCCAGAAAGAGACCGGGAGTTGCCATCTTAACTCCACACCTGGCACGAGGGGAAGCAGGGTGAACTGAGAATCCCAGCGCTGGTGGGGACCGGCTTCTTCCCAGCCAGATCATATTGCAGCTCTAGCCTAGGCCCCAGCAGGGAGGAAGGTGTGGGGTCTGCACCAGGCTCTCTGGGAAATTACGGGCCAAGCCAGCGAGAACGTTGATTGTCCTACTTGGGCAGCAGGAGCTGCCCTGGAGCTGTTCTGTGGCTGGAGTTGGAAGCTCCATTTCCCAGAAGCAGAGGAGGAGGAGGAGGTTGGCTGCTGATTGCGGCTGCTGATTTGTAGATTGGCTGACTGGGATATAACCCTGGGAGTGGCTGGGGAGTGAACCAGCCTGGGTCAGAGGAAGGCCAGTGGCCTTCATTTTGACTCCACCCCCAGCCTGAGGGGAAACTGGGCTGACTGAAACTCTCAGGGTTGGCAGGAACCAGTTTCTTTCAAGCAGATCAGCCTGCAGTCCTAGCCTAGGCTTCAGCCCTGCCTCTGGCAGGGAGGAGGCTGAGGAGCCCTGCACCAGCCTATACAGGTAACTGTGGTAACTTTGGCATAGACTAAAAATCAGAAGTCTACCAGGGCAAATGTGGTCATTTCAGACCCACACTGCATAAATTGCTGCCCATATCTGCAGCTCCATCCCTGCCATAGGCAGGGGAGAAAGGGGAGTGAAGATTCATCAGTGTCTCTGGGCAACTACAGGCTAGGCCTGCACTTGGATTATTCCACACAGCTGTGACTCTGTCCCTATCCCTCGCGAAGGAGAGAGTTGGAAGAAGCTTCATTGGCCCCTGGTGCAATGAAGGCAGCTTGAGCCTCTGTAGCTTATAGCACCAACTACATGCTCGTCTCCTACTGCACAACCAGCAAGGGAGAAAGGGCAGGAAGCCCTAAACTAAAGAGAAAAACTGGACCCAGAAAAAATACTCTAGTAAGCCAGATGTGAAGACACCAACAAAAAATTACAATCCACACCAAGAAACAGGAAGCTATGGCCCAGTTAAAGGAAAAAGATAAACCACCAGATGACATAAAGGAGTTGAGACAAATAATCATAGATGTTCAAATAAATCTCCTCGATAAATTCAATGAGATGGCTAAAGAGATTAAGGATATTAAGAAGACATTGGATGAGCACAAAAAGAATTTGAAAGCATGCACAGAAAAATAGCAGATCTTACGGGAATGAAAGGTTCAATCAACAAAATTTAAAAAACACTGAACTCATGTAATAGCAGATTTGAGGGGGCAGAAGAAAGGATTGGTGAGCTTGAAGAAATGGCCTCTGAAAGTGAACATACAAAAGAACAAGTGAAGAAAAGGATGGAAAAAATTGAACAAGGTCTCAGGAAACTAAATGACAGCAAAAGGCATGCAAACATACATGGTATGGGTGTCCCAGAAAGAGAAGAGAAGGGAAAAGGGGCAGAAGAAATATTTGAAGATATAATGGTAGAAAATTTCCCAACCCTACTGAAGGACATAGAGATCTATGTCCAAGAAGGACAATGTACTCCACTCAGAAAAAATTTGAATAGGCCAACTCCAAGACACATACTCATCAGAATGTCAAAGGCCAAAGACAAAGAAAGAATTCTGAGAGCAGCAAGAGAAAAGCAATGCATAACATATAAGGGATATCCAATAAGATTAAGTACTGATTTCTCACCAGAAACCATAGAAGCAAGAAGACAGTGGTCTGATATATTTAAGATACTGCAAGAAAAAACTTCCAGCCAAGAATGTTATATCCAGCAAGACTGTCTTTCAAAAATGAGGGTGTAATTAGAATATTCACAGATAAACAGAAACTGAGAGAATTCCTAAGCAAGAGATCAGATTTTCAGGAAATACTGAAGAGTGTGCTAGAACCTGAAAAGAAAAGAAAGGAGGGGTCTGGAAGAGAGTCTAGAAATGAAGATTATATCAATCAAAGTAAATGAAAGTGTCAAAAAAGTGGTGAAAATGAAATATGACAGGTAAAACTCAAATAGTCAGGAATAAACTTAACCAATGATATAAAGCACTTGTATTAGGAAAACTGCAACTCAATGTTAAAACAAATAAAAAAAGGCCTAAATAACTGGAAGAACATTACATGCTCATGGATTAGAAGACAAAATATCATTAAGATGTCCAATCTACTCAAATTGATATACAGATTTAATGCAATCCTGATAAAAATTCCACCAGCATTTAAAAAAAAATTGAAAACTAATCATTAACTTTATTTGGAAGGGTAAGGAGTCTTGAATAGCCAGAAACATCATAAAAAGGAAAAGTGAACCCACATCTCCAGACTTTAAATTATAATACCTACCTATAGTGGTAAAAACAGCATGGTATGGACCTAAAGACAGACACAATAGACCAATGGAACCAAATTTATGGTTCAGAAAGAGACCTTCACATGTATGGTCAAGTGATTTTTGACTAGCCTGTCAAACTCACACAGCTCAGGCAAAACAATCCATTCAAAAAATGGTGCTGAAAGAATTGGATATTCATAGCTGGAAGAAGAAAAGAAGACCCCTACCTCACACCTTATCCAAAAATTAATTCAAAATGGATCAAAACCCTAAAAATAAAAGCAAGAACCATGGAACTTCTAGAATTAATTATTGGAAAATATCTTCAAGTCCTGGTGGTAGGTGGTGGATTCTTAAAGGAGATAAGGGGAGGACTGAGTGGATTACTTATGTTTAATGTATGTAGAAGTTTTAATTAGCTTTACTGTAAAAGTGTGGAAATTTATAGAGTGGATGGCAACACACAGTGAGTAACAGCTCGTTTATAAATGGGGATGTGAAAATGGAAATCCAGTTATGTAAATGCCAACTGACAGAATGCTAGATAATAATCTGGAGCTGGATAGCACAGTAAGCCAAGAGGTAGATGAGAATTGTGGTTAATGGTAGAGATTCAAGAGAGTCCTTGTTTAGCTAGAGCAAATGTGTATCACTACTGCAGGGTGTTGGGAATGTGGAGAAGCATGGGAAGATACAGCTGGAGTGACCTAAGAACTGTGGTTAGTAGTAATAATATAATACTCTTACATCTATGCGAAAGATGTACTGTGTTGATACTGAGGAAGTATGAAAAATGTGAGCCAAATGTATTCTATGAACATGGTAACAACCAGATGAAACTATTTTATCTGTAGCAAGGGACACACCACATTGTGATGTGTTGACAGAGGGGTGTTGTTTGGGATTTCTGCACATGTGCATGATTGTTTTATACGTTTACAACTTGTGTCATAAAAATATATATATTTAAAAAATAATAATAGGGTGGGCTGGAGGGAAAACACCCCAACGTGAGATAAGGACTATGATTAGTAGTAAGATTTTGACGATAGTCAAACATCTCATGACAATGCAAGGTGTTGGTGGTGGGTTGATGTATGGGACCACTCTATGATGCATGTTAGCTTTGTAAGTTCACAACTTTTACTATACACTTAATTGTTTTGTATGTTCATATATAAATAATATAAAAATAGTAATAGGATTGGTTGGGGGAAAATACTTTGTTTGCAGTAATATTTTGAAAATGCTCTTTAATTATTAGTTAAAAAGGTTTAGCAACAATGCAAGTTATTGGTGGTAGGGTAAGTTATGAGAGTCCTGTATGATGTTATATGTATTTGTTTTGTAAGTTCATAACTATTATCATACACTTATTGTTTATGTATGTTTATGTATGAGCAATATACTTCAATAATTTTTTAAAAATAACCAAATAAAAGTAATAAGAAAATGAAAGAAAATTAAGTAATAATGATAGTTTTTAAAAAGACAAATATAACACAAATATTTAAAAGAATTTGAAATAAAAATTTTAAAAATAAATCTTGGTATTATTGTTCTCAAAAAAAATGTCTTGGCAAGTTTTAGGTCCTTTGCCTTTCAATATTCATTTGAGAAACAACTTGAGAATTGCTACCAAGAATCCTGCAGACCAAGTTCAGGGAAATTAACATCTTAACATTATTGATTCATTAATTCCACGAATATGCCTTTAATCATTTTAAACCTCTTTTAGGAATCTTGCACATATTTTCTTAGATTTATTCCTATTATTTCATGTTATGATTATAAGTGATACTCTTTCATTCCAATTTCTTATTTTTAATATATACTTTTTCTTAGAGCTTACAAAATAATCATGACTAATATGCAGAACTCCCATACATTACCCCTGCACCAACACCTGACCTTATTGTGGAACATTTGATACAGGTTATGAAAGAGCATCATCAGACTGTTACCATAACTGTAATCCAGAGCATGCATTTGGCATATGTTTTCCAAATCCACCCTATTACTAACACCATGTATTAGTATTGTGTATTTCTTATTGATCATGAGAGAACACTCTCATATTTGTGCTGTTAACCACAGTCCATCTTCCACCATAAGGTTCACTGTGCTATATAGTCCCATGCCTTGTGCAATACACCCACTGTACACTAAGGGGCTCTCACTTTCATCAGAGTTGTGCAGTTATTGCCTCAGTAAATATTTGAATGTTTTCCTTAGTCCAAAAGAAAAAAATCCCATACCCTCTATCGTTGACCTTTAATGTTGATATAGTACCTTCTTTGACATTGATACATGAATATTATAATACTTCTGTTAACTATAGTATATAAGTCAAATTAATTGTATTTTTGCCATGCATCACCATAGTCTTACCACCTTATAATAATGATGACATTTGTTCTAGTTTATAAAAGAACATTCTTGAATTTGTGTGTTAACTACTATCCTCACCCACCTCCAGTTTCACTATATTATTCAGTCCCTAGATTATTCTCTAGCTTTCTTTCTTTATTTTTTTTAAAGATTTATTTATTTATTTATTTCTCTCCACCTCTTCCCCCTCCACACCCCCGCCCCAGTTGACTGTTCTCTGTGTCTATTTGCTGCGTCTTGTTTCTTTGTCCACTTCTGTTGCTGTCAGCGGCACGGGAATCTGTGTTTCTTTTTGTTGTGTCATCTTGTTGTGTCAGCTCTCCGTGTGTGCGGCGCCATTCCTGGAAAGGCTGCACTTTCTTTCACGTTGGGTGACTCTCCTTACGGGGCGCACTCCTTGCACATGGGGCTCTCCTACGCAGGGGACATCCCTGCGTGGCATGGCACTCCTTGCGCACATCAGCACCGCATAGGCCAACTCCACATGAGTCAAGGAGGCCTAGGGTTTGAACTGCAGACCTCCCATGTGGTAGACGGATGCCCTAACCACTGGGCCAAGTCCGCCACTCTAGCTTTCTTTCTATTGACATGTACATTCCTAGACTAACCTTTTCAGTCACAGTCCCATTTATAAACTATCATTTTTTATGCTCACTATAATGTATTACCATCAACTCTATCCATTTCCACACTTTTACAGTCAAGCTAATTAAAAACTCTACATACATTAAGCATCCACACCCCTTCTCAGCCCCCATCTTATCTTTTAGTAATGTACACTCTTGGTTTTAACTCTGTTTATTGTTTGTATTTAGTTCATATTAGTGAGAACGTACACTATTTGTCCTTTTGTGTCTGGCTTATTTAACTTAGCATAGCGTCCTCAAGTTTCATCTGTGTTATCATATGAGTCCCAATTTCATTTCTTTTTACAACAGCATAGTATCCCATCATACATATATACCATATTTTGTTTATCCATTCATTGGTCAAAGGACCCTTGCGTTGTTTCTATCTTTTGGCAATTGTGAATAATGCTGCTATGAACAACAATGTACAAATGACTGTTTCCATCATTGTATTCAGTTTTTCTGGATCATACAGCAGTTCTATATTCTAGCTTCCTGAAGAACCCAAGTTCTAATTTTGAATTGTTACTATTTAGAAATACATTTTTGGTATATTTAAAATGTATACCACAACAGTGATTAATTCATATATTAAATTAATATCAGTAGACTCTTTGGCCTATTCTTTTGAGACCTATTTAGATGATTATGTTGTCTGCAAATAAACATTTTGCTTTTGTTTCATAATCTGTAGTCCATTTTATTTCCTTCCCTTGCCTTACTATAGTACATAGAGCTTCCAGTCCAATGCTGAATAAAAAGCGTGAGAGAATACAACTTTGCCATACTTTCTTTCTGTACTTTAAAATTCGTTCCCAGATGTTTTCAGGAGTATGTTTTTTGTCAGTGAAATCTGATCATAGCAGAAGATTTTACAGCCAATGAGCATTTGCAATTCTTATTTTTCTTCCTCTATTTTCTTGTAGGCTTGCTTAGTTTTGGACAAGAATTTTGCTATAATTCTAAATTTCATTTTTCTATATATTTTGTGCCCCCCTCAGGTCTTAATTAAATCAAATTTAATTTATTATTGTTATTTTATCAGGTTTGGGATTCTCTGGATGTGGCTTAAATTTTCTTTCATTATTTTGGGGAAATTTGCCCATCATGTCTTCAAATATTTATTTTGCCCTGAATTTTATTTATTTTTGTCCTTTTTGGATTTTATTGACACATATGCTAGACCATTTGATATTGTCCTACAATTCTTTGAGTCACTGTTATAGTGTTTGTTTTTCAGTAATGTTACTATTTGTGTTACCATGTGAATAATTCCTATTTAATTACCTACAACTTCAATATTCCTTTTCTTAACAATGTAGAATCCATGATGAGTTCAGTCAAGTAATTGTTCATCTCTGATACGTGTTTTTTTTCCTTTTTGGTATTTCTATTAGACTTTTAATTGTTTCCATATCTCTGGATATATTCCCCACCTTTTTAATTACACCCTGTTTATATGGTAACCACCTCTTCTTCCAATGGCTGCTGAAAGTGAAAAAGTTCACATGTCCTCTCTTTTTTTTTTTTTTTGAGGTTTGTTTTTCACTCTTTGAACTTCATTTTATATGCTTGCCTTGCAACCTCAGCTTTCTGATATGCTCCATTAAACTTATGACTTTTTTAGATTATCCACTTTTTGTTATATAGTGAGAATGACATTCTTTTGTACACTTCTGCATCTTATGTACTTGCAGAACAGAATATTATTTTCATTTTTGTAAATTATAATTTTAATTAATAATTTTGTTGGTATTTACATTTTGGTTTCTTAGAACTTCCAATATGGTTAATAGCTGCAGATTGCTGTTGTAACCAACAACTGTCACTTCTTCATAGATGGTTTCTTTTACCATTTGATAATTATTTTTATTGTGTTCTACTTTTCCTTAGATCTTTATCCCAATAATTCTTGGAGAATCACTTGGTACCCATTAGAGTTGTTCACTATATTGTTCATTTTACCATTCCTATCCATATATTAAGTGTGTTCAGGTGGTTGCTTTTTGTAAATTAAATATGAAGATATCAGAAGGTTTACAGTCAATATGCATTCACAGTGCTCTATTTTGTATCTATCTTTCAATCAGAAACCATCCAGATCCTAGACATTCAGTATTGTGAGTTCCAGAGTGAAGATAGCTTAGCAAAATTCCAACTTAACCCTGATGGACCTATATCAGGAACGGTAACAAAAACATTTTTGTTTTATGTCAGTGAGATTTTGTGGGCTATTTTTATCCTAGATTAACATAGCTTATCCTTTCTGATAGCCTTTCAGTTAATACCATGTGTGCAGTGATGTATGTTCCTCTGCTAGGTACTTACCGGCTCTTTCCTTTAAAATATTAGCTTACAGTTTTCGGACAACATAAAGAGAATGAATTGAACTTCTAAATACAAGTTAATATAGAATTATATTTTGAAATTACCAAGATGTACTCTTTTTAAAAAAATTTTCCACTCCTCATCTTCTATAAAGGGGCTGGGTTTTCTAAATTTCAACCACTGTGCATTTTTCTAGAGGCATTCAGACATTATTCTGAGGTCTTTATTCAATCTACCTCTTGGTCTGGGTTCCAGACCTTTTTAATATTTATTGAATATATTGTGCACTAAAATTTTGTCTCTAGTCCACTGGGATTGAAACTTGCTATTAGGACAATGCTGGTATAAAACCTCACATGCATGATAATTTGCATTGTTTGTTATTTCTCTTTTCAGGATATCTCCTGACTTTTCAGCCAACTCAACTTGCAAGTTTTACTTAGCATTTTAATTATGATGAGCTAGGGAGAGATTCTCTGAATCATTTTACCCATTTGTTGCAAGAAAACTCTCAAAAAATTCCCATGGATTTGACATTGTATGCTGTACTTCCCTTAAGTAATATGTTCCATGATGGAGATAACTTACTTAATAAGTAGACCAAATTAATCTGAAATATAAACCAACTTAGTCACAGTGCCATTAGGTATATGCCTTACATAAGAAAATTAATTTTGATTTTTTAATTGGTCTTTTTACTGAAATAGTTTCATGTTAATTCATTTTCTTGGATAATACTTGTTCATGATATATGTTTTAAATGTGTTATTAGCAAGCTAAAATATATGTAGATGACTTCACCTTTATACTTATGTTTACCATATTAAATGTTATATTCATTTAAGCAACTAAAGGTTATGTTTTCATCAGAATTATTTATTTTATTGAACCTTTATGCTGAAGTTGTTTCTGTGTCTTTATGCCTACAACATCTCTAGATAAGTACAATCTCCTTCCACCTTTTGATATCTACAATTTTTAAATACTTGTGTTTAGTATAGCACAATGAATCATATCAGATTAAATTGACTCTGAATAGTAAGTAATTCATAAGATATTACATCTATACATTTATATAGATAGCAAGAGGAATAGAAAGATATAAGTCAATCTCTTCCATTTATTTGACTTTTGGATTTGTTCATAGTTCCATGTGTTCATAATATCTATTAATTGCAGCAGTTAACATTTATTGCATACTTATGCTGCATGCTAGGTGTTTTTAAGGATTTTACATGGTTTAATATGTATACTTCTTAAAGAAACCCTAAGAGTAACTTATTAATATCATTCCCATGTTATAGATGAGAAAGCTGTGAAAAGTTAAGGATTTTTCCAAGAACACACAGCTAGTAATGGGTAGGGTCTGTTTTGAACTCCAGACACATACTCTAAAGCAGTATTTATTTTAATTACAACTGTCCTTATGGAAGCCAGCTCTTGGTAGTCTTTCCAGTTTGGTATTTGAGAATGATTGTCTTAAACACCAGTGCTCTGTTTAAGAACTAATACTACACCATTTATAAGAACATACAAGTTGAATATAATGCATATCTTATTGTTTGTTGGGTATGATATTAACACTACTTCACTTACAGAACACTGAAAATTATTCCTTTCCAGTAGCATTCTAATAGTGAAGTTTACATTATTTTCACATACACTTGATTGCTATCATTTTGTTAGGTTTTTAGGAAAAAATAAATCCTTATTACTATCAATGTCACCTTTTTCACTAATATGAGAATTTGGAAGAATTTGGAAGAAGGAAATGAGAATAACTTTTACCTTCAAAAATGTTTCCAAGAGTTGTCTATCAATGTATCAAAACTATCTGAATGCTTGTGATTTATTGTTTTTGCAGTGAGGGATATTAATACATGCAGAATTAGGCATATATCAGGAAGGTCAGGTAACTGGCTTTTAATGTAATTATTTACTCATTTAAATTCAAATATTTTGGTACAGAAAAATCAGGAATTGTATAATGATCAAAGCATATATAAAAGAATGAATACAATGAAATCCACCTTAGAGAATCCATAGGTTAGTGGAGATTAAAAATGTACATATAAACTAAAAAAAAATGACAATATATTGTATCAAAACTCTACCATGTGGGTTTTCTCAGAAAGAATTAGATGATGAGAAAGAGCTAATGACTAAACTGATTAAGTGGTATAATTAAGATTTTGTAATGTACAATCACATACTTTCATAGTTTAATAATATTAAAATAAAAGGAAATAAAACATTTTACATGTACATGTATATGTGCACATATGTTTTATTATACCTCATTGTTTATGACTTATAAATACTAACTACACATTTACACACACAGACACACAGGTACCCATACATATATTATCTATGCTTACAAATCTGTATTATAAAACCAATGTGTGCCAAATTTACAGACCTATAATTTACTTTTATTCATTTTACATGTTATGGCAAATTTTTCCAAGTCACTATAAGTGCAAGTATACATGTGTTCACCTAAGTGTTTTTTTATTGCTTCATAATATTCTATTTTATATATGCAACACAATTTTAAAAGCATTTCCAAATTCATTTAGCCAAAACACAGTATCTTTTTTACACCTAGCACATGACAGATATTTTGCAAGAATCTGGGTACATAAGAATCAATTCTGCTCTTTATTTCCTACAGAAACTCAGATGGTGTTATACTTTATAGTATAAAGGCATATGTTTATACAAGCAATATGAAGCAGGTTGTGAGAATAGAAAAGAAGACTGAAGAAGGAATCACAATGGATTCTCATAGCAAATATGAAAATTTTCCCTTTCTTTGAATCTTAGGGGTAAATAAATTTTATTGTTGGATAAATAATCCAAGACATTTTCTTTATTTTTAAACAAAAGTTAACTAGAAAAAAATGAATGCCAATAAGATTATTTTCAGATTTGGGGGAGAAGAGATACGCTGATGTTAATGCACATGACTATAAAAGAGTAAAATTCTCTGGTGACTTGCATTTTTATTCTACACAAGTATGAAAAATATATAAACACAAGTTGATGGGTATCGTTCATCATCTTAAAACATTTCACTGAAGTTTTTGCAAAAACAACACAATTTGAAAAAATGTCCTCAACCATTACCTGGAACAATGTCATGAAATTGCTAAGCTACCTCGGTCTGGTAGAGCATTTATCTGCTAAAAAATTTATTTATGTGCTTCTGCCTTTCAACACTCTCATAATAATGTCACCTTCTGGATGAGGCAAAATTCCCTCCTTAGTTTTCATATTTTGCCTTACTAGTTCATACAGTACTAAATTATTTATTGAGGGAAAATTTGTGATTGCTCTTTCTTCTACCTTGACATTGAAATACTGACTGGAGAAGGGGACTAAAATCACATTTTAGAATGGTAAGGATGACTCTAGAAAATTATATCAAATAGGTATGCACTAATTTATCAGAAATTGATTCTGTGCATCAAAGACTCACATTCATTCATGTGGATTTCAACCAAGCTGCATCCTAGAAATCAAGATCAAAATTCTCTGTAGTAAGTAATACCAGCTTTGTTTGAATGTGATGAGAAAGGAGTATAGCCACATTGCCAGTGCTCTGGTGAGAAATGTCAGCCTAGGAAATTTTGTCAGCGTGTACCAAATGCTCACTTCAATCGTAACTATAAACACTGATACCTAAGGTGTGCTGTACGGCATATATATTGTTTTTTAAGTTGAAATATGCACGCAAGTCATTAGTGAGATCACCTCATTCATTTAACAAATAGGTTTAGGATGTATGTGTGCTCTGGTTATAGAAGCAAGGGAGCTGTAGAAAACAATTTAATAGGAAACCCACAAGTGAAGAACATATATCCAGGTAGTATCAATCTCTACAAGGAAAATAAAATAAGATCATGTGATAGTGCTGAGTAGAAGGTCAGGTGCTGCCTGGGCTAAGTAATAAGAGCTAATTTTCTCATTGTCAAATTACAAGTTATCTTATGAGTACTGAACAAAACTCTCAAAGTCATGAGAAACAATGAAAGGTTGAAAACCTGTCAGAGATCAAAGAATGTAGTGACAGGATGACTAAATAAATAGAGTATGGTGTCCTGGACTGAAATCTCGAAAGTGAAATGATATTAATGGGAAAAGGGTGACATCTGAATAAAACCAGTGTTTAGTTAGCAGGAATGTACCAACGGCCATGTACTAAGTTAACTATGGGAGAAACTAGGTGCAGGTTATAGGGAAATTCTCTGTACTATTGGAAACATTCCCATAAAGCTAAAATTATTCCAAAATAAAAAGTGTTAATTAAAAACAATTGAAAAATATTTTGTGGAACGAGTTAGGTTTCCTCTTAGGGAAGATGAATTAACAGATATAAGATTTACTATTCTGCTTGAAACAATGAAAACACAGGGGAGATTGTATGGAACGATGGTTTTCTGACCCAGAGATGCCAGAGGGGAAAACAAACCAGCTGAGTTCCCAGCGCTTGATGTGAACATTGCACGGGCAGAGCCTGCGCGGGCAGGGGCTGGGGAGGCGAACTGGGAGTCTCGGGGCAGAGGCCCCCAGGAGAGCGGGGAGAGCGACGTGGCCGAGCGCCAGCCAGGCGCAGTGCTGGGCTCCAGCCTCGGGCAGTGCTGATCGCTGCGCACAGGAGCAAGCTCCCGAGGTCAGGGAAAGAAGGAGCCAAAAGCCTGGAAGGAACAGGGGCCTGAGTTCCCACAGCTCGGGGACAATCGGTGTCCTGGCCCGCAAGAAGACAGTTGCTTTAAAATTCGTGACTATGGAGCATACACAAAGTTACAACCTCAGTAAGAGAGCAAATTTAGCCCTAGACTAACACCTCCTCCAGTCCCACCTAAATGCGCATCAATCGAACAAAAGAACGACGAAATAAGTAAGTAAATAAGAGAAACTGTTTGCAGCTAACTTCACAACATCCAAGGAGAAAACACAAGATAATTTGTAGAAAAAAAAATCCAAATCTTAATGGGATAAAATTCTCTATGACTGGTATTCTGTAAAATACTTGTAAGCAATAAAGAAGCAGGAAAATGAGACCTAAGTAATAAAAAACTCTCCCAACTGATATCAACCCAACACTGATATGGTTAATGGAATTAATAATAAAAGTATATTAAAAAGTTATTATAACTATATTACATATATATGCAAAAGTAAAAAAAAAAAAGCGGAAAAAATCTTCAACAAATCAAAACCAACAATTTTATAAAAATGGTCATGCATTATGACCAAAGGGGATTTATTCTAAGAATGCAAAGTTGGTTTTAAATTTGAAGGCAAATCAATATAACACATTATTTACTGGACTTAATGTAAGAAAAAAAAAGGAAAAAGAATAGCATATGGTCATACCAATAGGTACAGAAAAAAGCATTTGACAAAATCACCTCCCATTCATGTGTTAACAAAAATTTTAAAAATGAAAAAAGAAAAGAAAAAATCTCCTCCTCTGGCACACTAGAATAGAAGTGAACTTCCTCAAGCTGTGAAGGGCAACTACAAAATTTCCACAGCTAACATCACACTGATATTATGAAAAACTGAATGCTTACCTCTGTAAGATTAGATACCAGGCAAAGATGTTTGCTTTCATCACTGCTATTCAACACTGTACTGGAAAATTTATCTGTTATAATTAGAAAAGAGAAGAAAGAAATGTCATCCAATTGGAAAGAAAAATTAAACTCTCTTTGAATTTCTATATTCTAGCAACAAACAAGAAACTAAAATTTAAGAAAGACCAGTTTTAACATCAACACTATAAAATGCTCATAATTGCATTTGATAAAAGATGTGCAAGCCTACAACCCTGAAAACTATTCAACATTACTAGGAAATGAAAAAGCCTTAAATTAATAGAGCTGTACCTTGCTCATATATCAAGACACATTGTTGTTAAGATGTCAGTTCTCCCAAAATTGATCTCTCCTTTCAGTGCAGTGCCACCGAAATCCCGTCATACTTCATTTTGTGCAAGTTGATCCTACATTGTATTGGAAATGCAAAAGATGTAAAATGACCAACAAAACTTTAAGAGAAAAAATGTACAGCACTGTCTGATTTCAAGGCTTATAAATAAAGCTGCAGGAATCATGACATTGGGGAACTGGTGAAAAGGTAGACAAATCCATCAGTGGAAAGAGGATCCAAGAATGGATCCACACTCACTAGATCAACTGGCTTTCCACAAAATTGTAAATGCAGTTCATTGAAGAAGGGGATGTCTATTCAGCAAATCATAGCAGAACAATTGGACATACACAAGTAAATAGAATGACCATCGATCCATACTTCTCAGCATATACAAAATTAACCAAGAAGGGATCAGAGAGCTAATGTAAAAGCAAATACCTTAAATCTTCTAGAAGAAAACACAGGGGAAATCATGTGTCGCCTTACATTAGGTAAAATAGTTCTTAATTATGGCACCAAAAGCACAATTTATGAAAGATATTATTGGTAAATTGGACTTCATTAAAATAATCCTGTTCTTTGAAAAGCACTGTTAAGAGAAGGAAAGGCAAGCCACACGTGTGTGCAAATCTTACCTATGAAAAAAGACCTCTTTCCAGAATATGTCAGGAACTTTTAGAATACGATAGTAAAACGGAAAAATGGAGAAAAGAATTTTGAACAGACAATGCACCAAACAAGATATAAAAATGACAAAAAAGTCCCATGAAAGATGCTCAACATCATTACTCATTAGGGTAATGCAAGCTAAAACCACAATGAGACACCATTAAATACAAATGGAAAGGGCTAGTATGAAAGAGACCTATCACATAGTGTTGGCAAGGCCGTGGAGCAAACGTCACTCTCCAATACTGCCATGGGGAACGTTGGCAAGGACGTGGAGCAAATGTCACTCCCCAGCACCGCCATGGGGAACGTTGGCAAGAACGCGGAGCAAACGTCACTCTCCAGCACCGCCGTGGGGAACGTAAAATGGTCCAGACACTTCTGCAGTCAGCTTTGCAGTTCCTTAAACGGTTAAATGTACACTTAACACATGACTCACCCATTCAATTTTTAAGTATTTATCTAAGAGAAAGGAACATATTTACCCCAACAAATTGTGTACAAAAATAGTTTTATTTTTGCAGTTTTATATATTATATATTATATATTATATATTATATATTATATATTATATTATATATATATTATATTATATATATATTATATTATATATATATTATATATTATATATTGCAGTTTTATTGTAATAAATAATCCAAACCTGAAAACAGAAATGCCTCTCAGCTGAGAATGGAAAATCAAATTGTGGTATATTTGTACACTTAACTATTATTCAGAAATGAAAAGAATGAATTATTAATACCAAAACAACATTGGTGTATCTTACATTATTTATGTTTAGTGAAAGAAGCTACACACAAAAAAGTATATACCTTGTAGTTACTTTCTAATAAATTTCTAGACAATACGAAGTAATTTATAGTGGAAGAAAGTCGATGATTGCTGTCTGGATACATGGATGTAAAGACAAGTAAGGGTGAGAGGAAATGATTGGAAGAGGACATGAATAATTCTTGTGGGAATATGGATATTATTTCACAGTCATGTTACATATGTCAGAATTTTTCATTTTGTCAGTATTTACAAAATTGTGAATTTTAAATAAAAGCCTGCAAAGCAAAATTCTCTTTCAAAATTAATGTGAAATATATTTTCAGATAAAGCTCAGAAAATGGGTTGCCAGTACATATACACTATAAACAATGATAAAGGAATATCTTTTTAACTGAAGGTAAATGGTAACAAATGGAAATCTAGCTCTTTAAGAATTAACAAAGAAAAAGGAAATGATAACTATATTGTTATTTCTTTACAAAGCTTTAAAAATTAACTTACTGTTGAAAGAAAAAATAACGACAATTTAATGCAGGTTTATAATTTGTATAAAAATAAAACATATGAAAATAGCAGCACAAAAATTGAATTCAGGCAAATGGTATACTAATATAACTTTCTTTCATTAAATATGAAGTATTAAATGTTAGTTAATGGAGAGTAAATCAAGAATGCATATTTTAGTCCACAGGACACAACTTGAATTATAATAGAAAGAAATAAGTTAAAAATCAAGTAGAGGTAATTGATACATAGAAATTTAAATATCCTTCTCTCAGTAATTGCTAGAACAAGTAGTCCCAATAAAGAAAAATTTCACCTATTACCTTGATCTAATGGACAATAAGATGAATAATAGCAAAATATACATTCTTTGAAGTGTGTGTGTGTGTGAAATTCATTATATGGCTAAAGAATAAGTTTTAATAAATTACAAAAGTTTGAATAATGCAAATTATGTTCTCTGAACACAGTGGAGTTAAATATGAAATAATACTATAATACTTAGAAATTCCCCAAATATTTGAAAATCAAGCAACACATTTCTAAATGAATTATGGGTAAAAGAAGAACTCACAAGGGAAATTAGAACCTAAAGATAACTTCAAGGTATTATTCACAATGTCAAAATTTTTGTGATGTAGGGTAAGCAGTGGGAAATAAGTATAGACAAAATTTTATATAAGAAAAAAAGTTTATGATCAATACTCTAATATTTCTCCTTAAATATATAAAATAAGATCTAATTAAAGTCTGTGTAATTTGAAGGAATGAAATAATCGAGATAAGAACTGAAATCAATAATATATAAAATAAGCAAATGGAGATAATTAAAAAAGGCAAAGATTGATTCTTTGTTAAGATTAATAAAACTATTGGCCTTATTTTATTATTGTTTTTATTAATCTGTAGTTAGAATAGTATAGGGAAAAATTTTAAAAGCAAATAATTTTTATCAAAATGATATATGGAACCACTAATGATACTAGTACTGTGAAAATCTAAAAGGGAATAACATACACAACATTATGGCAAACATTTGACATAAAATATTTTAAATAAACAAATAAATGAAAAAATTTATTGACAAATACAACCTGCTAAAACTAACACAAGAGGGAAGAGAACACACAGTACTGTATTTCTGTTTTTTAAGCTTTATTTTATTTATCACCTCCCCCCCATTGCTCTGCACTCACTGAGTGCTCTCTGTGTCTCTTAGGTGCTCATCTTCTTTTTAGAAGGCACCAGGAACCAAACCAGGAACTTCCATGTGGGAGGGAGGTGCCCACCTATAGTTTGAGTGACCTCTGCTCCTGCTTGTTGTTTCTCTCATTGTGTTTCCTTGTTGTGTCACCTTGTTGTGTCAATTCACCACGCCAGCCCATTGCATTCGCTCACTGTCTTGCTTGTCTCCTTTAGCATGCACTGGGAATTGAACCTGAGACCTACCGTGTGGTAGGCAGGTACCCAACTGCTTGAGCCACATCTGCTTCCTCTGTATTTCTTAAAGAAATGGAAATTGAGATTAAAAATAAAAGCCATCCCTGAATCCCTACGGGTAAAGTCACCAGTCCAGAATGCTTCAGTGGTCAAGTCTATTATATATATAAGGAAGTAATTATACAAATCTTACACAAGCTTTTCTAGAAAATGGAGTGTTAGAGAAGGAAAGTAGTCCCTGTTGTTTTGTGAGGCCAGAATAACCCTAAATCCAATACCAGACCAGGAAAATATCAGAATGGAAAATTACTAAAATCACTAACGATATCACTTAGGATCATGAACACAAAACTTTTTGAAAATACGTTGACAGAACTAATCCAGCAATATGAATAAAAGATAACCCATTATGACCAAGTGGATTTATTGAAACAATTATGTTGCCTTTATATTAAAAATCAAACAATATGATGCTTTTCAAAAGTTATCATTTGGAAAATAAAGCGATAAACCACTGGCTAAGAGAGAAATGTATATGCCTGTGTGTGCATGGGAGTGTAAGTATGTGTCTATGTTTTACTAAGTTCAAGATTTAAATTATTTAGGTATGGAAAGTAGGGTATGGAGGCAAGGAAAGGTGAGGTTTTGAAACAAGTTAGATTTTATTGATTACTCACAGTTCCCAGAAAAGCACACAGCATGCCCACCACACAGGACCCCGTAGAAAAAAGATGGGAACAAACCCTTGTTCAAGATTTATTTGTTCAATCTGTAAGCTAAATCTGACCATATAAATGCATATAAGTATACAAAAATCATATTATTATATATATATCAATATAATTAAGAATTTATCTTCTGAATCATGTTATTTCCTTATCAGAAAAGGAAAGTATTTACATCTTAGAGCAGCTAAACTTAATAAGGAATCTTTGAACTATACAATTTTTAAGGGGATTTTGCAGACAGGATGTTATCTTGATACTAAAAATTTGACATTTGGGATTTGTTTTTCGAAATTACAAGAAAAAACGGTGACATTCAACAATTTAGTGAAAGAAACAGCAGGATTCACACCTTCACTAGACTCCTATTGACTGCTTTCTCTGGAGCACTGGCACACTTCCTGAACTACACATATATATAGGTTAAAATAAACAATTCACAGACTTGAGCTTGTCATAATGGTAATTTTATCCAAGGTGGACAAAATAAGCTGTTTCAAACATTTCTAGAGACATGTCCCTTGACAGGTAAAATTTTAAAAAGTGATTGTGGAATTTGGATAAAACATATGCTCCTTTTCCCCAGGACATTGTTTTATGCCTATTGTCCTTAGATTATATTAAAGAACAATAGGCATATTATATATTATATATCATATAAATTAAATGCTCCTCCTATCATCTCACAGGAAACCCTGTTTGGATGACCAATCACTGGGTCCCTCTGGTTTGAGAGGTGTGGTCCATTGTGGACATAGAGAGGGACACGTCTGAATGATTCTTTCTCTTGATTAGTAAATGATTCGGCTCTTAGGGAAGTATAGCTGTGGAGCTAAGGCAACCAAGGATAGCTTGATACTTTAATAACACATTTGCAATTCTTGAAGAAGATTCTGAATTTACATGAAGTCTATTCCTTTCCTCTATAGTTATATAGGTAGTCTCATTTTTAGTATGTCTCTGAGAGGAAGGAATTACTAAACTTAATTATGAATTATGAATAACCTTGTTCAGTATAATGAGCCATTTACCAATATTAAATGTATTACAGCACAGATTCCAAGATTGATATCTCAAATATTAATTCCAAATACAACCATTCTTTACCTGAATGTGTGATTTCAATTATTTTGAACTTAAACTTAAGAATAATCATGAGTCTAAAAAAATTGTGGGGAGAGAGAGCACAATTTAAACTGGAAATCGGTCCCATTGAATTATTGGTCTGAATAGACACTGTCAAAAGTTGAGGTGATGTGGTGCCCTAAAGAGAGATGCCACCGAGGTAGCTAAGTCATAAGCTTTTAATATCAGTTCTACTGATAATCTTGCCTTTCAGCTCACACATCATGCATTTTCTCATTTACACATATGCGTCCCTTAGTTTCTCTGGTTGGACAATTAGTCCTTGCACCTCTATATTTCCAAAGTCTACTTATCACATAGTGAAAACATTAATATCTGAGTGGCTTTCCTGAATTTTATAGGGAAAAAATTTACCTTTCACTAAATTCATACAGCATTTTGATTTATTGCCTCCATGTCATTTACCCTATTTCTGTTTTGCAGCATATATATGAGTTTCCTCCTGTACTCAATTTATAAAGCTCATTTGTGTCTGAGAGCCTTTTACCAGTGTTTCTCAAAGAGGTATCCACAGAACTCAGGGTCCTGAGAAACTGTATTCATAAGACTGCTAAGTTCTTATTTGTCTATTCCCTGGGTTGACATTTGCACTGATGGTGCAAAAGCAATGGTTGGTAAAACTGCTGACGTCTTAACGTGACTCAAGGTAGGAACATCAACCTGTATTAGTAGAGACTGTGTTCTTCTTTGCCACACATTCACAGCCATAAAAAGAATACTTGTTAAACTAAGGATGTCTTTGATGAAGCAGAAAAATTGTGTCATATCTCTGCCCGTGAGTACATATTGTTTAATATTCTGCATGTTGAAATGAGAAGGACGAAACACATCTCTAGTGTACCAATGGAGAGTACTCAAGAGATATTTTGTGAGCTGAACAGTTTTTTTCATGGAACTCCATTATTATGTAAAAGGACAACTGAATAGATGAAGTATAAATGACACAGGCCTCGGATATTTGGCAGGCATTTTCTCAAAAACGAATGAAATGAAGCTATTAACTCAGTAAAAGCAACTAATGCTCTTCATTGTCATGATAAATAATTATTTTTCAAATGAATGTAGTAATGGGGAAATGCATATCTACTTCATCTACTTTATCCAAAAAACATATCACAGCAGCTAGAATACAGAACAAAATAAGAGAACTAGGTGTCTTCTTCTAAACCAGACATTAAAGAGATTTGCCAAATATCTACAGTAGGGACACTTTTTTACTATTTTATTTTAAAAATAGTTACTTATATTAGAATGTGTTCTTTATATTAATATATGGGGTGAAAATGAATTATTATTAAGTGAATTAATAAATATTGTTTAAATGTCCCAGTTTAATTTATAACACAGTAAATATTAATACATGTAACTCATGTACACAGAAGCTTCTAGGGTTCTCAAACATTTTTAAGGGTACAAAGTGGTGCTGAGATGGGCTCCACCACAAGATCCCAGGCTTATTTCTGGTGGATGCCATTCCTGTGATGATGGATGTGGTGGATTGAATTATGTTCCCCAATTTAGACATGTTCTTGGTTTTGATCTGCCTTTCTGTGGGTGTGAGTCCATTTAAATAGAATCTCTTTAGGGTGTTATTTTAGTTAAGATGTGTCCCATCTGAATTAGGGTAGGCCTCAATCCAGATTACTGAGGTTCTTTATAAGGAGAATAAATGGGCACAAAGTACAAGAAGGCCACAGAAAGAGGCTGAAAGTAAATGGGAACCCAGAAGAGAAAGGAGAGGACATTCCCCAGTGACAGGAAAGACAAGGAACACTGAAGATTGCTAGCCAACCAGAATGCCTCCACCCACAGGAGAAAGAGAGTCTTCTGGCTTCTGAAACTGTGAGCCAATAATAATAGCACCAACCCATTGTGTGCTATTTCTCTTATCAGCCTGGGAACCTAAGACCATGGGGAATGAAATCTACTTCTTTTTTAACAACGTTGTTAAAACCCGAAATAGTTCGTCAAATAGGAAGTAAAAAATTTCATTAATGTTTCCTTCCATGCAATTATTAAGTGCCTAGAGCTGTGCTTCTCCTTGTAGAAATGAATTCATTCATTTTTATGTTGTAAACTTCCATTGAACAACGATCACACATTTAATTGATATTGCAAGACCATATTGTTTTCCTCTTCAGATTTTTGCTATAAAAATGCTTTGGCAATTGTCCATCATCCTCACCTCCCTGTCAGCTGACCTGGGTAACTCTGAACTGGAGAGTAGGTGCTGCAACACCACTGAGGCTTAAGGCTCAGCTGGCACATGGACAGCCCAGAGATTCAAATCTCTTGGGCACACAGCAACCCCCAGCACCAACCACAGGTTCAATAAAATGACAGAAGAGGCATGTGTAAAGAAGTCATACCTGACTCCAACTCCATCATGCTCAAGAGTACAAATTCCAGAGTAGGGCCCATTGGCGAGGCACCAAACTCCGGTGCCATTTGCCATGACCATAGGAGCTGGGTGTCTCAGGAGCCCCCAGGAGCACCACTATCTAGGGTTGTATCTACTTTGACTGTCTCTGAGATCCTGGTGAGATGTGCATTAAGCGTTACCTCTCTGATGACCTCCCAACTCCTTTTGAAGTGTCTAAGACATATAAACTCATTTGTCTTTACCATTTCCCCCTTTTATTCAAGGGCTTTTCCTATTTGCATTACCAGACCGTGCTTGGTAGTAATCCTTTGGTGCCAGCGAGGCTCATCCCTGGGAGTCATGTCCCACACTGAGGGGAAGGTAATGCATTTATATGCTGAGTTTGGCTTAGAGTTGCCGCATTTGAGCAACCTGGAGGCTCTCAGGAGGTAACTCTTAGACACCCTGCAACACTAGGCCAAGTTGAAATTTCAAGCACAACAGGCTCATTAGCATAGTCATCAGTATCAAGGGCCCATCATTGGATCATCCTTCTTCACTGGTCTTTGCCCTTCCACTTGGGGGATTGCTGCTGTTCCATTGGGGAATGCAACAGAGCTCCTTCGGATGGGAACTCAGCACTCCCTCAATTGTCATGTGAAACTCTACCCACTGTGTCAATACCCAGTGAACATCTGAACATTATCTATATACCCTATATGCATGCCCAGGTGAACTCCCTCCCATGCATCCCCCATCAATGACACCCCACATCATTGCTCCTCCCCCACTATAGCTGAACCCCTCTGTGATCCAAAACTTCTTCAAAACTGAAACCTTACAGCCAAATTCAATTAATAGGAAAATGAAATAGTAATGATAGGTTTACACATTAGAAATAAAATACATAATAATTTAGAAAAAAAACTAAAATAAAGGAAAAAATTGGGGTATTTAAAAAAATGAAAAATACTATATAAATTTTTTTTTGACATTTTGCCTTTCATCACTATAATAACGGTTGTCCTGTATGTACAATGGCAAGGCAATCTCTTTCATTTCTTCCTCACTGTTATATCCTCAAAGAAGTTTTAGGTCACAGTAAAGTCACATACAGAATAGAGGGGACTCCCATATACCCAATATCCTCCCCTTTTTCCCTTTCCCCAACAATGATCTTTTTACATGCGGATGTTATATTTGCTACAACTGATGTACAAATATTGAAACACAGCTGCTACCTGTGGTCAGTAGTACGTTATGGTTTACATTTTAGACCACACAGTTTCATAAATTTAGGAGAAATTTAACATGGCCCATATCCATCATTGCGCGATCATGCAGAACACTTCCATTGCCCCCTAAATACCACCTCTTCCATCTATTCTGTTCCTCTCTTCCCCTCCTCTTGGGGCCCACAGTGACAACTAAGCTCCACAGCTTGAAGGACAAGATTCATAGATACTTGCAATAATGCTGACGCCTGGGCACACTAGTCTGTCCTCCATGAGGAGCCACAGATGCTCTTGAGAAACAGCGTCCCCAACCACTACACCAAGGAACCTAGAGAGTCTACAGCTGTGGACACAAGAGTCATATCTACCAGCCACGTGGGATCAAAGCCCCCTCTAAATTAAGAGGCGGAGTGGGCATTGCCATGCCAGGGTCCTCAGGATGGAAGAATAAAGTACGGATTAAAGTGGCCTTACTGTATTCTACTATAGAAATATTGTGACTCTAGCAATGGAAGAAATTATATCATAGATGTGGAAACAGTGGTCAAAGGGGTTTCTGAAGGCAGGGAGAGGGAAAAAAGGGAGTGATATGGGAACTTTGGGGGGACTTGGAATTGTCCTTAATGATATTGCAGGGACAGATGCAGGACATTATATATCCTGTCATAACCCACTGAATGGACAGAGAAAGAGTGAAAACTACAATGTAAACTATAATCCATGCTGTGTAGCAGTGCTCCAAAATGTACTCATCAAGTGCAATGAATGTACCACACTAATGAAAGATGTTGATGTGGGAAAAGTGGGGGGTATGGGGAGTGGAGTATATGGGAAACTCCTACATTTTTTAATGTAACATTTTGTGTGATCTATGTATCTTTTAAAAATAAATAAATAAATATATTTTTAAAATGCTTTGGTGAGCAAACATCCTGATGTGTCTTTTTAGAGTACATGTACAAGACTGTTATTTTTCAATGTGTCTATCTAGGAATAGAATTGCCGGGACTTTGATATTGGCATCTTCTAGTTGAATACATAACACCAGACTATTTTTTATAGTGATTTCATCAATTTATGTTCCTGCTGACATGCAAAAATAAGTTTCTCCACTTAGTCACAAACATTTATTATCTGATTTTATTTTATTTTCATCCAGTTCAATAGTTTTCAATGTTACTGAGCTGCGAGTTTAAATGTGCCTTTGCCTGATTGCCAAAAGTGCAGACACCTCTTGATGTGATTATTGGCCTATTGCTTTTCATTTTCTCTAAAATGCCTGTTTCTGTCTTGAGTCCACTTTTATTTTGAGTTGCTTGTCTTTTTATTAATTTTCATATGTTTTTTACATATTTTCAATACTCCTTTTTCAGATATATTCTGATGCAACTATGTTCTACCACTTAGTGACTTAATCTTTATATTGCCCATGAACCAGTCTCCTTATTTTCATCCCCACAGAAGTGGCAATACTTTCAGACTTATCTGGTATCTACACATATTACATAAACTGGATGGTTTTATAAATGCTTTTATTTCTGTTCATTTCCAGCTACTGTCTTTGGAAATGTTTAAGCATTCTCTGGCCTTCTAAGTAAATGACCCATCATCCATCTGCTTTTCACAACCAAAATTTTATTCTTGTGTCGTCTCCTGCTCTTTGTAATTTTTGATTTACGTTTTTCTAGTATCTTTACTGAAATTTTTTGATATATGTTTCTCTAATCTCTACTGAAATTTTGAAGGAATTTCCTTTAATGGGAGAAAGAAAATACAAGTCTTTAAAGTTAGGCTATGATTAACTAAAGAATGCTTTCAGTATTTGAAATGTGGATCAGTAAAAGGAATAAAAAAGTTATCTTCTTGAAACTTCAGTGAAACCAAAAGCCATCTGCCCATGCTTGAGTATTTGACAATGTTGGGATTTTTATTCAAAAGCCATCAACTTTGTGTTTTAGGTACATTCACAGGCATTCTTTCATTCTATGCTCATGCTTACATTGCCAGATTTCTCTAACTAATCCTATGAATTATGAAAGGAAACTAATTACTAACCTTGATTAGCATTACAGCTAGTAAGGTAGAGCAAGAAATTAAACCAAGGACTTCAGAGGTTTCCTGCAACTTCCTGTATACTACCGAAAAGTATGCATAACTGCCTAAAATGTACACATACCTAGTGTGCCTAAAATGAGGAGCAGGCTGGGAGAAGTTTTAATTCAGAACCAAAAATGTGGGAGATTCTGAATGTCTGATATTTAGGAATACTGAATGATGCATTTGCTGGTTTGTCTAATAAAAAGACAAATCCATGGAACTGCACTACATGAACAGCAAACCCTAGGTTGAACCATAGACATAGTTAATATTACAATCATAAAAATGTGCTATCATCAATTGTAACCACGTTCCACACCAACCAAAGTGTTAACAATGGGGTGGGACGTTGGAATGCTATATTTTATGCACTGTTCTTCCATAAACCTACAACTTTTCTAATAAAGGGGGAAAAAATAAGCTCCTAGGCATTGCACTTAATTTCCAATGCAGTAGTTAGCAAATTGCTCCAAATCTTTTGAGGAAAATTTATTCATTCTTAGGGTATGAAGAACTGTTTCTGAATATTCTTCACATGGAATTTTATGTGATTGAATTTAATTTCTGACACAAAGACTTTAGTGCAGCAAACTGGTTTTCAATAATATTCAAATGTTTGTGCAAGAGATAATGATATTGTTTTTCTAATTTTAACTGGTAAACTTTTGTTGACTATAGAAATGAATTTCAGAGGACAAATGCTATTACTCTGAAACATTAAATCTTTCCAAGAAAACCTCTCAGTTTTCTTAAAGGTCAAAGAGATTACTCAAGGTTTGTTGTCACTTAGAGGTTCGGACATGTTTTTCCTTTTTATACTTTTATTTTATATTGCAGATTAGGAAGATGTGTAAGTTCTACATTTCAAGTTAAATGAAATGCAAATATAACAAAAAGGTGTTAAATCTCCATGAACAACGATATATATACTAAATCTTCCTAGAGGATAATAGGTGCAGCCTGTAATTACTTTATAATATATATTATTTTGAATAGGATCTTATATTCTCATTATATATTGTACTATAAGTTATGTCTTGAAGCTTCCCCCATACATTTATCATCTTATTTAATACTCATTGGGCTGAATATAGTACGTCTTTGGGAGAGCTGCACTTTAGCATAGAACATAGACTAGAGTGAGTCATTTCAGGGAGTGTTTTGGATAACAAATGGGAGCCAGCCTGGCAGATGGAAAAGGAGGTCAAATGAACCAGGGAATGGGGAGGATGTAGGAAGATGCAACAACCAATGAAGAGTACCACTGGTATGAAAACATGACTTGATATTTAGAGAAGGTCTGAATTCAGAGTAGTGAAATTGAGGGGATGAGATTGCAAAGGCAGGGCATGGGTCCATCCTTGTGGACAATGGATATCATTCTAAGTGATTCTGTTTAATCCTGAAGATGATGGAGATCCATGGAAAGACTTGAAGCTGAAGAGTAACTCAATCATATAGTTCTATTTTTTTAATTTCATGTTTGTAATTCAGATATAATTTTTAGAGAGATATCTTTAGCAGCTGGATATAAGCAATAAAAAAAAATAGCAATGGATCTTATACGGGAAACTGTCCCTTCTCCAGGCCTGCTATAATAAATACTACACACTAGTTGGTTTAAACAACAGGAATTTTATTGTCTTACAGTTTTGGAGGCTAGAATTCAAAAGTCAAGGTGTCAGCAGGATCCCGCTTCCCCTGAAGCCTGGCTCTTCTGGATTCTGGCTTGCCAGCGATTTTAAACTCCATCTCCACCTCTCACCTGGCCCTGTTTCTCTCTCTGTCTCCCATCACCGTGTCCGCATTTCTTCTGCTTGTGAGCACTCCGGTCCCGCTGGAGTAAAGCCGGCCTTGTTGAGCTTGGCCTCACCTTGAGTCACAGCACTGTCAATGTCCTAGCTGCCCACGGCTTCCCGCCCGCAGGGCTGGGGAAGGGACTTGAGCGGGCCTCTGTCGGAAACCTGATTTGATCCACAACAGACACCACCAAGTGAACAGTTTTCCCACCATCATGAATTCTAGACAAGGAATTGTAACAGAATGAACCAGAGCAGTGGTTACAGGAGGTGGGAAAAATTAGGGAGTAAATGCGTTTAAGAGACAATTTATGAGGAGATGGTAGCAGAACTTCATGCCCCCTTGAATGTGGAAAGCAGAAGGCAGAAATCAAACGTGATCCGTTTTTGGCTCTGATTATGGTCATTGGTTTGAGGTAGAATATGTGGAAACAGGAATGTGTTTTGGGTGGGGAAATTTAATTGATAATTAAAAACTGATCTTGAGTAGAGGTGGTGAGACAAGCTGTGGACTTCAAAGCCTTTGTATAGGGCAGAGGGAGTTCCCACAGGAAGGTGCTGAAGGAATAGAAAAGGTAAATGAAAAGAAAAAAGGTAAAATACCAAAGAGCAACAATATTTAAGGGACAGCAGAAAAGACCACAAATTAGACCAAGAGGGCATTATTTTTTTTGCAAAAATGCAATGACCCGCCCCCCAGTATTAAGACATAAAATCTTTGGCAGGCACTCAAAATCTTCCACCGTGGGGCTGGAACTTCTCCAAGAATGAGGGAAGGCGGAATGACAGTTAGGGAAGTGGAGGGAGAGGGAGGATGGGAGGATGAGGAAGAAGGTGTTTGAATTAAGCCATCTGGGCGGGGACAGAGTGGAAAGGGGAGAGCCTGGCTCATCTCCACCTGCCTCGGAAGGGCCCTGAGGTCTCCTAGTTCATGAGAAACGACCAAGTGGCTCCTAGGGTTTCCGTCTCCATCTGCCCCCCTCCTCACCCCGCTGAGTTTCCTTCTGAGACTATCTTATCTAAGAAGCAAGGATAGAAGGGATATGTGCGCCACATACGTGAAGCCAGTTCCCCTGGTCCTCTCCACAGCACCCTGAGCACAAACACCTCCCTGAGCCCACGCCAGGGCCAGCTTGGTGCTGCTCCTGCAGTCACCCCCTGCACGCGGGCAGGACTGGCACCTGCCTGCCCGGCGACAGGGCCAGCTTGGGCTGCTCCTGCAGTCACCCCCCTGCACGCGGGCAGGACTGGCACCTGCCTGCGCGGCGACAGGGCCAGCTTGGTGCTGCTCCTGCAGTCACCCCCTGCACGCGTGCAGGACTGGCACCTGCCTGCGCGGCGACAGGGCCAGCTTGGTGCTGCTCCTGCAGTCACCCCCTGCACGCGGGCAGGACTGGCACCTGCCTGCGCGGCGACAGGGCCAGCTTGGTGCTGCTCCTGCAGTCACCCCCTGCACGCGGGCAGGACTGGCACCTGCCTGCGCGGCGACAGGGCCAGCTTGGTGCTGCTCCTGCAGTCACCCCCTGCACGCGGGCAGGACTGGCACCTGCCTGCCCGGCGACAGGGCCAGCTTGGTGCTGCTCCTGCAGTCACCCCCTGCACGTGTGCAGGATGGGCACCTGCCTGCACGGCGACAGGGCCAGCTTGGTGCTGCTCCTGCAGTCACCCCCTGCACGCCAGCAGGACTGGCACCTGCCTGCGCGGCGACAGGGCCAGCTTGGTGCTGCTCTGCAGTCACCCCCTGCACTCCAGCAGGACTGGCACCTGCCTGCGCGGTGACAGGGCCAGCTTGGTGCTGCTCCTGCAGTCACCCCCTGCACGCGGGCAGGACTGGCACCTGCCTGCGCGGCGACAGGGCCAGCTTGGTGCTGCTCCTGCAGTCACCCCCTGCACGCGGGCAGGACTGGCACCTGCCTGCGCAGCGACAGGGCCAGCTTGGTGCTGCTCCTGCAGTCACCCCCTGCACGCGGGCAGGACTGGCACCTGCCTGCCCGGCGACAGGGCCAGCTTGGTGCTGCTCCTGCAGTCACCCCCTGCACGTGTGCAGGACGGGCACCTGCCTGCACGGCGACAGGGCCAGCTTGGTGCTGCTCCTGCAGTCACCCCCTGCACGCCAGCAGGACTGGCACCTGCCTGCGCGGCGACAGGGCCAGCTTGGTGCTGCTCTGCAGTCACCCCCTGCACTCCAGCAGGACTGGCACCTGCCTGCGCGGCGACAGGGCCAGCTTGGTGCTGCTCCTGCAGTCACCCCCTGCACGCGGGCAGGACTGGCACCTGCCTGCGCGGCGACAGGGCCAGCTTGGTGCTGCTCCTGCAGTCACTCCCTGCACGAGTGCAGGACGGGCACCTGCCTGCGCGGCGACAGGGCCAGCTTGGTGCTGCTCTGCAGTCACCCCCTGCACGCGGGCAGGACTGGCACCTGCCTGCGCGGCGACAGGGCCAGCTTGGTGCTGCTCCTGCAGTCACCCCCTGCACGTGGGCAGGACGGGCACCTGCCTGCGCGGCGACAGGGCCAGCTTGGTGCTGCTCCTGCAGTCACCCCCTGCACGCGGGCAGGACTGGCACCTGCCTGCCCGGCGACAGGGCCAGCTTGGTGCTGCTCCTGCAGTCACCCCCTGCACGGCGACAGGGCCAGCTTGGTGCTGCTCCTGCAGTCACCCCCTGCACGCCAGCAGGACTGGCACCTGCCTGCGCGGCGACAGGGCCAGCTTGGTGCTGCTCCTGCAGTCACCCTCTGCACGCGGGCAGGACTGGCACCTGCCTGCGCGGCGACAGGGCCAGCTTGGTGCTGCTCCTGCTGTCACCCCCTGCACGCGGGCAGGACTGGCACCTGCCTGCGCGGCGACAGGGCCAGCTTGGTGCTGCTCTACAGTCACCCCCTGCACGCGGGCAGGACGGGCACCTGCCTGCCCGGCGACAGGGCCAGCTTGGTGCTGCTCTACAGTCACCCCCTGCACGCGGGCAGGACGGGCACCTGCCTGCCCGGCGACAGGGCCAGCTTGGTGCTGCTCTGCAGTCACCCCTGCGCGCCAGCAGGACTGGCACCTGCCTGCCCGGCGACAGGGCCAGCTTGGTGCTGCTCTGCAGTCACCCCTGCGCGCCAGCAGGACTGGCACCTGCCTGCGCGGCGACAGGGCCAGCTTGGGCTGCTCCTGGAACCCACCCCCCGGCGCGCGGGCAGGACGGGCCTCCCACGGCCCTGCTCGGCTTGCTCATCCCTTGTGGACGCGGAGCTGCTCTCCATTTCCCAGTGTGTGGAACCCATAACATCCCCTTGGATCACTTAGGAAGCGGTAGAGAAGGCTCGGGGACAACAGAGGGAAACCACGCGCTGGGCAAGGGGCCTCTTCCAGGGTTCTTGGCTCCGGTGCCTTCCCTTAACCCCGTCGGTCGCGGCTCAGCTGGACAGACACACCGCTGCGTGTCCGCGCCCCTGAGGACGCCTCCGCCCTGCGCTGCCCTCAGGGCCCCCCCAGCTCTTCGGAATTCCCCCTGGGTCGGCCCCCCCGGGAAGCAAAACCTCCTCCCCTCAGCCAGTTGTTCCACCCTTCTGGCGGGAGGTAGACTCATTTTAGATGCAGGTATTAGGTCCCGTTTTATCTAGGTTTAAACTTGGGCAAATATTTTACTGATTCATCGTGTATGATAGATAGATAAGGTTAAATTCTTTGCATCCATTTGATTGTTGCTTGCGAGTTTTTATTTTCCTTTCTCAAAAATTTCTGAAATTTGAATAATTTGACAAATTACTTAGTGGGTATTTTAAAAGAAATTAACTTGCCCTTCAAAATATCGGTATGTATAAACTCTTATAGAGGCAGATTGTTGTTGCAGTTAAAAAATCAAAAGTGCAAAACGACAAATTTGAGAACTCAAAAATATCAAGGTAATGATTATATCTTACCTCTTTTAGCACTACACGTTATTAAACTGAAAGATTTAAATGTGTGGTTTTGATGCCCTATACTGCATGTGTTTTCTGTTCCCCCGCCCCGCTTTTTTTTTTAACCCTTCTTTTTTAGAAGTACTTACTGATCTCAGAGACTTTTAGAGAAATCTAAAGATTCTCATTTGCGCTATATATTTCCACGGGCTTCCTGACTATGTTGTTGATGTGGGAAACCCTGGGAGGGGGATGGAGCAGGGCATCTGGGAATCTCCTGTATTTTTTTATGTAACATTTATGTAATCTAAGTACTTTTTGAAAAAAATTAAAAAGTATATTAAAAATAAATATATAGTCACAAAATGAACATAAAGCTGCTTTTTTTTTCACATACAAGCTTAAAATGGTTAAGGAGGACCTTATTCTGCTGCAGTCCAGCTGCTTTATCACGGTGGACACGATGGGCAGTTACAAAGCTTTGCATGAGAACATGGCCCTGTGTCACCCCCGAAAGCCAGCAGAGAGCCATCATTTTAAATCGACAAGCACGAGTGGTACATGCTATGGCAAAGCCCATTTATTGCGACTTCTCTGCTAAAAGCCAAAACTATCAGATACTCTCGCCAAGACGATAGTTTAGTTCTGCAAAATCAAGTGATTTTTTAAAAGGCAGTAGATTTTGCAGGAAACCATAAATGGACACATTTTAAATCACTCGGGGACATTGATTGCACTTCCCTTTGGTTCATAACATATCACATGTCATAAAATATATTTAATTTGCTCATGTGTTCACAGTGTGCTTTCTTTCTCTGCTGTATATGCAGACCTAGAACACAGCTGTGTGCCTAGTAGGTACTCAGATATTTCATTAATATATAAGTGGCAATAGCTCTTTGAAATACATAACCCATATGCTGACTGTTTGGAATATTCTTCTGAATATTCTCCAGCATTCCTGTCACAGAATGAGTCATCCCCTGTTTACAGGTTTTTAAATTTGCCTTTAGCTTATCTCATGTGTGGTATGAATTAAGAAAATAGCAACTTTATCACCCAGCAAAACTGAGTATTTAATGAGAAAAATGTTTCTCATAAATTATCTTAATGTTTTCCTCATCTATTTTTTTAATTCTATGAATTTGTGTCAGTTCTTTTTAATATTTAGGACAGAGCAGTGTTACATTCTGCTTTGATGAGCTACACAGATATAGCTTTGTTTACTGAAAGAAGCACAATTGACTTAATATGCTCAATTTAATTAAATGAAACCAATTAAATGCATAGATTAGACTTCCTCCTCAGTTAAAGACTCCCATCCAACCTGATCTAACACAATGTCTGCTTGGAAATTGCTTCCATTGTTTACAGACCATTTTTCCCCCTTTTCTTCTTTTTTAGTCATTTATAGCTACAATTTTCAGTTTGCAGCAGAAACTCTGGATTGGAAATCCTCAGTGTTTTGCAAACATATCAACATTTATGGCTGTACATATTTGTCAAATATTGTTTTGTCAAAACTTGTTTTGGTCACGTTTTATTTTAATGCCATAGATTGACTATAAGCCATTGATTAAGTTACACATTAATTATTGATTGAATGTTAATTTCTAATTGCATTATAATTGTTGAATCATGATATTTGTGAAAACAATGAATGAATCTAAATTTTAAGTTATAATTTCATATTGTGTGGTTGCTTCTCATGCAATACTTTGGAATATATAAATATAATTAAAACATTTTTTCTTTAAGTCATTTCCTAAATCTTAGGCAAGCTGAGCATTCATTAACCCATTTCTTAGAATGGTTAATATTTCCCACTTTTCTCAAAAATACTACACATATTTCAGATGGGCTAGATTTGTGAAAAATACAATCCCCAACAATTCATCTGATTGTCAAATATTCAAACAAATAAAAACCACTTTAGATTGTTAACATAAGGCTACCAATAGGCAGAAAAGCCTGCAAACTGTAGATATGCTATTAAGATCAGGCCATTCCTTACCTTACGTCTTAGCTTTTTAAAGGAAAACTCTACCTCCAATTTGAGGAAATGCCTATACCTCCAATTAGAGGAAATGTATGAAGTATTACAATTGGTTTTTCTTATATTTCTCTTATTCTAATGTCATAGTTGACTTGCATAAAACATAAGTAATAGATATTATATATATTATATATTTTCATTATGAATCATATAAATACCCTGGGAATTTGTGAATCTTACCACCCAAAATAAGAACTAGAGCATAGCAATTAATGTTACACCTGCTTATCTGCCAGTCTTATGACCCACTTCACCTTCATCTAGGCCATAAACATTATTTGATATATGTATTCATCATTCTGTGCTCTAAAAAAAAAAACTTTGTTATTTTGAAATATTATAGATTTATTGTAAGTTGCAAAGAAAAGCACAGGGAAGTCCTGTATACGCTTCACCTGTTCTACTCTAAAGCTAACCTCTTGCATAACTGTAGTTCAATATCAAAACCAGGGAACTGACACTGGTATAAACCACAGTGATTATTCAGATTTTATCAGTTATAGGTGCACTTGTGTGTGTATATAATTTATCACATATGTTTTCCCAAGTAACCTCCACACAATCAAGATACTCAACCTCATTCTAATCACCAATTTCCCACTTGCTACGAATTTATAGCCACAATTCTGCCTCCATCCTGTGTCTAACCCTGTCAACTACCAATGTTTTCTCCATCCTTTCAAATATGACATTTCATGAATATTATATAAATGAAATCATGTAGTATTTATGCTTTTGAGGTTGACAGTTTTCAATCACCATAAATCCCTTGAGGTTCATCTAAGTATTCATGTCTATCCACAGTTAATTCTTTCTTACTTTTCATGGTATGGATTTATCATATTTTATTTAACCATTTACCCATTGAAGGGCACTTGCATAGTTTCCAATTTAGTATATTACAAATCAAGCTGCAACACTTATGTAAAAGTTTCAGAGTGAAGTAATTTTCCATATCAGTAGAATTGAAGGGTCACCTTGTAAGCCAATTTTAGTTATGTTACTACCCATCTGTTAATACGGTATATTACAATAATTGCTTTAATTATGTTTAAACACCTTGCATACCCAGGATAAACCTCACTTGATCCTTGTTTATAGTACCTTCAATGTGCTGTTGGCTTCAGTTTGTTAATATTTTTGAGGATTTTTGCACATATATTCATAATTGGTGTTGGTCTATAGTTTTCTTTTCATGTGTTATCTTTATCTTGCTTTGATATTGACCTTGGATAATGACTTACAGTATGTTCCTTCCTGCTAAATTTTAGAAGAGTTTGAGCAGAGTTGGAGATAAGTCTTCTGGGAATGTCTGGTAGACTTATTCTATGAAACCGTCTGATTCTGGGCCTTTCAGTGTTGAGAGGTTACTGATGACTAATTCAAATTCTTTGACAGTAAATCGATTTGTTGAGATTTTCTCTTTCTTCTTGAGTCAGGGTAAGTAGTTTGTGTGTTTTATGTCCATTTTTTCTAGGTTTTATAATTTATTGGTGTACAGTGTTCATAGGATTTTCTTAAAGCCTTTTTATTTCAGCAGGGTGTAGGAAGGCCCCCCTTTCCATTTCCGATTTTCATTTTTTAAGTTCTCTCTTTTTTATGTGTCAATCTAGTTAAAGTATTGCCAATTTTATTGATCTTTTCAAAGAACCAACTTTTGGTTTTGTTAATTCTCTCTATTGTTTCTTTTTTTTATGCATCATTTATCTCTCCTTTAATATTATTTTCTCTATCGGCTCACTTTGGAACCACATTAAAAGAATAAAAGGGAAAACACAACACATGATCATCTCAATTGATGCAGAAAAAGCATTTGGCAAAATCCAAGACCCCTTCTTGATAAATACACTTAGAAAATGAGGAAGAGAAGGAAACTCCCTTGATATGATAAATTAGTTATATGAAAACCCACAACTAACATCATAATTAGTGATGAAAGAGAGAATGTTTTCCCTCTAAAATAAGAATTAAGATACGGTTACCAGTGTCAAAACTGTTCTTCAACATTTTATTGGAAGTTCTTGCTAAAGCAATTAGGCAAATAAATACAATGAATTCAAACTGGAAAACAGGAAGTAAAACTTCCCCATTTGCAGATGACATGATCCTATTAACAGAAAATCTTGAACACCTTACCACAAAGCTGCTAGAATTAATAAATGAATTCAGCAAAATGACAGGTGACAAGACCAACATCCAAAATCCAGTAGTTTTTCTATATACAAACAGTGAACAGTCAAAAAATAATCAATAAAAAGTTCCACTTAAAACAGTACAAAAGAGTCAAATATCTAGGAATAAGTAGAACCAAGGATGTAAAAGAAGAACTGAATACAGAAAACTATAAAATATTGCTAAAAGAATCGATGAAGACCTATATAAATGGAAGGATATTCTGTGTTCATGGATTGGAAAACAAAACATCATCAACCTGCCAATCTTATCCAAAGCAATTTATAGATTCACTGCCATTCCAATCAAAATTCCAACAGCCTTCTTTGCAGAAATGGAAAAACCAATTATCAAATTTATATGGAAGAGTAAAAAGTCTCAAATAGCCAAAGTTTTCTTAAAAAAGAATGAAGTTGGAAGACACACACTTTCCAATTTTAAAACTTATTGTAAAGCCACAATAAATAAAAGAGCATGGACTGGCACAAAGAAAGACATAAGGGCCAATGGAATAAAATTGGGAGCATAGAAGTCAACCCTCCCATTTATGGCCAGCTGATATTTGTCAAGGAAAAAAAGACCTCTTAATTAAGAAAGAATAATTTCTTCAACAAATTGTAAAGGGAAAATGGGATCTCCATTTGCAAAGCAAAAGAAGGAGGACCCCTATCTCAAACCTTATACAAAAATCACAATGGATCAAAGTCCTAAGTATAAGAGCCAGAACTATCAAGCTTCTATAAAAAAAATTAGGGAAACCTTTTCAAGAACTTGTGTTTAGCAATGTTTTCTTAGAGTTTCCACCCAAAGCACAAGTAACAAAAGAAAAAATAGATAAATGGAACCTCATCAAAATTAAAAGTTTTTGTGACTCAAAGGACTTTATCATGAAAGTAAAATGACAATGTACACAGTGGGAGAAAATATTTGGAAACCACATATCTGATAAATACCTGATATCCAGAATATATAATGAAATCCTTCAACTTAACAGGAAGACAAAATAATCCTGTGGAACAGGTATAGCTCAGTGGTTGATCATGTGCTTCACATGTGCTATACAGGTACTTCACATGTATGAGGTTTCTGGGTTCAATCCCTAGTACCTCCAAAAAGTTTTTTTTAAATGTGTAAAAAACTTGAATGCAGAGAAATATTTCATTCATTAACTTGCTCTATCGCTTAATAGTTGATGCAAAAATGCCCCACAATTCAGAGCTTGAAACACTGAGTAACTACTATCACTCTTGAGTCTGCCAGGCGAAGATGCTCTTCTTTGCTTGTTTCTGTGGTGGATAGCTAAGCAGCTTACTGACCTTACCTAGTCCCCCAGCTTGCTGATCTTAACTGAGCTCTCTCAAATGCCCGGGCCTTCAGGTAAGAAAAGGGGACTCCCCTCCATGTGAGCCCTCACCCTCCAGCAGGTTGGTTGCCGTGCAGTCACTGGAAGGGCCCTGAGGGAGAGCGGAAGTTCAAGAACATTCCCGAGCGCCGCACTGGGACTGCAGGCCTTCAGTTCTGCTGCTTTCTATTGAGGAATCCCAGCATCAGTTCAAGGGATGTGGAGCCAGACCCTTTGTAGGAGAGGCTGCCAAGGAGTATGGTCATAGGGAAGAGTGAAGAGTAGGGACTGGGCAGTCTATGTGACGGTTTTGAAAGGTGTGATTTCTCCCAGGCTGTATTTCTGTACCATCCTGAAAAGTGAGACCCTTCACGTGTGTTCTGAGCAAAGCAGGGAGCCGTGTAAAGCGACAGCTTCCCGCCAACCTGAGAGGAATCCGTCAGACCAAAGAAAGTCTCGGACAAGGCCAGCTTGTGAGTCAAGAGTGCTTCATAGGGAGCTCAGGTGCGGCCTGGCCCTCGATGGTCCTGAGGGGAGATCTTCTCCTGGAGAGTCCCAGCCCGGCCGTGAGCTAGTGGTGGCCGGTGGAGAGCATGGCCCTTCCCAGGCATGCGCCAGCACCTTCCACAAAGCCCCAGGGGTCTTTTATTCTATGTGTGTCTACGTGCAATGGGGAGGGCACGTGAGGGGGGAGCACAATTAAAAAGTGCAGTGCTCAGCACAGATGATCAAGGAACAGACATTCACAGGGGTTCCCAGCAGAGCAGAAGTTACACTTTCACAGTAACCATGTAAGGGATCTATTGACACAAAGTGGTCAAGCAGGTCACGGATCAGATTATTCTTAGAGTTTCCTCGGAGAGGAGCCTAAGCATAATTCATCACTCAGGAGTTCACAAACAGTTATTTCTCAAGGCTTGCTGTGTAACTATTAAGAAAGGAAATGCTGACTAAAAGGGGAAAGAACTGGAAGGGGTATGGGAAAAATGCAAAGCCACATGTGATACACGGCCACGGCGGCACAATCTTACAAAATGCATTCCTAGATGTAAGAAAACCAACGTAACATCACTGAACAGCAAATTATGAAAGTATAAAAGTAACTCATTTTACAAAATTGAAGAAAACTCTTGAGGTAACATGAATAATATTTTTATCCTCCCTCTGCAGCACAGATAAGAGCAGAGAAAGTCCAACTCCACAGGCGGCCCCCGCACACAAATCCTGGCTTCTGTTCACAGCCCACTGAGGTTTGCAGGTTTTGAGCAACTAAGAGGAAGTTTAATTTGAGGTCACCACTGGGTTATAAGACACTCCGTTTTGTTACAAAGGACTCTGAAATTCAGTGGACATGCAATTCTTGTTTTAACTAACAAGATGCTAGAGTGAGTTTGGTCAGGAAGAAAGCTGACTGTAGATTGCCTGACATCGGTTATGTCAGAACTTCTTTCTGAGATGCCGACACTTACAGCCTTTTTCTAATAGTTACAAACATTCCATTTAAAAACTGTTCTCTCTTGTGAATTCTTATTGTCTTGGAAAGGGAACAAGGAAAACAACAAAAGGACGTGTTTTGAAAACACATCAAAATATACTCTCTGGAAGAATAATGTTCATTTTTCCTCACAAAGTCTATGAGGAAGCCCTGTGTTGATGCTGAAGGAGTATATATATATATATATATATATATATATATATATATATATTTATATGTATATATATGTCTTATATATGTATATATAAGGCATATATATATATGTCTTTAGTATATGCTCTTTAATTTTTTTAATCTTTTTTTAATGAAGGCGTATTTTTAATAAATAATTTATTGTACAGAGTGGCTATCTTAAATTTTTAAAAGAGATCAATAATGCTCCAAAATATTTTAAAAATAAAAATGTTCTTCATACTAGAATTAAAGAATTTTTAAAAAATGTGAATTAATAGTGTACAAAGTTGCAGTCCAGTAATGGGACACAGGCTCGTATTGTGAGATGAATATTTACTTATTTCAACCTTGACGGTATGTCACTGTTCTCCACTGAAAACCTCAGGTGGACCTAACACCAACTGCCTGAATCGGAGGTGATTGGTGGCTATGAGACCCAGGCCCAAAGTCTCTCTACCCTCCTGCTGATTCATCCCACAGGCCCTGAGGAGGATCAGTTTCAGCACTTAGTCTTCATGTGCCTCTCCTTCAAGTGCACTCCTCTCTATGTCTTGCCAAGTAATTTTGAAATATGTTCGTGCCTTTATCATCACCAAAATATTTTAAATTTCACTTATTTCTTTTTCTATTTTTAAGTTTTCCATATTTATTACTTATGCTTGAGTTTCTTTTCTTTAGTAAAGTTTATGTTTCAGGGGTTTTCAGGGGATAATAATTATTCCATGAACAGCCATTATAGGGCATGCATATAGCATGGCTGTGTCTATCCTAACAGAGACATCCTGAGGGAGCCAGTGTAGCTCATTGGTTGAGCACCAGTTTCCCACATATGAGGGACCTGACCTTGGTACCTCAAAAAAAAGACATCCTGAATAACTGAAGTCAATACCACAGGTGTACTCTTAAAATTTCATATTTAAAATGTTCCCATTAAATTCCTAAATCAATGAATGGAGACCAACCTCTGGTTCTGAACAAAGTGGGAGAGAAGCTTTTGTGCCTATTCCTCCCCCTTAGGTGCAGCTCACAGCCATGGACATTCAATATTAAACAAACCTATGAAGACAGAAAGGTGTTAAAATAGAGACAGCCAGGAAGGACACAGGGCTGAGACCCTGGGCTGTCTTTTGTGCATTACAAATCCTGGTTGACAGATTCTTCTAGTCCTTCCTCTCTGTTATTTTCTTGCTAAGTAATAAATTTAGAAACTTACTGTATTGTCCAAAGGGGTGCTGTCCCAAAGTACCAGAAATCTGTTGGCTTTTACAAAGGGTATGTATTTGGGATAGAAGCTTACAGTCACTAGGCCCTAAAGAGTCCAATTCAAGGTACCCTTAGAGTACTTTCTCACCCAAAATCCCTTGCCACGTGTTGACACAAGATGGCGGGCGATGTCTGTGAGGGTTCTGCCTTCCTTCCTCCTCTTAAGTCCATGGGCCCAGGTTCTTCTATCTCAACGGTAAGCTGGCCTAAGGCTCATCCCATTCTCAGCTGTTCTGTTATCTTCAAAAGGCCAGTCATAAACTGTAAGGTGAATGTCTCATCTCTCCCTGAGGCGCCAGTATCAAAACCAAGTTCTTTCCTCTTCCAAGTCTTTTTCTGTGTACCTACTTCTCTGTGCATCTACTTCCATGTGAGAGTTTGTTTTATCAACCCACCAAGGGGCCTGGGATTCAACCCTGCACGCCCTAATGACAGGTCGGATCAAAACCTTAATCCTAACATAACTTCATCAAAGACTTCTCAGCTGAATCTAATACAATCAAAGGGTTTTATGCTCAGTTTACAAATGGAATTAAATATCTTTTTTTTCGGAATTCATAAATAATATCAAACTACTAAACCGACATTCTTTAGTTTTCACTTATTTCACCGACTGTAGCAGACTCTCCTTTTGGTTTTCAAATTGTTTAATTTTAAAATTTTACCTTGATTCTTTGCTTAACTCACAGAGTTTCATGAAAGCCTTGAGAGAGCTCCCAACAACTGTTAAAAAGCTAACACTCAATAGGAGTTATGGAATTTAAGCTGATACATTTGGAAACAAAGACATAGATAGGCTCCCATATTTGGCCCATGGAGCTTCCTTTCCTTTTTTACCTTTTCATACTTGGTGCTGTCTGCCACTGTGAGAATGGTTCTGGAGAATGTAGTATAATGTTAATATTTACTCTCCTCTATGCCCCCAGAATGGGAGGAGGGCCACATTTAGTGAGGCTATCGTGCTGTTCTTTAAGGGATGATCCTCCTTTCAGACTTCAACATGGGTCCTGGGACATGGGTCATAGTTATTATTGGAGATGTTTGATGCATGTTTATTATACCATGAATAAGACCTCAGCTCTTACATCTATAAAACAAAGGAATGGAGAAAATGGGATTCAGCTAAAATAATGAAAAACAACTAAATACAAAAACAACTAAATGCAACAATTTTAAATTTGACATCTGTGACACATAATGATAATTACAATGCAATGAACGTTATTCTGACCACATATATAATTCTGAATTCATTAATTAATCAATTAAATACTGCGCCACATGCTATGATAAGATGTGGGAATAGAGTAATCAAAAAGGAGGCACCTCAATAAGTGTGCTTCATGTATTAATATCCTACTGCTGTGTAAATCATTGCCACGCATGTAGTGGCTCAAAATCTCTCTCATTTATTACCTCAGTGTTACAGTGGGTCAGAGGTCCTAGAAGAGGATACCTGGATTCTCTGCTCAGGGTTTTCCAAGCTGCAGTCATGGTATTCTCCTTTGGAGCTCAAGGTCTTTCTCTAGACCCATTCAGATTGTCAGCAGTATTCAGTTCTTTGCATTGAAAGGCTGAAGTCCCATTTTCTTGTTGCATGCCAGTTACTAATTGCTCTCAGCTACTAGTAGTTGCCTTCTAGGGGACATGGCACTGTTACAAGACTGCTTGCTTCTTCAAAACCAACAGGAGAAAGGGTGGTCTAGGGACATAAATGTCAATTAAAAGAAAGCTAGAGAAAAATCTACAGACTGAATAATACAGCAAACCCAAAAGTGGATGAGAATTATGGTTAATAGTATATATGCAAGAATGTCCTTCTGTGAACTAGAACAGATATACACCCCTATTGCAGGATAGTGGGAATGTGGAGAAGCATGGGAAAAATACAATTAATGTGACTGTGGACTATAGCTAACAGCAGTACTATAATATTATTGCATCAATGACAAAGATGTAATGTGTGAAATGTACACTATGGACCATAGTGGCAATAGTCTGATGATATTATCTCATAATCTGTACCAAATATTCCACAGTGGTGTGGTGGATTGATGAAGGGGTGTTGTATGGAAATTGTACACATGTGCATAATTGTTTTGTTAGTTCACAACTTTCATCATAAAAATATATTAAAAAAAAAAAAAGGAAAGGAGACTCTCAGTTTGAATCTTGACACTTTGTAAGAGTTAACATGTGATCAAGTCTGGCCACCAAGGGTAATTTCCCCTTTGGCTAACTTCAAATCAACTGCTTTGGGAAATTATGACTACAAAATACCTTCAGCTTTGTCATCTAATGGAACCTAATCAAGGGAGTAAAAACCATCATTCAAAAGTTCTGCCCACACTCAAGGAGCAGGAATTCTCCCAATGCCCTTTGGAACTCCTCTTGATAACCACTTGTTCTTTAAATATGGGTGTCTCGGTGATATATGACTGACAGGGAGCTGTACAGAACATATGTCCAGGGTGCATGGTAATGTTTGGATATACTCATAGTGGCAACAATTAAAAACCACAGTAGGGGGGGTACTGGGTTCCTGGCCAGTGGTGCTCTGTCGTGGTCCCTAGGGGAGCAGCGACAGTCTCCCAGGTACAGTGGTGGGGACCGGGAGGGAGTGAGGGTTCAACAGTGAGCCCCAGATGCTAATGACTATGCTTGTGAGCTGATAAACCCAAAATAAGAACAAGGCCTAGAGCAACTTTGTGCCTGGGAATTTCCTTCTGTCAGCCTTCATGTTACTCAAATGTGGCCAGTCTCGAAGCCAAACTCAGCATGTAAATGCAATGCCTTCCCCCCAGCGCGGGACATGACACCCGGGGATGAGCCTCCCTGGCAACGAGGGACCACTATCAACTACCAACTGGTGATGCAACTGGAAAATGACCTTATATGGAAAGTTCAATGCGGATCAGCAGAATATCCATGTCTACATAAAATACCATGACTTTAAAATGCTGTTTGACCTAAAGTAAGGGGGAAATGGAAAGGAGAAATGAGTTTATATGGCTACGAGGTTCTAAAAAAGAGTCTGGAGGCTGGCAGAAGGTTTGCCCTCATGCACAACTGAGCAGAGTCAGAGAGACAGATAAAGCAGATACAACCCCCAGATATTGGTTCCTTTGAGGGCTAAAGAGACCCATGGGAGTTATGGTCATGGCCGATGGGGTTAACTACCAGGGCAGATGGCCCCTCTTTGGAAATGGTGTTTATGTGTGATGAATCTGGACTCAGATGGGATCTCCCTTCATAAGACTTTCATGCTAATGTGCTGGAGGTGCAGTTAATGTTGGGGTTTAAGATATATTTAGGGGATTTGAATCTCTGGACTGATAATGTGATAGCCAGATCCTGAGCCTCAACAGACTCCAGCACCTACAATCTGATTTATTGGACTTACCACACTCAGCTAAGATGGAGTTGAAGAAGGACAACCACCACACCATGGAGCCTAGAGTGATTACAACTGAAAATGGGAGGATTGCATCCAGCATCCAGGTGGAATCTGACCCTCCTCTTGACATAGAGGTGCAATGGACACAACCAATCCAATGTCCACATAGAAGAGGTGGCATTGGATTGGGAAAAGGGGACATAATGGACAAAGGGTATGGGGAAAGGCAGGAAGAGATGAGAGGTGGAGGCGTCTTCGGGACATGGAGCTGCCCTGGATGGTGCTTCAGAGGTAATCACCGGACATTGTAAATCCTCACAGGGCCCACTTGATGGAATAGAGGAGAGTATGGGCCATGATGTGAACCAATGTATATGAGGTGCAGAGGTGCCCAAAGATGTACTTACCAAATCCAATGGATGTGTCATGATGATGGGAACGAGTGTTGTTGGGGGGGGGAGAGGGGGGGTGGGGGGGTGGGGTTGAATGGGACCTCACATATATATTTTTAATGTAATATTATTACAAAGTCAATAAAAAAAAAATTAAAAAAAAATATGGGTGTCTCACCTGGTTATGATTTATTAAAATATTTGAGCATTTTCAAAATTACAGTTGAGGTCATGAGAGGACAAATAGCATAAATAGGAACATTAAAAATTAATTGACAAATGCAGAAATATCATTTTAACCTCTAGAACTACGAATCTGTTGCTCAGGCCTTAAAAGGTCTTTTCGGAGCTCAACCACTCCTCCCTTGTGTAAAATTGAGTTCCAGCTATGCCTCATAAAAACAATCACTTCCTGGCATCAAACCAATAGGCTATTTCCTCACAAAGGATACTTTTAAATACTATCACTAGTTTAAACTTGGAGTCAAATTATAAAGAGTGCAATACTGACATACAAAGCTTAGGTTTGAAATGCCAATTATTAGCAGGTAAAATTAGGGGAAGATTGCCAAGTATCCTTTTGTATTACTTTTAAAGCCTATTTTCTCACAGCATGTTCTCAGAATCTTAATCTTGTGACATTAGCCATTTGGAAAATATTCATGATATCATTCTCCTTCTTGTTGATTCACAATGCATTTTGATATTTTTGAAACTTTCAGTTCTACTCCTAGAAAGTGGAACGGTAAAATTGCATATAATTACAGTGTAAAAGTAATGCACATTTTGCCTTCCTTACAGATAAAGGGAATGAATTTTAGTATATAGATTTGTTGATTCTATTTTGAAAACTCATCAGGGTTTTTTTCGTTTGTTTTTTTAAATTTTCTGGATCTAGGCTGTTCTTCAGAATGTTGAGATTGCCAGAGAAGTGACCGTTGCAAAAGGAAAACATTGCTCTACCTAAATTCAAGTAAGACCATTACTTTTCAGTAAAAGTCACTGTGAGGGAACTAATGAAAAAAAATTTTCTTAACGTTTCTATCAGGTAATTTTTTTCTTTGATAGAAAGCTTTTTGAAGACATTTTAAAAATCTGGAACCATGACAATTTATTGACTCTACTGGTATAGGGAAGACAGCAACAATCAGCATAGGACAATGTTCAATATTTCTTGGACTACAATGATATGTGTCTTTTCATCCTACTCAGTTAAACAACTCTGTGGAATTATGATTGTTCCTTTAAGGGGCATCTTTAAGAAAAATGAGAAATATAAAGTTTTCAAAAATCTGTTTTATCGGGTAAGAGGTCAGTAACTCCTCTTTTCCATCTCCAAGATGAGGACTTATTGTCATGACTCTCAGTGCCTATGAAGATCTGGCAGACTGTAGACATGGAACCATCAAAACAGGGCACCGTGGCAAAGATGTGTCCTAATTTGTTTCACATCTCTAGAGACTAGGGACCTGTCACATTCTCTTTCATTTATTCAGAAATTAGCAAAATAAATGGAATATACTTTCAGAAAGGGAACATGATGTAAAGTAGGTAAGAGATCAATGTGTACCTGGTTTTGTGCTAGGAAAGGCTTGACTTCAGAAGAAATCCTATATATTATCTGTTAGGAAAAAGAGAACCTTGGGGAAACAGAGTAGAACTGAAGTCACTAAGTCTCCTTTCCTTCTAAATATCACCGTACTTTCAAGGGCTTCTGGTGCCAGGCAGTGCGAGGACTGGTCTTTAGTAGGAAACAGAGGTGACTGTCACCTGTTAGATTTCAAGGGATGCTAATACTTAAAAGCATACTGTGGACATATTGTTGGATAAAATCTTACTTAAAGTAATATAAAAGGACAAGGATCCTTGAGTATATGTCTGTGAGTTATGAAAATGAAAGAGTTTTAGAACTGGATGCATCCAAGCAAATCACCTATCAAAAGATTTCCCAAGATGGCATCTTGAGAATGATGGTAAGATTTAGGGGCATATAGGACTACAAACAATTATTAAATATTCTGTTGGACATGGAATGGCATTTTGTGGTATGTTTCTAATAGTTCTGGCAATTAGATAATTATACAGAATTATAATTTGTGCAGGTGCAACAGACAGGGATAATTTGCTGTGAGACTGATTTTTATTTCCCTATCATCCCTAAGCAACTGAACTCAGGCCATTTTTCCTTATCCTTAAATTAAATACTGAATTCCCATCTTTCAAAGGCTCAGAAAATTCATAAGCAAAATGAACCTTTCCTAGTCCATACAAAACTATGGCATGTATCAGAAATGCTGGATTATATCTGTAGTTTACAAATGATTTTTCATAGTTAGCCATTATTTTCTCATAGTTAGACCTTTTACAAAAGTAAAGTCTCAAACAGAAGCCCAATAGATCAAAGAGGGAGAAAAGGAACATTTGTGTGGAAAAAGGGGGGAGTGACATAGAACTCAGTTTCTGTGCACCTGCCTCTTTTTAGTCTCTTTTCCTCAAATACAACCCCAGACTAGACAGCTGTACATATTTCCTTCATCCCTGTAAGTCCTTGGTTTCTCAGTCCTTCATTGAGAAGTTCATGTGGGAAAACTAACTGAAGGACATGGATGGCAAAGGAGATATGTGGGAACTGCCCAAAATATGCTGCGGTAGCCATAAGTGGCAAATATTTTGCTCTTCTAAAGGGGCCATTTTTTTTTTTACCTCTTTAGAATTTTCTAGTGTCAGGAGTTGCCCCTGTATCTTTTCATTTTACCATTTTTAAAGCCCAAAGTAAGTTGGTTTCAAAGTTTTATATGCTGGGAATCCAGACTGGAGACCAATAAAAGTTACTTATGGGAGTTGAAGAAAGGGAGAAAGGCAATTGTAAAGGGTTATATAAATGCATTTGTGGCTGGCTGTTCCCATTCTCAAAGCATCTTTGGCACTCACATAAAGTAATTAGTGGTTTGGTTATTTAGAAAATATCTCTGGATGCATTTCAAATATTCCTGTTTTTTTCTTAAGTGTAAATATGTGTCTCCCATGTGTTATTCATACGCCAATCTGCCCAGATTTGGAGCTAGACTTTCTTCATATTGAAAGACAAAGAGCCCAAATAGCAAGAGCAAATGGAGAGACCAATGCACAAGCAGCTGCCACAGTCTGATCGCATGCCCCTGCTTCGCACACAGCTGTCCTCCTTAATTGGCCAGAGATGAGCTCAGACTTGTTGGGCATTTTTATTGACAGAATACGATTACTGTAATATAACATTTAACACTTTTAATGGGTAAGCCTTATGCTATCGCTGCTTTTCTGTGCTCTGGGAAATTTTTGAGGCATCTGCAATTGTAGTCCTTCCCTAGTTTCCCTTTCTTTTGTTTTGCTGGGTACTTGCACTCAGGATGCAACTTCTTTTGGCTCCTTTCCCAGAACTGTTTGTTCTACCAGTGAAGGCAACTTCCCTCTACTGTTGTTGACCATATTGTCTGTCATGGCTAAAATGACATAATCAGATGCATACAAGCATACCTTAGGCCTAGTACTGACTTCATGCCTTGGCCAACTTTCTTAATATTTTCTCTCTGTGTCCAGTTGTCCGTCTTTCCTGCTTATTGGATGTGATTGAACAAGCTGCCTGTAGGGAAGGCAAGTGTCACTGCTGGCCATCTCCCTAAGTGCTGTTCTCCAGGCTAGAAACAAATGCCTATATGTTTTTTTTTTGTTTGTTTGCTTGCTTATTTTCAGTTTCCAAGAGAGTTTATGAACAGAAACTCTAGTTTACCTTTGCCACTCCAGGATCTACTATCATGGCTAAACACATCATACGGTCCCATCGAGCATCTCAGGATAAATGATGAATTGAGGGGACCATTTCTGGAGCCACATTCTGGGAATACTAGTGACTTTCTCCCATAGTTGAGGAAAGTCTTGCCACACTTAAGAGAAATTTCTCTAATGGCACTCCTGTCTTCCCCACAGTCAATGTGGGTGGATTTATAGAAGAAGATCTTGGTATTGGTTCCATGGAAAGGTTATCTCAGCTGCTTTGACCTTGGCAATCCCAATAAAATTTAGTCCAAGTAGTTTAGAGAATTCTGTCCAAAGTCCATTTGCACCCTCTCGTGAATAAAAACCTGTTCATATATCTGTCTGTCTGTGAAGAAGAGGATATCAAATTCACATAAAAGTCTTTAGGTTACCACCTTTCATGATAGAGGAAACAAGAAAAAACATTCTCAAAAACATTCTCCTAAATATTACACTTCCAAGGCTGGTCATGGTATCATTTTTTTCCAGAAAAAAAATGAGAGAAACCATGGAGAAAGGCAACTAAAATGAGGGATGTAAGTATTTCTGAGATAGAGTGTAAACTAGTTAATATGGTCTTCCAGATTCCCTGAGAACTCACCTTAATCTTAATCTATTTTTTCCTTAATTCTTATATCCGTAAATTGTAACCCCTCCACAACAATGACTTGGCACATGAGCCAAAAGTTTCTTTTTCCCAAAGGAAGTGTTCATGAGGAATGATTGAAGAAAGAAGACAATTCATTAAAGATATCCCAAATCTCAGAATCATGGATATAGTATGGGAAGTAGAGACAATTAGCTTTTTTGGAACATTAGACTAAATGAGATCTTCTTAGAAATATGAAAGAATGGACAGTAAGATAAACAAAAGGATATATGAATGTTACCTTAAATAGAAAGGGCTATAAATATATGTCTTGTCAGGCATTTCTCTATGAGATCTTTCTGCAAAATGCATTCCCCATGGATAATTTAAAATTGTGAAGCTACAGCTCTGACCAGCAGTTTACTCTGATTCAGTACCATTCATATATCTGGGCAGAAATTCTTGTATTTCTAAGCTTTAGCCTATTTCCTGGCTTGCCACTGTTAAGTTAATGAGCTTTTCTTAATATCATCATTGGTTTCAATATTTTTTCTTCAACTGAGTACACTTAAACACATTCTTTTGGAAACTGACATGCCTCTTCAATTTAATAAGGAATATCTTTGTTAGAAGATGCATATTCAACGAACATTGTCAGGCAAAAAAAAAAGTCAAAACAAAATCCTGTAGTTTAAAAAAATATATTAGAAATAGTTATGACGGCAAGTGCTTAAAACTAAATTTAAAAAGGGGTCAGGGCATTAGCAACCAGATATGAGGCATTTGAGAAGGAGCAAGGCAAAAACAGAAGGAACCAAAATGTTGAAAACTCTCCCCAAGTGAGGTGCGGTGAGTGGGAGTAGGAAAAGGAAGCTTGTGTTCCAAGAGAAGACCTTATTGCTTCAACTACCAATTTTGAAAAGTAAATTTGAGATATTAACACCACTGGAAAGCTATTACAGCGCAATAATGCCAGATTAGTAAAAAGCCTCTACTTACAAATATAAACGTCTGAACTTTCAGAGGTAAAAGGAGCTGTGTTATAGCGTTGCCCCTGCTCAGCTTCCAATGTCCAGGTAGCTTTGCTTGTCCAGAGAGCATAATTTCCATTGCCCAGCAATTCTGCCCGGCTAGCACTGCCTATGCCTGCTGCCTCCAATGGCAGTCAGGCTTGGCCTGGGAGTCTTGCTATTGCAAGTCCTTTCTCCAAGACATCGGCTGTATGTTGGGATAATATATTGGCATAAAGCAAACACTTTTTGAAAAGCAAAACTTTTGGAGGATTGAAAATATCCAAGAATGGTCAGAAACAATTCCATTAAAGTATTGGTTGTTTTTCTTTTTAAGAAACTTGTTTTAGAACAGTTTTAGATTGATAACAAAATTATGAAGAAATCACAGTGAGTTTTCATAGACCAAACATCCAATTCCCTTATTTTTAATATCTTATATTGATATGGTACATTTTCTGCAATTACTCAGCCACTGATGATATCTTATTATTAACTAAAGTCCATACCTTTCTTATATTTTACCTAAAGTCCTTTTTCTATAGCAGGATCCCATCCAGTATAGAAAATTACACTTATTCTTCATTTCTCTTAAGGCTCCTCTTGGCTGAGGCAGTCTCTCACACTTTCTTTGTTTTGGATGCCCTTGATGATTTAGATTAGTGCTAATCAGGTGCTTTGTAGAATGACCCTCAGATTATATTTGCTTGAGATCTTTCTCATGATTAGACTGGGGTGATTTGTTTTGGGGAGGAAGATTTCAGAAGAAAAGTGTCATTTTCATCACATCATATCAAGGGTGCATATTATCAATATGATTTGTCACTGCTGATGCTGACCTGATTGGTGAGCTATGGTAGTGTTTGTCATGTTTCACCAGTGTAAATAAAGTTTGTCTCTTTTTCCATCCTTTATGCTGTACTCTTTGGGAAGAGGTCATTTGCAACCCACACTCAAGTGGTGGGGAGAAATGTTCCCTCTCTTGAGGGTCAAGTATCTACATAAATTATTTTAAATTTTCTGCACAGAAAGTTTGTCTATTCTCCCCCACTTATTTGTTTATTCAATAATTTATTTGTATTAGTATGGGCTCATAGATATTTATTTTAAACTCTGGGGTATACTCCAATAATATCTTATTTTGATTCTCAAATGGTTCCAGATTTGACCATTTGCAGCTCTTTTACTTGGCTCCTGTCCCTTTGACATTTACCGTCAGTATAGGTTTTTGTTTGATTGATTTTTCTTATTCTCTGGCACTGTAAGATCCTCTAAGCTCATCTTGTATAATTCCTATCCAAGTTCTAGAATAAATTGCTTCTCCACGGAGCTCTGGTCCCTTAAATTAAAAAAGAGTATAAGAAACCAAGATCTTGGCACTAAATATTCTAGGGTAACAATATTGATAGACCCTCTTAACTGAAAGAGCAAGGAAATATATGTGTATATACTAATCCATGTATATACATATATCTATAAATATTTCTATCTGTAACGATCTACCTTATTTAGCTAAACATGAGTTATACTGATGTACCCAATTTGAGCCCATTAACACCCACATGGACTATTCTTGTCTCCATCCCCTGCTTATCTGTAACTTTCCATTCGACCAGTGATAAAAATTTCTCCCAATATTTGCTGTCCACTTAATTAATTTTTCAACTTCAGTATGTATATAGAGTGCTAACAGTATAGTCATTCCATACCCATAATGGAAACAACTCACTCAACTAAAGCACTAGGCTTTTTATTTTTGCCTTTAGTATTTCAGATTCCATTGATTTCTACAGTTACTTAGGTTAGTACCTTTTTGCCCCACCACCTTCAGTGAGGTCATTCCATGCATTTTTAATGCAGTTTGATTGCTGTGTCACATTCTACATTCCATCTTAGGAGCCCCTGATTTATTAAGTGTTTATTTTTAATTTGCATGCATTACAGTTCATGTTTTGTGATATAATGGTCTATGGATTTTTAAAAAATCATGTCATATATCCACAATTACAGTTTCATAGAAAACAGTTTTACATCCATAAAATATTCCTTTGCTTCACCTATCATCCCTCTCCTTTTACTTTGACCCCTGGAAATAACTGATCATTTTATCATCTCAATAGTTTTGCCTTTTCCAAAACGTCATATAATTTAAATTATACAGTATTCAGCCTTTTCAAACTGGCTTCTTTCACCTAGCAGTATTCACTTAGTAGTCATCCATGTCTTCTGTGACTTGATAGTTCATTTCTTTTATTACTGAATAATATCCCATTGTGTGAATGTACCGCAGTTTGTTTACTGATTCACCTATTGAAGGTGATTGTCAATAAACCTGCTGTAAGTATTTGCATACAGATTTTTGTGTAGGCATACATTTTCAAATCAGTTGACTAAATACCTAGGGCAGGACTGCTGTATCATACAGTAAGAAATTGTTAGCTTTGTAAGAATCTGTCATCTGTCTTCCAAAGTGTCTATATTATTTACTTTCTGACTAGCTATGAATGAGAGTTCTTCCTGCTCCACATCCTCATCTGCAATTGATATTGTCAGTTATTTTTTAATGTTCTTATACATAACTCTTATAATATCTCTGTAAATTTAAGAGTCAATACACTTAAAAGACATTTTCAGAATATACTGTCATAGTGAATAGATGTACTTTCTAAAATATATGATTCACTTATGCTTTGCCAGGCAAGTACAGAAGACTTCCCTCATTCCACCATTTGGTGTGGGACACAGACTTTAAAGAGTTAAATGGAGAAAATAAAAATAATAATGGCAAACTATACGGGAAAAGAATAAGTACCTATGAAAGATACCAAATGAGGGATGTCAGCTGTGATTAGGATTTTAAGAATAGGCTCTTAGGAACCAAGACACATTTGACTCTCTCTCTCCACACACAAACACATCTTCCGAGTATGTATCTTATGGTAACTTTATGTAGTTTCTTAAAAACATTACTTTTGGTATTTGCATGCATGAAATAAAATTACTTGTCTATCTTAAATGTTTGTTTAGTGTCAACATTTAATTTTTGGCATATTTTAGTTGTCTTGATTTCCTTGGTATGTTTTCTGACCTAAGAAAGCTACCACAACCCTCCTTAAGTTGGGATTTAAATGGTCACCTGCTTCATTCCTTTATAACTGAGAAAGATCTGAAAGAAATTAATAGGTCCAGGGAAGTTACATGTCCCTTCATTCTGTCAGCCACTTTGAACCCTTTCTATGTGGGAAATGACAATGTAGATAATGCCAGTATTTCACAGTCCATTGGAGAAAATAGTGCTAATAAATAACTATTGGAAAACATTATAGCAGAAGAAGTAGAAGACAGTTCTCTGGGGACTCAGAATATGACAAGAAAATGGCCTGAGTGGATCTGGACACCATTTTCACTGGGTCTTAGTAGGTTTATGTATTCCCTCATGTGACATATTTAAGCCTCTGTCTGTGCTGGGCCTTAAGGTTGAAGGTCTCTAGAAGCTCACAGTGTGGAAACTCGGAAAAAAATTTGCATAGCCAACTCAGTGAGCTGTGTTCTAAGACAGTATGGATACTCTAGAAGGGGAATTATGGGGCAGGTAGGGGAGCTTCTCTCAAAAGACCTCTTTCTGCCTCACAAAGAGGGGGGGGTGGGGGTGTTTAGAACTTATTTTTTAAGTGTCACAATGGAAGGAGTATTTAAGGAACAGTGATTTACTGAGTAACAATACAGATAACTTTTAGAGCATTTGCTATGTTCTAGGCAGTGTTCCAAATACTATATATAGATAAATTTAGGTACCATTATTACCGCCATTTTACAGATGAAAAAACTGAGGCAGAGATCCTGGAGAATTTGCCCAAGATCACATAGCTAGAAGGAGTAAATAAGGACCATCTACAAAAGACATTGAATACCACACTACAGAGACTATGAGGGAGTTTTGGAAGTTAAATTGAACAGTTTGTGGTTTTAAAAAGATCACTTTGGCAGCAGTGTGGAAAGCAAAGCAGAGATTGATGATCTGAAAGGCCAGGCAACAATCTAGGTGAGAATTGTTGAGAACATAGCCAAGTGGAGCTAGAGGGAAAGAGATGAATTTGATAGGAGAGCGCAATTGCCAGGATTTGTTGCTAATCACATATAGGGAGTATATTTAGACATCTATACATTATGGTGGATTAGATTTGGCTGAGACTCCCAAACACACTGAAAAAGAGATCTGTGAAATCTATAGTCTTGTATAAGCTCTGGAGTAAGTGATTACTGTGATCAGGAGGAAGAGACAGAAGAACCATGGATAATTAATCAGGCACAGAAGAGGAAACTTAAGGATACAAAATTCCAGGAAGCTTTATTTCCTTTATAGTCAATACCTATTGAAATAATTATGCTTTTTAACAAAGACTAAGATTTTATATACATACATACACACACACACACACATATATATATATAATTGAACGTTCTGTAGCGCATTGGTTCCCAAATTTGTCCACACATTACAGCTGCCCCAGACCAATTAAATCATAATCTCTGAGAGTGGGACTAAGGCATACAGACTTTTGAAACTTCCTAGGTGCTTCCAATGTGTGGGAAAGTTTAGGAACTATACTTGCCTTAGCACAGGCATATCAAATAGTACCTGTCTTCAAAAGGTCAGGCCTTTAAGATTTTCAGGGACTCCTTTATCAAATATTTTTTAAAGAGCCTATTGCATGCCAGGCATTAGGGATACAGGAATGAACTAGTCCCTGACTTCATGAAACTTACATAATAATTGAGGGATAGAAAACAAGTAAATAAAAGGTGAATTTAGATAATGAGAAGTAACACAACCGGGTTGTAGATAGTACAACTAGATGATAAGGTTGCGTAAATTGAGGTTGGTAATTCTCAGCCTTATGGACAGTTTTAGGTAGGGCAGTCTAGCGAAAATCTCCATTTGGATCTCTAATAGACACCTCAAACTTAATATGTCCACATTTGAGATTCTTGTATTCCCTCTCTCCCCACTTCACACGTCTTCCAAGTCTTCCCCATTTCAGTTACTTCCCCTTGACTACTGTCACTAACACTTAGTCCATCAGCAAATCCTCTCAGCTCTACCTGCAAAACATATTCCAAATTTGACCAGTTCTCACTACATAGATCCAGCCACAAGCACCTGTCACTTGAATTATTATGATGGATTCCTGTTCTCTCTGCTTCTGCAGTTCCCTCTCTTTGACCTGCTTTCACTACAGCAACTAGAGTGTTCCTGTTGACATTAAAGTCTGATCAGTTACATTCCTTTGCTCAAAATCCTTCTAAAGCTTCTCATTTGACTCAGAGTAAAAACCAGACTTTTCTTGGATACTTTGCTCATTATTCTCCAACCACACTGGCCGCTGTGATGTTCTTCAACGTTCCAAGCATATGCCCATCTGAGGCCTTTATACTTGCTGTTCTCTAAGGCTAGAAGACTCTGCCTGCCCCTGTAGGATATCTCCACGACTAGATCTCTCACCTTCTTCAGGGCAGTCTACTCAAAAGTCAACCTCAGTGAGACTAAGAGAATAACGGGGGAGGGGCAAATGGGTGGGTGCTATTTAAATTAGACATTTACAACCACAGAGCTAGAGAAGGTTAACTTAACTTTTTTTAACTTTATTTTTGAAGTAATTATGGATTCATAAGAAGCTGTAAAAATAATACAGAGAGGACCCATGTACTGTTCACCCAGTTTCCTCCAATTAACATTTTACATAACCATAGGATAATATCAAAACTAGGAAATTGATATTGGCACAATCATAGACCTTATTCAGATTTCACTGGCTTAACACGGACTTGTGTGTGTATGTGTGTGTATAGTTCCATGAAATTTGATCATGTGTAGATTTGTGTAACTATCAGTACTATGAAGATACAGAGTTGCTCCATCACCTCAAAGATCCCTCATGTTACTCCTTTATAGTCATGCCTATTCTTCTACCCCATTCTCCCATTGCAACAGTGCAATGGATAATGATTAAGGATGCCTTCTTTTTAAACACTACTATGTTTCCAAAAATTATTTAAGATGATGAAATGGTATATAATTTGATCTGTTAGGTCTTTTGGTGAGGGGTCATACTACATAATAATGGAGGATACTTTAGAAATGTATCATTCACTTTTAAAAGTCTTCAAAAGTCCAATCTGGGATTTTCTGCATATTTTTCTTGTGTCAATTTGGCTTCTGAGAACATTGACTTGAATAATACTGGAAAAGAATCAATAGTTTGAGAAGGTGCCAATTGACCAAATAAAGAAAATCGGTTTACTTGAAATTAATGTCATGACATAATACCGAGGATTATTATGCTATTTAAAAACCAAACTGGATTTTAAATTTCTTCCTTATTTTACACTTATGTGTAACACTGTATAACTTCTGAACTTAAGGGAGCACTTGGTGACTTCTGAATATGAGCACACAATTATTTTCTAATGTGAGGTCAAAAGTACGAACTCCTGTATTTTAGAAGAGAATGGCATTCTCAAAGTAAGCATCCAAGTCTCAATATTTAGTAGTTGAAGAGACAGAGAAATGATACGTAATCAATACTTGCCATTTGTATAGCATTGCACATCTATTTTTTTCCTTTTTTTGTTTAACATCTGACTTTCGATGCATACGTATCAATTTATATTATCCCCAGTTGCATATTTTCTCCAAAGTTAAACATTAAGATAATAGATCAATAAATGCTTCTTCAGCTTTTGTCAATCAATCCAATATTATTTCGACTACATTACACTAAACTATTTTAATCCTGCAGGGCAGTACAATGCTAAAGAACGAATCTTTAGTTAAGTAACACATACTTAATGAAGATGGAATGGAAGATAGAATTATGTAATGATAGATCCTATATAAAGTTTATTTTATGATTACGTTTCCAGGCTGTGTAAATTGAATCACGTATTCCAGAATAAGACATACTCTGAATCTTAATCCTTGTCTCTTTGGATGTGAACCTTTTTGTAAAAAGGGCCCTTAAAAGATGTATTATTGGTTGAAGTGAACTCCATTGTCAATAAGTATAACCAAACAGTCAGGTTGGGCCTTCAGCTGTATGGGAAGCCTTTAGAAAAAGCCAGAAGCCTGAGAAATTCATAGGAGGAGACTGTGGGATGGAGGCAGAGATTCAAGCCAAAGAAACCTAAGGGTTTCAGCAGGCAAGGACCAGAACCAGAACCCTACAGACTTCAGGGAGAAGGCATGTCCTGTCCAAACCTTGAAATTGGATTTCTGGCCTTTAAAACTATGAGACAACAAGTGACTATTGTTTAATGTGACTCACTGCATAATATTTGTCATAGCAGCTCTGCCAAAGTAAAACACAGATGATCCAATATATTAGTAAAATTGGTACTCCCAACTGTAACAGTAAGCCTTTTTCTATAATAAATATTTTATTTTTTATATTACATTTGGGGGCTTTAGCCACTATTGCATTAACCAAGCCTATTTGGACTTTAACCTTGCACAAATCAACCACTCCTTATCTCATCATGCCTTCCCCCTTATCACTCATTTCTTATCTCCTGCCTGGAAAATTCCTATTGTGGTTGAGCTATCCCAGGAAGGGAGGTAATTTTCCATTAGGCAAAACTTTGACCACTGGGAAATTAGAGCCAGTATATGCATGACTCTCCCCTATTCCTCAAAGGCATAGTCCTGAGAAACTGGACAGTCAGTGCTTCCTATCCAGTGGTGCCCACCTGAGAATTACATCCTCGCAGGACGTGCTGCAAATGGCTCTCAGCCCTAATCTGATTAATTCTTATTCTTATCTGTTCCCGAAAACACTACAACTAGTCCCTCTGTTACTTGCTATCAGCACAATCTTCTTTATCCTTCAAGTTCCCTGAGGAAAATTTCTTTTACCTTCTTGCCCTAATTTAAATCTGAAAATTCCTTAGACACAATGGTTCTTCCTCAATGGTAGATGCATCTTCTTCCAGGAACCACAAGTCTGGTTTTTTTGTGTGTGTGTTTTTTCCATATTGTTCCTCTTTTGTATTGAGAGCTTTTCTTTCCTTTCTCATAAACTCCTGCTCTGTTGCTGTACATTCCATTAGGCCTAATTGCTCATTCTGCACATATGATGACATGGCTGCCTTCTGCTCATTTACTCAAGATTTCAGCATCAGATTAACTGTGTTCTTTACCATCCCTCAGTTATGTTTCGACAATCATAGAGATGAATGATTAAGCACCCGGCCTTTTACCTTTCAGCTCTTTGTCCACTCTTCCGAAGGTATCCATTCCCATGCCCTTCCCTAAATTATACCACTGCCTATTACTATACTACCTCCAAATTCTCAGTTTTCTGACTCTATATCCCATATTTCCAATTTACCTACTTTAAACTTTCCACTCCAAAAAATTTTGATAGCTTCCAACCCATCTCCCTTTCAGCCTTCTCAGTGACCTTTATGACCTCATTCCCCACTCTTATGACTTGTATCCCCTTATACATTATATATAAGTAGTCACTTATTTGTATACACTCTTTATCTTTTGCCTTTCAATACATCTCATACGCAACTGGGAAATCCTTAACCAGGCTCAGCCTAGATGTGCACCTGCTCACCAAGAAGCCGAATATGGCTAAAGAAAAACATACAGCTCTGCTATGACTCCACTTTTAAATTTTTACCCCAATGCTCAACTGGGTCTTAAATATTACTTATCAGTTCTATTCTAAGTCCAGAACAATTTGTTCTGAGATGGATCATTTTATCTTCGTTCTTCCCAAATTTTCAGCAAATATCTCCCTTCTTCTCATATCTTGTTATCTGGCTTTTAATTTATTACAAAATGAAACTAATAGGAAGAGAATTACCTTATTTACTCAGCCACAAACTACATGCCCCTATACTATTGTTACTAAAGCGTGGAGGGCATACGTTCCTTTCGTAGCTAAAATTCTTCACTTGCATGTTAGAATCCATTTTCCTTTAATAGCCTAAGATCTTTGCTCCTGAAGTTTTATCTTATTTATCCTGTATTTTCTAATTGAGTCTTTATACTAGAATATTTTAACTAGAACACAAGCTTATTATGCCAATTAAGCACCCACACACACACACACACAACGACTCCTCCTCTTTTGTTTCACTGATCCCTCTAGTTCAGGGGTTCTTAACTAGGGGTCCGTGGACTCCTGGTCCATGGAAAGTTTTCAGGGGGTCCATGAGCTTAAACTGAAAATTCGATAAAGCATTATTCTTGCGGGGAGGTTTTGGTGCAGATGTGATATATTTATTAAATAGTATGCAGTATAGTATGGTCATAGTGTGGGGTCAATGGTTTTCACCTGACTAGCAAAGGGATCCACGGAACAAAAAAGATTAAGAAGGCCCGGTCGCCGCGCCTGCGGGCCGCCTGCACTGCGCGCAGGACCCGGTGCCCGAGGCCGTGGGCAGCGACCTGCAGCAGCTGAACCAGCTGGGCGCGCAGCAGTTCCCCGCTCTGGCAGAAGTGCTTTTCCACTTCTTCACTGAGCCCAAAGAGGTAGAAAGGTTTCTGGCTCAGCTCTCTGAATTTGCCACCACCAATCAGATCAGCCTCGGCCCCGTGGAAAGCCTCCTTCTGGTTCCACATGGCGCCTTGAAGAGGAGCCTCACAGCCCAGCAGGTCCGGGCTGATCTCGTAACTCTGGTGGAAGCAGACTTGCTCCACCCTTGCTCGATGGGCCATAGGCCAGACTCTGATGATTAGCCAGCTTATAGATATGGAGTGGAAATTGGGAGTGACATCTGGGAACAGAGAATTGGAGAAAGTGGGAAGTATTTTTTTACAATTAAAGTTGGTTGCTAAAAAAGGAAACCGAACCGAAAATTTGTATATAGAATTAACCTTGCCTCAGTTCTCCAGCTTCCTGCACGAGATGGAGCGAGTCAGAACCAGCATGGAATGTTTCCGCTGATTTCTGTCCCCCTACATCTCCATCTTGCCCCCTTTCCTTCCCTGGGTGACTTTTCTGAGAGGCAATTTGCAGTCATGCTGGGTGTTCCATTTTGCCTCCATTGATTCTTGGGTGCCCATGTGCAAAGGTTTCTGAAAAAAATATCCACAGGATTAAGTATTTTAATAAGCGATACACAATCACCCTGTAAACTTCATTATTAAGGGACCCAACACCTAATTCACTTCAAGGCACCTTTTAGATATCTGTATAGGATGTTGCTTCTCTGACTCAGGAGAGAAAATAAGTTGAGAAGTTTAGACACCTCCCCATCAAAGCTCCAGAATAAACAAATGGTGCCATCACTCAAAACAGATGCAGACTACCTTCCCTCCAAAAAAAGCCAGAGCTCATTTATGGAAAAGGCAGTCTATATATGAACGACACCTGTGAAGAAGCCTGACTTCTATGCACTCTGTATTTGTGGTGGTGGTACATTGCTAACCAGTTTTTAATGGAGCATCTGTGTATTGTACATGATTGGTGTTCTCTGAAAAGAATTGAGGCAAAACTGTCCCCAGTTCTGGTTTTTGCCCTGATGTGTTGTAAAAAGGTGGGCCTACTACAGCAACTTTAGCTTATTTTGGTTCAAAATGAACTTCTCTGTTGGTAGGGGATGAATAAAAAAGGTTCTGAAGAAAAAAAAAAAGGAAGACCTGTTCTAGTTTAACCTGAAATTTCCATTCTCTCAACAGCAAAACTCCTCAAAGTATTACATGTTTCCAAATCTTTTGTGCTTCATTCACTCTGTGACCTATTACAACCAGGTTTTTATCCACTGAGACTATTCTTTTCATGCAGGTAACTGGGTCTACCTAATACCTACCCCACCCCTTTCTGCCCGATGTGAAATCTCGCTTATGCCCCATGCATTCAATAGTGTTCACATTGTTTTTATAATATGCATAAAGGTACAGTTTGGAAACCCCGAATTAAAAATATCATGGTTGTATGTTTTGAGAGGAAAAAAAGAAAAATACTCCTAGTGCAATGCTTAATATAAGTATTATTGTGGAATTTAGAAATTATTGACTTTTTGCCACCATATACATTTATTCACATGACATCTTAATATATTTTCTTATGTTTAAAGTAATTACGGTTGGTTTTTTTTTTTTTCTAAATATATAACAATTTGAGATTTCTGTGATTGATGAGGATAATTTGTGACCTGGGTTTTTCCAAGGATAACTAAATGAATTTCATGAGTTGATGGAGATTTATAAAATGCTTAGTAAATATATACAGGCTATGCAAGAAGTCACAGGTCTTAAGTGAGTAAACTGCTGAGGTCTAAACTCTATTCTACTCTTCACTGTGTGATACTTTGACAAGTTCTGAAATTCTCTGAGTTTTCATTCTCACATAGATTATACTGTTATGGAAAGAAAAAATGATAATGCATATAAGGTGCTTAATATAATTTCTACCTAATAAACAAATAAAATTACTAATTTATATAAAAACAAGTCTTTATTTCACTTTATAGTTTCTAAAGCATTTTGGAAAATGTTATATTTTTAAATCATATTTAATACTATATTCTTACTGAGGAGATATTCTTGATGAAACAGTAAATGAGAAATACTAAATTGTACAAAGCCATAGGCATAAACTCAAGATGCAATGGTTTCAATGAATTCCATGAACTTAAACCAATTGCCACACTTCATTTACTATGAAATGAATTCCAATTTCAGAGACAATGCTGTGTATAATGCCTTGATGCTGAAAAAGATATTGTGTAAGGGCTATTTTGACAATCCTAAGACCATGGGACCTTTGAAATTTGGTAAGGAACAAAATCAACGCAGCAGTGATGATATAAATTTAAAGACGTAATTTGGTAGGTCTGGAGTAGAGTCTGAGAATTGGCATTTCAAATTAGTTCCTAAGTGAACCTGCTGCAGCTGATTCTGGTACCACACTTCAAAAATCAGTAAATAGAGAAAGAAATGGATGCTTGTTATCAGAAAGCAAGTTATAAACTGAAGTTCCAGAGATTGGCCGCTGGTAACTATCTTTTTTGTTTCTAATTTTTGTGTGACTAAAATTGTTCTGTGACTATAACCCTGTGTATAAGAGGTATTAGCAACCTTTAAACCCCAATAATTAAACCTCATTTATAGTGAGGTACAGTATAAGAATTTGCTACATAAAACCCCTACTCAATTAATTCCCTTGCAACTAAGAACTGCATGGAATTTATATAACAGGATAAAACATTTAATATGTTCCAGAAGAGAGAAAATTTTGTATATGTACATATATTGAATGATATGTGCAAATATAGTTTCTTTACAAAAAAGTATAAAACTAAAAAGTGAAAGAAATTCAAAGTTATTTCAATAGCAGATCTGAGAATTCACATTTGAAATCTAATTCTAAATTCTAACTTAAATTAAATGCTGATATAAATGAATACTCCTCTGGAGCACATTTGAGTAAAAGTCATCATTTTTTGAACAATGTATCTGCATTGCATTGTCCCAATTTTCTGTTGAAAATTTCATTATTAATAATAGCCATTTGGTAGCATACATTCATTCATTCAGTAAATATATATTGAATCCCTTCTATATGTTAGATTCTATATTAGCCTTCAGAAGCAAAGATAATTAAGACATAAATCACTACCTTCAAGAAGCTTACATTCTAGTCATTTGTAATTGAATCTTCACAGAAAAAGGCAAGAGTTCTGCTTCTGGTGCTTTCTAGAACAATTTTATATTTCATTGAATAAAGTGAGATATCTAGTACCAAATTCAGCTGGTACCGTGTTTTAACAGTCATCATCTCCTTTGATTGAGGAGAGCAGTCAGGCAGTAAGGCAATAACTTCCATTTTCCATGTTTTCTTCTGTGATGATACAGTTAAGATTTATTTATTTTCAGTGCATCAAATTAAAAAATAAAGTGGAGAATATTGGATCATCTCCACAAACTGTATTTCTAAGTCACAAACTCAAATGGCTGCTGTAACATCCTCCCTGCTCTATTAAATTAAGGGGCAATAGCTCTGCATAAAGGAAGACATAAGTGATTTAGGTCCATTGTTGACAACAATGATAACATTGGTAAGGATATGACTATTTTCAAGCAGTTCAAAATTCATAGATCTAGTTTATTTAAATTATGTTTAGCTTTAAGATAAAAAAAAGAATTGGTTATAATTAATTAGCTTGTCATAAATCAAATGAGAATTTTCCATTAGAAAACCTAGGAAAGGTATAGTACCAAGTACTCTTTTCTTTCTTGAAGTACTTGTCAGTCTTTCAACAGTACATTATTTCAGTAAACCTTCTTGCCTTCTCAAGATAAATATCCACAAACCATTTTATCACTTCCTATTGACAAACACAGCAGGATCTTGCACACATCACTGAAACGACATGTCTGGTCCTTAGGGACAGGAGCTATTGGCAAAGCAGTATAACTGCCTCTGACAGAGGAGGCAACCACCTGTTCACTCATTCAGGAGATGAAGCACGGTGGCAGGGAATCTAAAGAAGAAAGGTAGAATGACAAGATAATAAGAGTAAATTGGGCTCAGATAAAACAGTGCAATTGTACTACAAATAGCTTGCCTTTCATGGCCAGTAAACAATGCTACAATTGTAGTGCTTTCTGGATAAGCAGTTTATTATTTGTTCTTTTACTGTTCTTGATTTTAAAATTTAGTTTTGCAGTACTTTTCTGTTTATATCTGTCTTGCTATAAATGAATATACATAATTTTTAGAACTCATAGATTTATGGGACTTTTTGTCAAACACATGAGACTTAAAAGAAAAAAATTAGTCTGTGTTTTCCTAAGAGACAAAGGTCTCCCCGAATTCAACCTACATACATTATATGTAGCCATTTGATGATGGTAAGGAAAACTAAGATTCTAATTTTAAAATTATGTTAGTCTCAATTTATTTCATCACAATCAACACTGTAGGACAAAAGGAGAATGAGACTTGGCAAATTATTCCTAAATTTTGAAACATCGAGATATTGGCATAGGTTGTTCCAATATGCCAAGATGAGTCAGTATTATTCAGTTAATTCATATGAGCACAATCTGAAATAGTTTGGCAAATCACTTACCATGCAGTATTTGGTTAATTAGATAAAAAATTATCCTGAAATCCCATACTTTTCATACAGAATGATGAGAATCTATTCTTAAGAAGAAATCAGTGATACCAAGTTACCATGAAATGTTTGTCCTTTCAGAAAATCAACATATTATGACAAAACAATAAAAGGCAAGCCTTTCCAGATTTCCCTATATTAATTTTGCTTTTCAGTATGTGCCTTGTGTGGAGTCAGAGAATCCACAGACAAGGCTAGGTGCAGCCCTATCTACAGAGAGTGGGCCCCGTCCAGGGCCTGGACATAGCATGTCTACATGGAAGTTCTCAGCTTGACTGGCAGTCCCTCTGAACACAGCGGAAAATACCTCCATAAGGTTTTTAAAAATTTTCCTATTTATGTATTTATTTTTTAGATGACAAAACCAGAGGCAGCTTGGTGTCATCAATTTCTCCTGGTTTCTTGGTTTAAGAGTTCCCGTCTCAACTAACTTACCAGCTTTATAAGTTTAAGAAATGAACTTGCCCTCTGGGAGCCTTGGTTATTTTGTCTTTAAAATAAGGGTGTCAACGCTCTTCTGCTTTATTAAGCGTTGACCCCAAATTTAGGCTGTTTTAATTTCCAAGGCTGATTAAAACAGATACCATTAAGCAGTTCTACTTGAATGATGGGAATTGATTTGCTTACAGTTGTGAGGTTGAGGCAATGTCAAATCAAGGCATCATCAAGGAGATGCCTTCTTCTCCAAGACTGGCTGCTGGTGCGCCTGAGCACCTGTGCCACACGGCAGCCTCCGCTGCGCTCTCACCCCTTCTGGGGTTTGTTGATGTCAGATTCTTGCTTCTTTGGCTTTTCCTCTATCTCTATGAATTTACATTCTCTTATAAAGTACTCCAGCAGTAGGATTAAGGCCCATCCTGATTGAAGTGAGGGACTATTGAACTGAAGTAGCCTCATCAAAAGATCCTACTTACTTAGAAAGTGTTCACAGCTATAGGAATGGATTAAATTTAAAAATGTTTTTTCTGGGGTATGTACAGCTTCAAATCACCACAAAAGCTTGGTCCCCCACAGGCATAGTCATGGATCAAATACTAACAGAAAAAGTATATAAAATTTAGATCATGCCTTTCTCTTAATAGTATATTCATCTATTTTACTTATTAATCACATTAGATGATGAGTCATCTTTGTGCTATGTCTCAATTACCTATAGACTGATAGTGACTAAAAAATTTAATGTTTGTTCATTTAATATTTTTAAAAAATACCAAATCATCATTTCTACTTAGGGAATTTTCTCTATGATTTGGATTCTTCCTTGATATTTGGAAACTTAATTTCTTCATATCCAACTAGTATGATTAGTTTATCTTAAGTTCTTCATTAAAGCCTTTGAAGACTCTCATCCACTTTTAAATATAAGTATAAAAATTTCCTTGTCCAAACATATATAATCAGTATGGTTGATTATACTGATAGTTATTCCAATCTCATTGCTGTTGGTGTTTAGAAGGGCATAAGTATCCTCTTTCTAAGCTCTATCATAGAATTCTAAGTTTCTGTGATTTGAGTCTGCAAGCAAGGTGTTTAATGTTGTCTTGGTAATGAAACTAGAATAAGTGTCAGAATAAAACGAGTGCCTTTTAAGAATGTACAGTAAAAATTTCTTTATATATGATGTAGCACTTAAAGCATTAAAGATGAACAAGTTTGGCATAAGTGGAAGTCTGTTCTAAGAAGAGATTGTGTAACATTACTGAGGGAAGTTCACAATCCTTTCAGAAAGCTGGATTTGTTTCCAAATGAAATTTTACACGTTTTTATATTGAATTAAATTTAGAAGCCAGGCTTCAAAATGGCTTAGGAGAAAACACTTTTAAAGTATAACAAATGATATTATTTTGAAACCACTGGCAACTTAATTTCCTACCTACCATTAACTCAATCATATATGGTTATGAATATCTTCCATAGATATGAATGAGTTAAGAGAAATGGAAACATACATTTTAGATTATAAGCTAAAGAAAACTAGTTTCAACAAACAAAAGGTATAAGTATCCAATTTGCTCCTTTAAATGTTCACACTGTGTTTAATTAAAGTCTCTTTTGGAGAATTACCTGATCATAATCTACTTCGCCTTGTGCCCTTAATATTTCATCATATACCTATATTATTAAATTTTCTGCATGTACTAATTCAATGAAAGAAAAGCCTTCTTGTGGACTATTCTATATGTAAACAAAAATAGAATATTAATTTTCTAATGCAGAAAGCAAACCTTGATGCTGTAAACTTTAAAATATTGCTAAAAAGTGGGTCAGCTTCCAATAGATAAGTTCTCTGAAGACCCATGAAGAATGGAATATGCAAGTAGACAAGTTTTAGTTTAGAAATAGGGAACTATTGGATTTAGCGTTACAAGACAAAGAAATGTATGCATATTTGAATCTTTGATCCTGAGTTCTTTATTATTTTATGCAACACATGTTATTAACAGGAAATTTCTGTTGCATGTCATAGTAGCAGAACTTTGTCTCTAATTTTATTTTATGACTTTCTTTTAGTTATCTTTTGCTGTGTGAATTAGAATTCTCAAAGGAAACAGCACAGACAGGGTATATGCATGTATATATACACACGTGTGTGTGTGTGTGTTGGTTCATGCAGCTGTGGTGATAGGCAAATCCAAATTCTGTAAGGCAAACAGCAAGTTGGAAATGCTGATGGAAGTTTTCTATGAATTCCCATGACTAGCTGTCTGTCTGAGGTAAAGACAGAAATTCTTCTTTCTCACTGTTGAAATTAGCTGTTCTTCCTTTAATGCCTTCAACAGATTAGATGAGATGTCATTCATTGCTGAAGGCAAACTCCTTTGTTGATTATTGATGTAATAAGCCATAGATGCAATCAACTGACTAAGGATTTAAATCCACTAAATACCCTCACAGTTACAATCAGGCAGGTGCTTGATTGACCAAACAAATGGGCACTGTAACCTGGCAAAGTTGACACACGAATTTAAACATCACATTCTGTAACAACCACAAAATTAATGGCTTGACAAAGGTACTTATTTATTATCCCTCAGTGCCTGCACATCAAGAATCTGGGTGTGCTTGGCACAATTCTTCCCAGGGCCTCTCAGAGGCTGCAGTCCAGGTGTTTGTCAGGTCTGGGGTCTTGTCTGAAGCTCACAGAATTGTTTCCACTTTCATTTGTTCCTAAGTTCCTCACTCTGGACTACTCTCTTTAGGTAAATAAAATGAACTTAAGAAAGGATAAACTAATATAAAATATTCAAAACTAGAAAAGTGAGAAAGAGCAAATTCATAACAATGAAAATATATTTATGGTGAAAATTTTTGAGAGACCTTAAAAGTGCCCCAGGATTATGGCAAGCTGCCTACCATTACTACTGTTTAAGAAAGTACAAATAAAACCCATATATCTAAGGGGTAGTGCAGTGATATTTATAATGTGGGATAACTGATTGGATTACATGACTCCTAGAGCACTAATAAATTTTGGAGTATAAACTGACAAATTTTAGACTAGTCTGATGGTAAGTTGTTTTCAAGTTGTCTCAGGAAAATGCGTGTTCGGAGGACACTCTTGCCCTTGATATGTACCTCCATCCCAGTCACCGATGGTAAACCACTCCAACAAGGCTAACTGGAAGGGCTCTTCTGGGCTAATGACAGCCACCATTTTTAAGTGTCCACTCTAAGTCAGGTTCATAGCTAAGACCTTCCCAGTATTCCTAAAGGGACCAGTACTATCCCCATTTACTAATCCTCCCTGTAGCCAACACTGAAAGGTCTCTCCGGTGTTAATTTCATGACACCACCCTATCCCCAGGATGTGTGTGCTCAATATGAAATGCTTTCCTTGATTGCGCATTTTCTCCTTTTAACAAGGAGATGTAACAAATTGCTGCGGCAATTTTGAATCGAAACCCTCCATCTCTTTCCTCAGTTTATAGCATATAAAAGAATAAAACTGTTAAGGGGCAGGGTTGGAAGTAGAGGTTGGAAGAAAATTTAATAGTAGTAGGGATATGCTAGGGACCAATAAACTAAGTCTACCAGAAAAATTGAAAGGGATTTAGAGTGATTCATGGTGAGAACGTAATACTTTGGGGTGCTATGACTCAATGAGCAACGGCATGGCCACCCAATCCACACAGCAAAAAGCCACGATATGCCTCAGTGATGTCAGGGCCTATGGGTTTTGATTACCTTTTGACTATACTTTGGTATCCAAAATATATTGAGGCCAGGTCTCTTTTCCCTTAATGTAATCTTGAAATACCAAAATTCTAGACCTAAAAGCCATAGAAGTTTTACTCTAGAACATTTTAGACCCCTCCCCCATATTTCAGTAAATGATTTGCTGATTTTCTAAAGTATTTGCAAATATTTGAGAATATTTTACTACTCAATCATGTATTAATATAGTTAATGATAATCTCCAGGGTTCTGTGTTCTATTCGATGTCATTTAAAAGTTTTCAATCAGTATAAAGATCTGTTTCTCCAGGAACCTAGACCATGACCTTTTTCTAAAATGAGTCTCTTCGAGTAGGAAAACCTGGAACTCTGTGTTTGTGTGTGTATGTCGATCCATGCTAGTGACCCCAAAATTGTTTACATGGATGGTAGGAAAAGGAAATGATATGTGTGGCGTGAGCTTATAGTGGTGTGAGGCTGTATACATCCCAGGAAAAAAACAAACAAAAAAATGTTCTTAAATTTGATCCATTCCGGGGTGTGAATCCATTGTAAGTAGGATCTTTTGATGGGATTGCCCCAATTAAGGCGTGCCCCACCTCCATCAGGATGGGTCTTTATCCTATTCCTGGAGCCCTTTATAAGCAGAGGGAAATTCAGACAGAAAGAAAGAGAAGATTCTACAAGAAGTCAGGTGCTGGACTCAGTGAAACCTGAGAGAGAACGGAGAGTCCAGGAGAAGCTGCCGGGTGCCTGGCCACGTAACAAGCTAAGGACTGCGAAGCTCCAGCACCCAGTCCCAGACACCATGGTCTTTGGGGAGAAAACATCACTTTTATGACATTTTGATTTGGACATTCTTTTACCCTCAAAATCAAAAGCAAATAAATTTCCACTATTTAACGTGACCCTTAAGCTCACTAGTTAAAAGTAGGAACCTGCTCAGTACTCAGGGAGGGTTTTAGCTTCTTATTTGGGGTTTCAGTTTTGATAGCCACTTGAATGTAGAAAGACTATTGATCTTTGATTCTTGTAAGCATATGAAGCAGAAGGGACATGAGAAAATATTTTATATTATGCCGGTGGTTCACTGAAAGAATCTTGAGAATTGGATAGAAGAAGGAGATGGAAGAAAAACTAAATATATAGATCCAGACATTGTATGCTTTAAGATAAAACCTTACATAATGGCTTACAAAAAGCTCAAACAGTCATTGTCTCCAATATCTTCAATAACCTTTCTATTTCAGGATGGGAAAGTTATAAGGAAAGTGAGGGAGAAATACGTTGAAACTGAAGAAAGTAGAATAAATTATGTAGATTTATGCTGACTGCAAGTGGATAGGATATGCTTTAGGATAACACAATGGTCCATCTGAGAATTTTAAAAATAAATAAATTAGAAGTTCTGTAACTCTGTTGTAAAAGAATTTGCTTTACTGCTCCTGTAAGTGCTAAGTCTCCCCCAAGACACTGCAACTTGCTCCTTTGTAGATCTTGAACTATTTGAACAAAGATAACAGAATCTGGAGGCAAATACAAAGAAAGATGAAATATTAGGTGCCAACTGAAATTAATACAAATAAATACATTATTAATAGAATTATATGAATACTATCAAGAATGGTGAGAAAATTATCTCTGTCAGGAAACACTCTGTTTGAAAACCAGGTAATGACATAAATATACTTGAATAATTGGAAAAATGTCCCTCTGGAGATGGCTGTAGATTCTAGAGAGACGCTAATTCTCTACATCAAAAAAAAACTTTTGCTAACTTCAATGTCCAAATCATACCTTTGTTTTAAGAAGGTCTCAGGGATTATAGAAATTAGAAGCACCCAAGGATTCTGGATCCGGATTTGCATTCGAATAAACAGCGCTCTCCTCACTGAGACCAGGTTTTTAGACTTTGTAGTTTTGTTTCTTAAATGGAAGGTTTAATCAGCTGTTTTTTAAGATACTCTGAAATGGAAAAAAAAAAAAAAAACGAAACTAATTGTATCCAGCACAGTGCATCAGTTCGTATTTTTCTTCCCCAAAAAGCACTGAAGAAGGAAATACATCTCGCCTTGGATAGTTTATGCTGCAGAATAGCAATCCAGGGTTATCACACTGGTATGCAGTGATGTGTTTCCCACTTAATCTCCTTGGCTGAATTTTTATTCTGTTGTGTATCTTGTTTTTTCCACATGGGTTATTGCAATCATCTGTAGTTGAAAATGCCACAAACTATTGAGGATTCCTCCTCTTCCTCCCTCTCTTCCCATCTCATACCCTTCATAGCCTTTTGACCAACATATGATGAAAGTCTTGTGGAATAGAAACCAGGAAGCAAACTGTAATACAAGTAGCCTTTCATGAAAACTTGTGGTGCAAAGTGGCATGGCAGGAAAAGTTGAGAAGTCAGTAGCATTACTTGAAAAGTGTGATGTGAAGTGGTCTCACATGAAAAGGTGGCAGTGATCTCCATGGAGGCAGAATATGAATGTTTATGGTAAACATCTGGCCTTGGACGCCAAGCCACCATTCCAAAGGTATAGCACCTGAAAAGGAGAGTGAGGACAGCCCACAAAGAGTCAATACGCTTCATCGTTGTTTCCTTGCTTTAATGCAATTTTATGTCGGTGTAGACAAGTCTGTGTCTATTTATTGGTCCATTTTTGAGGCAGAGAAGTTTGGGAGTAAGAAACTGGGTTGAAGTCAGGAGTTTTAGTTCTTTCTTTACCATTACTTACCTTTGTCACTTAGGGCTTTTTTTTCAATCTCTGTGGCTCAGGTTCTATATAAATAAAATATAGTGAAGAGATTAAAACCCTCATACTTTGAGGATTTTTTGTTTTGTTTTGTTTTACTTAGTCTATGATTTATGTTACAGGGATTATACATACATCTTATTGAAAGTAAGTATGAAAGTTTCTGTAAATGATGAAAACACAATGAATCTCAATTCTTAACAAAATAATAGTATCTGTCTTCCACATTTTCCCATGATATTTTAAGAAACAGACATATTTTACTAAAATGATTTACATTCCTCAAAAGAAAATTCTCCTACAAGTCAAATTGGGGTTTGAAAAATTAACATTCCTTATACCTCACATTTTTTGCTCGTAATTTCATGGAATCAGCACTTAATAAATTAGCTTCTTAAAGATTTTAAATGAACACATTATTATATTTCAAAAAGGCATAATAATAGGTAGTGAAAAGATGTAAATCAGAAAATAAACCCAATTATAACACAAATACACACATAGAAGTGTGAGTAGGTTCTTCCTGAATGTACATAATTTACCAGCAAACATATTTTATTACATTAATTTTGAAGAAGAGTGTGGTCCACTTCCAACTTGAGATATATATATATATATATATATATATATATATATAAAATATATATATATATAAAATTTTATTTCCACTCCTCTGAGAGGGCTCCCTAATTTGTTTGCACATTGTTTTTGCTCATTGTCTTTATTTATTTATTTTTCTTTAGGCGGCACAGGGAACTGAACCTAGGACCATCCGTGCAGGAGGCAGTCACTCAAATGTTTGAGCCACCTACACTTCCTGTTCATTTGTTTTTTCTCATTGTCTGCTCATTGTTTTTTCTTGTTGTCTGCCCATTGATTTTGCTCAATGCCTGATTGTTGTCTGCTTGTTGCTTATTTATCTTCTTTGGGAGGCACTGGGAACCAAATGTGAGACCTCCCATGTGGAAGGTGGGCACTCACCTGCTTGAGCCACATCTCCTCCCTTGAGAGGTGTTTTATGTCAATCATTTGCTCATAGATCTTTATCCATCCAAGAATCTCAAGGGGGTTTAACTGGAGTAACTTTCACAAGTTCCTTGAGTGAAAGACTAAAATTCCTGCTCAATAATAATGTCCTTGGCATTTCAGTCTTTGGGATGGAATCGTGGTTCTGTAAAATCTGAGAACACTGCTAGATTTGACCAATATTCATTAGAGGATTTTTTTGTTGTTGTTTTACTTTGTTTTAATCTAGTGTTAAGAATAAAGCACTGAAGTAGTGATTAGAAACCTAGGTAGAAGATATTGTTTTGTCATTTTGGCTAATCTTCTTGGATTATCTGTAAAATGATCTTGGAATTAATAAGCATATGGGTTATCATGAAAGTTTAATAATCTTATTGACATATAAACTGAAATACACATGTTAAAAAATGAAATAATCTTGGCAATTCAATGTCAGTGTAGAATATTTTTTTGGAAGCTGCCTTCAAAATATGTTTTTCTTCTTATTTGAGCTATATATACCCTCCCTTGACTCCAAGTCTTGGTTGGATGAAGAATCTATCCCTTATATGCTCTGGATAATTGGGGTCAAAGTATCTTCTGAATTTTCTGAAATTTCATTTATGGAGAAGAGTGTAAAAGGAATGAGAAAAAAGTTTTTGGGTCCATAGCTGTCAAGAAGAGAGGGAAATGCCTGACAACATATTTAAGTAGTATATATTCATGTACAGAAAAAGAGAGAAAGAGAAGGTTCTCTTAACCAAAATATGTTTCTACTATCCAATTCACTTTCTTAAACAGACCTTAGCAGAAAGTCTATTTTGACAAAAAAGATGATTTCTGTATTTGTTTTCCTTATTGGTCTCAGTTTCAGAAGGTTTACTTAATCATACTTCTTGGTTCTTGCACAATATCACCATTGGTCTGTGTGCAAAATCCATCTGATCATGTGTTTATCCAAATGTATGAATATGTCATGCACACATATATTCATTCATGTAAACTCTTGTAAAATGTATTTATCTGTTGCTGTTTGTAGACTAGCCATGCAGAGCAACAGCAGTTGATTTTTGATGGGAAAATAAGTAAACAAATAAATAAATAAATATTCTGAAAGACTCCTCAAGTTAGGTAAATTACTTGTCAGTATAAACCTAATAAGTTTCCAGACCCTAATATGTGAGAAATCACTTAGCCCTCTTAAAATTTATGGCTCTTGTTCAAAGAGATATTGAATAAAAATACTTCATAATTTCTTTGCAACTAATTGCCTCATTTGATTTGGTGTCTTGGTCTTTCAATTGACTGCATTTGCTTTACCAAATGCATTATAAGTGGGATATACTACTGCCCAGCTTAATCTGGAGGTAATGAGAAACATTTTTTTTTTTTAATCAAGTGGCAATTTTTCTCCCTTACATCATGCATTCTGGCTTGGCAAATGTATGCTACTGAAGTGCTTTTGGAATAAATTTACAAATTGTCTATGACATGTTTATAGAGAGATTTTTTTATTGAATACGGTTAAGATCGTCTCACCTGGGAAGTGGGAACTGAGAGAGTCCTAATAACGAATAGGTTTGGGATGGTCTTTCTTGGGTGAAGGAAACAGGAGACACTTTTTTCTACTCAGTAGAATTTTCTCGTTTTCCTTTGAGTATTTTAAAAAGTCACCTTGGCTTACTTAGAGAAAACTGTCAAAATGCAATGGGTTAGGACACATTTTTGATGAACTAATACTGAAGCAGACCAACTGATTAGAGTGAAGCTGCAATTTTGATGTAGCATCCTTGGGACATACGGGGTCAGAATGACTCATGACTGGACCCCATCGGCGACTACAGAAACTTTTGAAAAACTGTGAAAATGCTGTATGGAGGTTACCAGCTGTTTCTGCTGCAGTGCATAGACTTTTTATCTATGAAATGCTGTTAGATATTCTGTGGTGGGTACATGGAATGTTCACACAAAACCTATTCCAATCATCTTCCACTATGCTTTCTTTTATGGCAGAATCATATTGTTCCAATACTCCTTATGTGATTTAAGTTTCATCAGTCACATACATTTGGGGGAACTTTGATTCTTAGCTGAATTACATGGATAAAGAGAAAAGATAAGGAGAAACTTTTTTTTATTGTAATAAGACACTTTTGAGAATCATAGGCAGGCAACTGATACAATTGCCTCTTTTTGGTTTACCACTTTCCCAATGAATTTGCTTTTCTTTTGAGTGCTTGTATGTTATAAATATTTGACTTACCTACATGGATGAATTAGAAACAGATGTGAAATATAATCACAGCAGATCTTGTCAGGGCACCTACTCTTTGCCAGACACTCTTGTAAATATTTCAGGTACATTGACTCTGAATCAGCAGTTAACCCTGTGAAGTAAGTCCCATTAGCATCTCCAATTTACAATGAGGAAACTAAGTCACCAAAAGTTAAAATAATTTGCTCAGCATCACATTCTGCAAAGGTGGGAAATGGGACTTTAAGTGAGGCAGTTGAATGTTGAAGTCTATATTCTTAACCAATAGACTTTTTAAAAAAGATTTATCTATTTCTTCCCCCACCCCTGAGTTGTCTGCTCTCTGTGTCCATTTGCTGTGTGTTCTTTCTATGTTTGTTTGTATTCTCATTAGGTGGCTCCTGGAACCGATCCTGGGACTTTCCAGAATGGGAAAGAGGTGATCTTTCTCTTGCGCCACCTCAGCTCCCTGTTCTGCTATGTCTTCTCCTTGTCTCTCTTCTGTGTCTCTTGTTGCTTGCATCCATCATCTTGTTGCACCAGCTCTCTGCATCGGCCTGTTACTCCTGTACTGGGCGGCACTCCTCTGCAGGGTGGCACCCCGCTTGGACCGGCACTCCGTGTGTGCCAGCTCACCGTGCAGGCCAGCTTGCCTTTACCAGGAGGCCCTGGGCATCGAACCCTGGACCCTCCATGTGGTAATGGGAGCCCAACTGCCTGAGTCACATCTGCTTCCCCCCAAAAGACTTTTATACGCTTCTAAAATATTTGAAATTCCTCACGATTGTTATACCAGAAAAGTGAAGGCTGTAATAAGTTGAGCTGTACAGAAAGTAAATGGCCATAACCAAATCCTTTTATACCTCAAATTGGAGCATTAATACATGAAAGCTCAGTCCCCAGGCCTGGGCTGAAATTTGGGAAAGTAGCCAACAGAAATCTGTATAATAAGATGAGCAGTTGTTACTTCTTGGCTAGCTCTTGAAAAGTGGCCTACTTTCTCCAGGCATTTACTGAAGAGTGTGTCCATCAAGGCACCTCGTATTCATCTATTTAGTGGATTTGAGCTACTAGAGTAAAATAGTAGCAAGTCCTGAAAGCACTTGAGCAAGAAGAGCTCAAGTACGAAGGGTCCTAGAAAGCAAATTTCAGGATACAATGAAAGCAATGCAGAGCAAATAGGCCTCTGAGAAGGAAGAGGAGGGACTCATACAATAGTCAAAACAAACTTTTGTTGATGTTACTTAAGGCAGACTAGACTAGAAAAATAAGAACAAAACCTTAAGAAGATCGTAGATGACACATATAAATATATCTAGTTTATATGATGCAGTGTGTGCAAACGTTAATTTTTTTCCTCTGAGTCGGAGGAAGGGTCCATGTTTATAGCAGACCCTTCATTTTTCATTTTAAGCCTTATAATTTTTTTCTAATACTTTGGACTGCATTGATGTCCATCAAGTAAAGGAAAAACCTGGGTGGAGCCATTATATCATTAACTGCCTCTCAAGATGGCAACTGGAGGCGTGTAATGGTTGAGAGCAGAGCCCTTTTTCATACCGTAAATAGCATGAAGGTTTCTTTCTGTATTATTCTCAGAAACTCCCATGCTGTTTTTGTTATAATACATTGGTGGGATTTCTCTTTTTCTCAAGAAATATGAAAATAAGTGAAGGGAGGTTGTAAGTAGAATGCAGGATTGTTAGTCTAACTTTACCCTTATAAATTGGGGTGGGGGGGATGTGAGTGGGGTTGAGGTTAGAGCTGATATGTTTAGTTTTTTTAACCTGTGTATATTTTAATACCAGGATTGTGAGACATTTTAGGGAATGTTTTCTCCATCACTGAAGGAGTCTAAGGAATGGGAATTAACTATATCTTTGAATTATATTCAGTGATACACGTAAGAAATGAAACATTGCCACAGGAACCATGTGAGAAAAACATGTGAGGTCTACTCTACCATATTTTACTGTGTGTATCTGTTTTAATAAAATTAGTTTTTAGAACAGTGTTAGAGTTACAGAAAAAAATTGAGAAGGTGGCGCAGATTATTACCTCACACTCGTTTCCTCTATTGTTTACATCTTACATTAGTATGGCACATTTGTTACAATTAATGAAGTGTATTAATTGTTACATTCATTACAATGTTAATTAATAACTAAAGTAAATAAGTTATTCAGATTTTCTTAGTTTTTGTCTATTATTCTTTTTCTATCCCAGGATTCCATATTACCTTCAGTCATCCTGTCTTCTTAGACATCTCTTGACTATCACAGTTTCTCAGACTTTCTATGTCTTTGATGATCTTGACAGTTTGAAGGTATATTGCTCAGGTATTTTGTGGAATGTATCCCTATTGGGACTTATCAGATTTTTTTCATGATTATTTTACAGGCACAGAGAAAAAATATTATTATTCCCACTATAGATAAAGGGTACACACATCAAAATGATTTAAAACTGTTTATATTGACTTTAATTGCCTAGCTTAGGTAGTATTTGTTAGGGTTCTCCACTGCAAAGTAATTATTTTCTTTGCCCTTTGTTTATTATACTATTGGGTGTATTTATACACAAATACATTGAGGAATGAGAAGTTATGCTCCCCCCAATTCAGAGCAGAATATCTGCAAACTAATTGGGAATTCTTATGTAAAAGGGATTCAATAGGGATTTATGGATAATCCTTCGTAATTTTATATTTTGAGTTATAATTTATTACTATGTGATTGACTTTGTTGCTCAAAATGTTCCAATTTTGGACAACTGGAATTTTTTCACTTAGCACCTGTACTTCTTTGACATACCCTGATGAAAATGTGTTTTATTTTTTGCATACTTCATTAATTTCTGTCACTTTCATAAACTTAATACTCATTTTGTATATTTCATGCCCCAATCTAGAACAACCCATTTCTCTAAGCAATGCTTACTTTATCAGATAACAATATTAGAAACCAAAGCATGGGTATATCAGGTGTGCTAATTAGTATTGGGGTGTCATTTCCTTTAAGTTCTCTTGGCTGATAGAACAAAGGAATGTATAAGTGAATATAGCCAGTGTATATACATGTATCTACAAATATTCCTGTATGAAACTATGTACATCTATATATTTTTCCTTTATTTTTAAAGAAGCTTTAGATTACATAAGTGTTACATCAAAAATATAGGGGATTCCCATACACCCCATCCCCATCCCTGCCTACATTTCCCCCACTAACAAAATCTTTCATTAGTGTTTTACATTTTTTACAGTTTTTGAACACATATTGAAGCCTTGCTACTAAGCATGTCCTATAGTTTACATTATGTTTACACTTTGTACCACACATTTTTATAAGTTTTGACAAAACGTTTAATGGCTTGTGTCTGTCATTGCAATATCATGCAAAGCAATCCCATTGTCTCAAAAATGCCCAATGTTCCACCTACTCTGCGTCTCCATTAAGCTGAAAATGAGTGCTTACTAATGCCATCAGCTTGAATCCATTCCCACTTGGAATGTTCTTCCATCTTCCCCTACTTTGCTGCAACCTCCTACTCCAACAGTGAAAAAACTGGCTCCCACATTCCACTTTCTATTTATTTAGTTATTCATTTCCAGTTTTAATGAATATCAGTATGAGAGTTGTTAACCCATGGGGAACAACGTCATATCAACTAGAGTGCAGTGCTTACGTGCAGTTCCTTTTGCCTTTAGTCCCTAGTGACTTCACTCATTTCAAACCTAATAATCCTTGCAAGTGAAGTTGTTTTATATATTTGTACTACAGTTATAGTCTCTTGTTATGATGCTACATGCCTTTCTGGAATTCCCAACTTACTTTAAATACATATATGTGTGTGTATATATATACATAGATATATATATAACTTACATAAAGGTTCATTCTCTGTACTGTGAATTTCAATGGGTTTGATAAATGTCATGTATTCACCATTTTGGTATCAATGGTTTCACTCTTTTAAAATTCCCTTGTGCTTTAGATGGTCAATCCTCTTTCCCTTTCCCCTTCTTCAGGCAACCACTGGACTTTTATCATGTTGGTAATTTTGCCTTTCCAAAATTGCCATATAATTGAAATCATGCAATATATAACCTTTTCAAACTGGTTTCTTTCATTAGCAATATGCATTCAAGATTTCTCCATGCCTTATGCAATGATATTTATTTCCTTTTATGGCTCAGTAGTGTTGCTTTGTATGGCTGTATTGCCTTTTCTTTATCCATTCACCTATTGAAGAAAATGTTGGCAGATTTTTGTGATTATGAATAAAGCTGCCATAAACATTTGCATATAACTGCTGTGTAAACACAAGTTTTCAGATCATTTGGGTATATAGCTGCTAGCACCATTTCTGAATATCATGGTAATACTATGCTTAGCTTTGTGTCATCCTCTCTTCAACAGAGTCTGTCTCATTTTGCATTATACCAGCAATAGAGGGGAGATTCTGTTGCCTTGCATCTTCACTGCAATTGGTATTGCTAGTTTTGTTCTTGTTTTTGTTTCTGTTTTGTCATTAGTTTTTAGCCATTCTAGGAGGTTTGCAGTGGTATCTCTAGGCATTTTAATCTTCAATTCCCTAGTGACAAATGATATTCAGGTTATGTCCATTTGTGTATCTTCTTTTTTGTTGGCGAAGTGACTATTTGAATCTTTTGCCCATTTTTAAATTGGATTGTTATGTTATTGCTGAGTCTTAAGTTTCTTTATTATTTTGCATAATAGTCCTGGATTAAATATATATTTTACAAATCTAAGTCAGTGGCTTGTCTTTCATTTGCTTGACAGAGTTGTACTCAGAGCAGAAGTTTCTAATTGTAGTAACATCCAAATTATCAATTTTTCTCCCAGGATTGTGTTTGTAGCGTTGGATTGTAAAATCAAGTGGAAGGTTGTATAGATTTTTCTCTATGTTTCTTCCTAGAAATTTTTTATCTTTAAATTTTACATTTAGGGATTTGTTCTATTTTGTGTCAATTTTTATGAAAGATACAAAGTCTGTTTCTAGTTTCCTTTTTTTTTCTTTTTTTTTTATGTAGACATTCAGTTATTTCAAACAACATTTCTTTAAAACATATCCTTTCTCCATTTAACTGTCTGTGATCTTATATAAGCTGACTGGATTTACATAAGTCTATTTCTGTGCTTTTTAAAAAATTGATATATGCATTTATCCTTTTGCCAATACCATGTTCTCTTGGTTACTGTTCTTTAGAATAAGTATTGATATTTGGGTAGTGTGTTTTCAGTATTTTGGTGTCTCTTTTGGATGTTTTTTTCTTTTCATGCCAGCTATTGAAATCTTCAAAATAGCTCACAGAAACTTTGATTATGTTAAACCTATAGACAAATTTGGAAGAACTTCCACCTTAACAATATTGAAACTTTCCATCCTTGAACACAGGATATCATTGGGTTTGTACAGCTTTTCTTTGATTTTTTAAATCAGACTTTTGTAATTTTCTATATAAAGATGATCCTGTACTTAATTTTGAAATTATTGATGTTCCAATGGAACAGCAAAAATTTCCCAAGTGAAAGGACAAAGACCAATGGAGAAGGATGGCACAATGATGGGCCCTTGATACTGATGACTATGATTATGAAACTGCGTGCTTGAATTTCAGCTAGCCCTAGAACTTCAGGGTACCTAAGAGCTACCTCCTGAGAGCCTCCATGTTTCTCAAATGTGGCCACTCTCTAAGACAAACTCAGCATGTAAATGTCTTACCTTCCCCTTAGCATGGGACATTACTCCTGGGATGAGTCTCCCTGGTGCCAAGGGATCACTACCATCACCATCTACCATCACTAGAAAAAGACCTTGAATAAAAGGGGGAAATGGTAAGGACAAATGAGTTTATATGGCTAAGAGACTTCAAAATGAGTTGGGAGGTTATCAGAGAGGTCACACTTACACACATCTCAACAGGATCCCATGGACAGCCCAGGTACTGGTGCTCTTGAGGGCTATGAAGACACACAGGTTCTATAGTCATGATAGATGGCTCTGGAGTTCATTACCTTGCCAGTAATCCCTGCTTTGGAAGTTGTGCTCCTGATTGTGATGAAGTTAGACTCAGATGTGACCTCTCTGCACATGCTTTTTCTGTCACTTTTACTGAACCTGTGATTGGTGCTAGGGTTGATGTATGCTCAGGAGACTTGAATCTCTGGACTGTCCATGTGCCAGCTGGGCCCTGAGCCTCAGCAGAGTTGCAACACCTACTCTCCGGGTTGTAGAACTTACCCAGGTCAGCTGACAGGGAGGTGAGAATGGTCAACCACCACACCAGGGAACTGAGAGTGTCTACAACTGCAAGCAGAAGGATCCCATCCATTAGCCATGTGGGATCTAAGTCCCCTCTTGATGTAGAAGTGGAGTGGACATTGCCATTCCAGGGTCAACAGGATGGAGGAATATAATATGGATAGGAGTGGACTTGCCTATATTCTACTATAGAACTGTTGTGACTCTAACAATGGAGGTGATGGTATCATTGATGTGGAGATAGTGACGACAGGAGTTGCTGAGGGCAGGAAGAGGGAGGAAGAGTTGTGATATGGGAGGTTTTCAGGACTTGAAGTTATCCCGAATGATATTGCAGGGACAAATGCAGGACATTGTATATCCTGCCATAACCCCTGGATAGACTGGGGGAGAGTGTGAACTGCAATGTAAACTATGGCCCATGCATTGTGGCAGTGCTCCAGGGTATATTCACCAAATTCAATGAATATACTTACTGATGAAAGGGGATGTTGATGTGGGAGGAGCAAGGTGGGGTGGGGTGTGGGTTATATGGGAACCTCTCATGGTTTTTAACGTAATGTTTTGTGTCATCTATTTATCTTTTTTAAAAAGATAATTTAAAAAAAAACTTTCTGAAGTTATGAAAAAAAAAGATGATCCTGTACTTATTTTTTAATCTATATCTAAGTATTTAAATTTTGTTACTATCATAAATAGTAATTTTGATTACAGATTCCAGTTCTTCATTGCTGATGTATAAGAAAGAAACTGGCTTTTGTACATTAACTTGTATCTTGTGAACTTGCTAAACTTGCTTACAATTTCTACGAGTATTTTTTGTAGCTACTTTGGAATTTGCTACAGAGGTAAGCATG